>NC_136416.1:137053243-137655743 GCF_051521515.1 Lactuca serriola
GGGCAGCATAGGCAAGGAATATTTTGACAGATTCAAGCCTAGCTACAAGAGCGAAAGTCTCTTCATAATCAATCTCTTCCTCTTGACAATATCCTTTGACTACTAGACGAGCTTTGTTCCTTATGACGTTTCCTTCCTTGTCCATTTTGTTCCTAAAGACCCATTTGAGACCAACAACCGAGGCTCCTGGAGGAGTTGGAATGAGGTGCCAGACCTTGTTCCTTTCAAATTCGTTCAGTTCGTCTTGCATTGCTTGAACCCAATCGGAGTGATCAAGAGCAGTGTTAACTGTCTTCGGTTCAACTTTTGATACGAATGAGTTAAACATGCAAAATTCAACTTTGGAAAACAAGGAAGTCTGTTTTGCCTTGAGTTGTGATCGAGTCAGGACCTTTTCAGATACATCACCAACAACTTGAGAAATAGGATGATCCCTGGTCCATTTGGTGAGAGGGAGGTAGTTTGGATCAAAGGTTGGATCTAATTCAGCGTTTATCATTTCTTCTAGTTCGGACTGGCTTTCATAGTCGTAAGACATGTCAGCATGCTCCCCCTCGATAGATGAGCTTTCAGGAATGTTTTGAGCTTCAGAGGTTTCTTGAGGTGTGGAGCTTTCAGGCGTTGATGCACCTTCGGATGGTGTGGCACTTTCGGTTGGTGAAGTGCTTTCGGTTGGCAAAGTGCTTGGCTCCTCCTCAACTTGTGAGGTCGGCTGAGTTTACGATGGTTGATCCTCCCCCTCGACTGAAGTATAATGTGATGGAGGTTCGTCGGAACTTGATTCTCCTTCATTCATTCTTCTTGCAGCGTCTTCAATAACTTGCTTCATGTGATCTACCTTGTTGTCTGATGCGCCTGCTTCTGATAGAGTGGCTTTCTCTGGTTCATCAAAGAGCTCCATGAACTTCTCGAATAGATTAGCGATCGAGACTGTGACTTGGCCAGTTTGAGGAAAGATTTCCCCAGCTGTGTCTTCATTGGCCTTTAGCTTTTTGACATAGCTATCATCAAAAGTCACGTAGTAAGTTTCTTCGATTTTCCTCGAACGCTTGTTTAATACCTTGTACACCTTAGAAGTGAGAGAATATCCCATAAATATCCCTTCGTCGGCTTTGACATCGAACTTGTTTCGGTGTTCTTTGGAATTGAAAATGAAACACCTAGAACCGAACACATGGAAAACTTCACATTGGGCTTCCTGTTGTTGAGAATCTCATAAGGAGTGAGCGAGAATCGCTTGTTGAGATATGACCTGTTCTATGTAAAACAAGCAGCAGAAATAGCATCAGCCCAAAAATAAAGAGGTAAGGAAGCGAAACATAGCATGGTTCGAGCGGCTTCACACAAAGATCGGTTTCGTCTTTCGACAATCCCGTTTTGTTGAGGAGTGTAGGGAGCTGAGAAGTTATGACTTATTCCCTTTTCTGTCAGGAATTCTTCAAATTCTCTATTTTTGAATTCCAGACCATTGTCGCTCCTGATGTTGCGAACAACCTTCTTCAGCTGCACTTCAATCTGCTTGATAAACACCTTTAGCTTGGGAGTCGCTTCAGATTTAAGCTTCAGAAAGAACACCCATGTAAAACGTGAAAAGTCATCAACAATAACAAGAATATACTTGCTACCACCGATGCTTTCGATAGATGAAGGACCACACAAATCAATATGAAGTAATTCAAGTGGTTCAACAACTTTAGTGTTTATTATAGATGGGTGACTTTGACGACTCTGCTTCCCCATTTCACATGCAGCACACAGATGGTCTCTATCGAACTTGAGCAGTGGAAGACCTCGAACGTGACCTCCAGTGACAAGTTTGTTGATGTCCTTAAAGTTAAGATGAGAGAGCCTTCGGTGCCACAGCCAGCTTTCGTCAGATTGCGCTTTTGATAACAAGCAGATAGCTGGGTTTCCTTTGATGGGTTTGAGGTTTAGAGGAAACATTTCACCTTTGCGTTCAGATTTGAGAATAACTCTTTTCGTCTTCTTCTCAATTATTTCAGAACCCTCATCATCGAACGAGACTTTGAGACCGGTACCTCCAACAAGCTGAGATACACTGATGAGGTTGTGTTGTAGCCCTTCCACGTATGCAACCTTCCTTATTGTGAAATCACCGTTAGTAATCATTCCATATCCTTTTATGGTGCCGAAGGAGTTGTTCCCAAACTTGACGTTTCCACCATTTGAAAGAGACCTGTATTCCCTTAGCTCTTCCTTCCTTCCTGTCATGTGACGTGAGCAGCCACTATCAATGTACCATTCTTCGTCAAACTGCTCGTCACTGATAACCTGCAAAAATTAAGCAGATTTAGGAACCCAAAGTTTCTTGGGTCCTCATGAGCCTTTCACAGGAACAGGAATAGTAAGAGAGATATCAACAAAATATGTTCGTTTAATTAGAGTTGTTTCATCTTTCTTTTTGATGGTAAAAACTTTAATTTTATTAGGATTTGGTTCTTTTGGTTTTGACTCTGGTTCAGACGCTGAAACATTATGTTTTCCCTTTTGTTCTGCTGATGATTGAGATTTTCGAGAAGGAACAGAATGGAATTCAGAAAGAGGTGGAGAATAATTGGAAGAATTAGACGAAGTATATGAGTGAGATTGAGACGGCTTAGATTGAGATGACTTCTTGGCTGGAGACTCTAGGTGACCCTTTTGCTTTTGATCATTTGTGGGACTGACCTTAGAGTTTTGATCTCTTTTGATTTCAGAACCGAACCTTTGCTTTCGGTTGGTTTCCTTCTCTGAACCGAACCTTTGCTTTCGGTTGGAGTTATTCTCAGAACCGAACCTTCGCTTTCGGTTGGTTTCGTTCTCTGAACCGAACCTTTGCTTTCGGTTGTTGTGGCTCTCGTGCATTTCAACCGGATTTTTCTCATACTTCAGGTTCTTGTCTTGATGAGAGAAATAAGCATTATGGGATTGCTAGAACTGTTTTCTTTCAGAGAGATTCTTCCTGTATCTCTGATTCCTTTGATGTTTCTGATTTCTCATCTGCTTCGGTTGATGATGGATATTAGCTTTCGGTTTCGGTTTTTCTATGGCTGGTTCACTCTGAACTGAGGAAGTTTCACTTGAAGTTGTGACTTCTTTTGCTGGAATTCCTTTTTCTTGAGGAATGTCTTTCGTACCGCTTGTGCTTGGCACATCGAAGTTATCAGGTTTATTCAAGGGTTCTGGTACGTATCTCCCTTTGCTTTTCCATGAGGTCCTTTCAGACAAACCTACTGTTTCATTAGCATTATCGATTGAAGCTGACCAGAAGAACTCGTCGCAGCCATCAGTATTGTCTTCGTTTATAATAGCTGTGAATTCAGCAGTTTGATGTTCGGTTACTCCTGTGACCTTGTACACTTGATTTGGAGTGGTCCTAACCTTTTGATATACAACGGCTTTTTCTGCTAAGATCGGGGACTTTTGTTGGGACAATCGAGCGAACTCCACTGAATTTTCTGAAATTAGATTCTTGTGGTTTTCAGGTTCGCTTTTCACAAATTCTGAGCAGTCAACCGTGTCCTCTACAGAAATTTCACTCATATTGTCATCCTCATTAAGCTCAGATGCATTTTCAACATCAATTTTGTTTTCTGAGCTCAAGTTGGAGTTTAAAGAGTCAAATTTTTGTATGGTTTCGGTTCTCAGTTTAAGTCTATCATTTTCATCCAAAAGGTTTTTAAGCATGTCCTTATGGTCCTTGGATTTAATGAAAGATTCTATTTTGTCCAGTCCATACATATAGGTCGGATTGACGTCATCAGATGATATCACACTCACACAATTGTAAGCTTCAGCATCAATTTCATCCTCCTTAAACTCAAGGAACGGCAAAATCATGCGATGAATCTTTTGTCCTATTTCACAATCCAAGTGAAGCTGAGTAATATTAGTGTAAAGACGTTTAGCAATCAAACAGAAAACATTTCGCTGTTTCAAAAGCTTTAAATTGTCTCTTTGCAAATAAATGTTCTCATCTTTTATTTTGACTAATTCTAACTCCTTCAATTCGATCCACATGCGCCGTTCCTCACTCTTCGAAGACACCCTGCTTAATTGATCAGTTAGGTTAGAATTGGTGACTCGAGTTTGCGTTAAACTACTATCTAGATGAGAAATTCTTGAATTAACGCTTTTTAGTTCTTTTTCATATGAGCATTGTGGGACTTTAAATGAAACAAACACCGATTGTACCTTCTTGATGAGTTCATCGAGCTCGTTGAACTGCACGCTGAGCGGTTTGGCTGTAAAGCACATATCCTGCTGCTCCTTCAGTTCATTGCTTCCACCATCAGTGTTGTATCCCCTCATCTGAGATACGTCAGACACAATCAAGCATCTTCCTCCACTGTTTTCCTCTTTTGCCATACAAGCTTTTCCATGAGAGGGCTTCCTCACTTCATCGTCTTCAGAATCGGTTGACCAAACCTCCACGCCACCGAACTCGTCATCAACAACCGAACCCTACACAATTAGAGCATTCATAGAAGGGTTAGCGGTAGATTTCTTCTTCCTTATCTCATCAAGCTTTTTCTGCAACAAAGCTTCTTCATCCTTTTCCTCATCCTTTTCAGCCATCTTTTTGAGGACACAATCCTTTGCATAGTGATTCTTTCCCCCACAATAGTAGCAGCTTACTCCAGAATCACCTTCTGCCTTCGGTTCCTTCTTAGACTCTTCAACCTTCGGTTCATCTTTAACCTTTTCTGAGCTATAACTCCCCTGCCAGTTTCGGTTTTTGTTGGAGGGAAATCTCTTCTTGATGAACCTCTTGGGGTTAGACACCATCATAGCATAATCCTCAGACGTGAGGTCATAATCTTCCAAGTTGAGGTCTTCGTCTTCCATCACAGCTTTACTTTTGGACAGGAGGGCTAACGAACCTAGGCTTGAAACCACATTCTTCTCCTGCAACACAATCTTCTCCTGAGATTTGAGAATGCCCACCAGTTTCGCCAAGGAATATGATTTAAATTGCTCGTGGGCTTTAACTGTGGACACCACTGCTCTCCACTCTGATCTTAGACCATTTAAAAATGTAACCTTCTGCTCAATAAGTTTCCTTTCGATATCATGTTTGATCATCTTGCTGAGAAGATGATTGAAGCGATCGAACGTTTGGGTCACAGTTTCTTTGGCTCCTTGCCTGAATTCTCCAAACTCAGACAAGAGTAAGGTTTGGATAGAGTGTTCAAGATCC
The DNA here is from genome assembly GCF_051521515.1 of Lactuca serriola. Taxonomy (NCBI): domain Eukaryota; kingdom Viridiplantae; phylum Streptophyta; class Magnoliopsida; order Asterales; family Asteraceae; genus Lactuca; species Lactuca serriola. The sequence goes on from NC_136416.1 coordinate 137,058,444, forward strand.
TCGTCTGTAGACTACAATTCATGTAACCTGTCCCAAATCTCCTTTGCCGTCGTGCATGAACTCACCAGTCTAAAAGTGTCGGACTAAAGTGCGAATCTGATCAATCTTAACGCCTTGATATTGCACGGAAATTTATCCTTTTCATCTTGCGCAATATCTTTAACATCTTTCAGAAGATCATTATACTCCTTTTGAGTTTTAATAATCCTTGAAGTTGCAGAATGAGAAAACGGTCCATTAATGATTGTTTCCCAGATGAGGTATCCATTATCCTCAGATCCTATAACATAATCTTCAAAGTGATGCGCCCGGACTTCATAATCATGGGTGTACAGGATGGGAATTTTCGTGGTAGATCCAATGATGTTCGAAATATTGATGGGATTCGATTGCGACTCGTCCATAATAATCGAATAACCTGTTTAAAGATCAGAATTGTAATAAATCAGATTAGGGCAAAACAATAAATATCAAGATACGTCAATAATGAGATGACGGCTCAATAAATATCAGTAATTGCGGAAAACCCTAATTGAACCTTTTTCACAGAAAAGAAGTGTATCGATTACACAGCCTCCTGCTCTGATACCAATTGATGAGATTAAAACTTAATCTTGAAGATCGATTAGATCTCAAACAGGTAAAATAAAGATTAAACAGCAAGAACACGAAAACAATAAACAACTCAAGAATGAATCAAATGTGTCGAATGATTATAAAACAATCCTCAGAAGAGCTCGATGTAGAACTACAACTGTAGAGGATTAAAGGTTTACAAGAACGATAAAGAAAATCAAAGCTATCGTAATTCTCTATCTTGTATTCTAGATCGTTAACCTAATATGCATGCAAGCACATTATTATATAGTAAACCCTACAAGCTCACGGTTGGACAGGCCCAAACCGGAGTACAAAATAATTGAACAATTAACCGAGCCCAATGACGCAATATTAAACAAATCTGCAACCCAACACTCAGCACCTCTGAATCGACACTTTTACACTTTTTTCTCTTGTTATTCTTTCAAAAGAAATCCTATCACAGAATTAGCTTCGATCAATCCCCGTCCATTTGGTATTCTTACAAAAGACTTTACATCCAATGGCTTCATAAAAATATCAGCAAGTTGATCAATTGTTTTCACAAATTGAACTTCGATATTTCCATCTTCCACATGATTTTTGATAAAATGATAACGAAGTGCAATATGTTTTGTTTTCGAATGTTGTACTGAATTGTGACAAATGCGTATAGCACTTTGTGAATCACAATACAACAAAATCTTCTTCAAGTTTATAGCATAGTCTCGTAGTTGACTTTGAATCCAAATTATTTGTGAAGTGCAAGCTGTAGCAAGAACATATTCTGCTTTTGATATGGAAATCGAAACACATGTTTGTTTCTTCGACTGCCACCTTACAAGTTTCCCATCTAAGAGTTTACATCCACCACTAGTACTTTTTCGATCAAGACTACAACCTCCCAGATCAACATCAGAAAAAGCTTGTATGAAAAAGCCAGTTTTCGAAGGATACCACAATCCTAACGAAATTGTTCCTTTGAGATATCGAAAAATATTTTTCACTACAGTTAAGTGTGGTTCTCTGAGATTCAATTGATACCTAGCACAATTACAAACAAAAAACATAATATCATGTCAACTTGATGTAAGGTAAAGTAACGAACCTATCATGCTTCTATATAAAGTAATATCAACAACAGGTTTATCTAACGAAGGATTGAGCCTTGTTCCAACCGCCATTGGTACTCGTAACTTTGTGCTATTCGTCATTCCAAATTTTTCAAGCAGATTCTTTGTGTATTTTTCTTGATTTATAAAAATTCCTTCTCTGCTTTGACGAATATTCAATCCCAGAAAGTTGTTTATTTTTCCCATCATGCTCATCTCAAATTGACTTTTCATTAGATTTTCGAATTCACTAGACAAAGCAGGGTCAGTAGAGCCAAAAATAATATCATTGACATAAATTTGAACAAGCATAAGATGATTCCCAACATTCTTTTGGAACAAAGTGGGATCAACTAACCCTTGTTTAAATTTTGATTGTTTTAAGAAATTGGTAAGTGTTGCATACCAGGCTCTTGGTTCTTGTTTTAACCCATAAACAGCTTTATCCAACACATAACAATGTTCAGGAAATTGAGAATTGATAAAACCTTGTGGTTGTTCAACATAAATCGTTTCTTCGAGAACTCCATTAAGAAATGCACACTTCAAATCCATTTGATAAACATCAAAATCCTTGTGTGCTGCATAGGCTAAAAAGATTTGAACAGCCTCGAGTCTTGCAACAGGGGAAAAGGTTTCTTCATAGTCGATACCTTCTTGTTGTGAATAACCTTTAACTACAAGCCTAGCCTTATTTTGAATAATATTGCCTTCTTTATCAGTTTTATTTTTGAAAATCCATTTTAATCCAATCAAAGATACATCATCTGGTTTCGAAACTAACCTCCAAACTTTATTTCTTTTAAATTCAGCCAACTCAGATTGCATAGAAACAATCCAATCAGGATCTTCCATAACAATCTTGATAGTTTTTGGTTTAATTTTCGAAATAAAGACATTGAACATACAAAATTCTTAATGAATGTTGAGTACCTTATTTTTAGCACTAAGTTGAGCTCTTGTAAGAACTCCATCTTGAGGATCACCAAGAACTTGTTCCTTTCGATGATTTCTTGTCCATTTTTTCAAAGGTGGATATGTTGGATCAAAATCTAATGGAGCATCTTCGAACATTTCATCATTCTCCGAACCTGCAACAGAAAAATTATCATTTAAATCATGAAAATTTTCATTTTGATTATTATTATTCGACATATTAAGCTCCCCCTCGACAGTTTCATTTTCAGGTTGCTCCCCCTCGACATTATCATTCATTCTCCTATTCTCCCCCTTGAAAGAATGCTCCCCCTCAACATGAGAATTCGAATGCAAGTGCTCCCCCTCCACTTGATTATTTGGCATGCTTTCGCGAATTTCAGGAGAATGAGATGTCAAATTTATATCATCAGCTTCCTAAGTAAGTGTCAAAATTTCAGAATGCTTTGATGATGTAGGCAGTTAATTATCCTCAGCATTGATTTCAGCATCAGCAGCCTTATCTGGAATACCAAAAATTAAATCAAAACCAAAATCAAACGAATTAATACTCTTAGATTCATCTTTTGATTCATTAATAATTGGTTTTTGTTCAAAACACTTTTCAACTTATTTGATATAATAATCATCGAAAGTTAGATTGAATGTTTCTTTAATTTTCCTAGTTCACTTATTTAATACTCGATATGCAACCGAATTATGAGAATAACCCAACAAAATTCATTCATCAGCTTTGGACTGAAATTTCGAAAAATTATCCTAGAGATTCATGATAAAACACCTACAGCCAAAAACATGAAAGAATTTGACATTAGGTTTTTGGTTATTGATAATTTCATATGGAGTAATATTGAATCTTCGATGAATAAATGATCTATTCTGTGTAAAACATGCAACAAAGACTGCTTCAGCCCAGAGATATTGAGGAAGATTCGTATATGTGAGCATCGTTTTTGCTGCTTCACAAAGAGAACGATTTCTCCTTTCTACAACACCATTCTATTAAGGTGTGTAAGGTGAAGAAATATTAGGAAAAATTCCTTGTTCAGTTAAAAATGAATCAAGAACATTCTTCTTAAATTCGAAACCATTATCACTATTGATTTTTTGAACTTTCTTCTTCAAACTTGTTTCGATTTTCTTGATAAAATCAATCATGACTTTAGCAACTTCTGATTTTAACCAGAGAAAATAAACCCAAGTAAATCGAGAAAAATCATCAACAATAACCAAAATGTATCGTTTCTTGTTGATAGTTTCAACAGTCGATGGTCTAAAAAGATCAATGTGAAGAAGTTCCAATGTTTCAACAATTTTCAAATCAATTACAATTGGATGTCCTTGACGATGTTGTTTCCCTTGTTCGCAAGCTGCACATAAAGTATCATTGTCAAATTTTAGAAAAGGTAAACCTCGGAAAAGATCATTTACCACCAGTTTATTAAGATTTCGAACGTTCAAGTGTCAAAGACGTCGATGCCAAATCCAGCAATCATTTGATGAAGCTTTCGAAAGTAAGCACACTAAGGGAATTCCAACTATGGGTTTGATGTCGAGAGTGAACATATCTCCGTGTTGTTTGGACTTAAGTAAAACTTCATTTTTGTTAACATTCAAAATTATACTTCCTTCTTCATTGAACACCACTTGATTGCTAGTGCCCACAACAAGTTGTGAAACACTTATCAAGTTATGTTGAAGACCTTTGACATAAGCGACACGATTTCCAATGAATTTCCCATTTGTTACCTTACCATGTCCTTTAACTTGGCATTTTTTATTGTTACCAAACTTTACAACTCCTGCATTCTCCAATCTTCGAAAATCACATAAATTTTCTTTCCTTCCAGTCATGTGATGAGAGCAACCACTATCGATATACCATTTTTCATCATATTTAGGTACCCAAGGTTGTTTGGGTCCTTTATGATTAGTTTGAAACACAGTATGAAATAAAGAACCTAAGATCCAATTACGAACTTTAGATTTGACACTATCAATTATGTCCACTTCATTTGGTAAAGGCTCAGAAATATAACATTTCGAAAGTTTAGGACTTTCACCTTTTTCTTCTCAGTTTGTGGCCTTGTTGTCTTATCTTTTGAAACAGGACGCCATGCCTTGACTGAAGATGTCGAATCTTTTGATGATGAACTGACATTCAACATTTCATTCAAATATTTCTCATAATAATTTTTGATTTGTTGTTGAGAGAATTTTCCTGTTTGATCAGATTTCCCTTTTCCTTCAAGCCAATGATCTATGTTTTGCACATTTTATCGACCCTTGGTATATATGACTTTGAAAGCTTTTTTAACAGGAGGATTAGGAAAATTTGGTTGTTGGGGTGTGTATTTAACATTTTGTTTTGATTGAAATTGTTCAACCCTTTTATTTTCAACTTTTGACTCAAAACGTTGTTATGTATGATTTCGATGTTGAAAAGATGGTGAGTTGTTTTGGGATAGAAATGATTTCGAAAAATTATCATTGATAAAACTTGGATTTCTTGTTTGATTTGTAGAATGAAACTTCTTGAATGATTGAGATTTTGAAAACTCCTTTCCTTTCAATTTTGATTATAATTTTGTGACAAAAACTTTGTTTCGTTATTTTTGGTTTTCGAAAAATCATTTTGTGATGTTGATTGAGACACATTCTTTTTAAATAGAGCGGGATTTTTCTTATTAACTGAATTTGATGAAGATTTTGCCTTAAACTTTTCACACATTGTCTTTTCAGTTGTTTTCTTTGTCAAATCGTGTTATTTCTTTCGAGACTCAACAATTTGCCAAAAAAACTTTCTTTCGTGCTTGTCACTTTCAAATTCCATTTTGTTTTGAAAACTTGTCAATTTTCTCTTTAAACTCTTGTGAATTTATTTTATCATTTGAAATCACAATTTAAACATCAATTTTTTCTTTGAAATTTCTGTTTTTGCAGCCCATTTTCTTTGTGGATTTTGTCTTTGAAACGTGTATGAATTATTGGTATGATTGTTTTTGACAGTGCTTTGATTAGAAAATAAACCTTCATTCGATGTTTTCTTATTATCTTCTTCAACCAATTTGTTAAACTCTGGTTTGATCTGATCAACATTCTCAGTTGTGATAAACACTTGGTTTGGAAAGATAACATCGTATGTACACTTGAAATTTGGATACACAACAGAATGTGTTTCTAGGTAATGAGCACCTTTTTCTTTCATCACTTTGTCGAAATTTTCTGTTTCACCATACACCTGATCAATAACAACTCTTGGTATTTCATTTTCTTCCGAAACATCTTGTGTTGTGTTTGTTTCCTTCGAAATTTCATCATCATCCGTCTCATCATCACTGCTGTCAGTTTGACTATCTCTGACACTTACATGGTCATCAGCACAAACTTTCGAAGTTGAGGGTTGGTAAGTGTCAGTCTTTTCCAATGAATCATTATATTTTTCTTTTCCTTTAGCCAAAGATGTGACATTAATGACAGACAACTAAGAACAATCGATAGATTCTTCCTCCTCAATTTCACTAATTTCGCTAATATTATCAGAATTATCTTCAATATCAGCGAAATTAGATTGAGAGTCAGATTTTGAATTCTTAGACCTTTTCCAAATCTTTATTTGTTCATTCTTGGTTATGGTTTCATTCACAATGTCAATTAATTCATTAGCATCCAAAAACTCATTTATTTTCATAATTCCATGAGCAATTTTATTATCAGGAACTTTATCAAACTCAGATATTGTCTTTTCGCAATCATAAGACACACAATCATTCTTTTCTCTATCAAAAGCTAAGAATGGTAATAACTTCCTATGTTGCTCTTTGTTTATATCAGAAGAGTGATGTAAAGCTGTTAATTTTGCATATAGTCTCTTAGTTGAATTACAATATATGTTTCTTTGAGCTAATAACATGCGAACATCATTATTCAAATTGTCCCTATCACACATGATATTATTTGTTTGTAACTCAAGATATTCTACTTTCATTTTCTTTGAATCCAACTGCTTCTGTACCTCTAGTAATTGAGTACTAGATTTCTTAACCTCATTACTAGCAGAGATAACCAAATTATCAAAATAAGCAACAGTGTCATCAAAAGCAGTCAATTTAGAATCATAAGCATTCAAAGGAGTATTAAAAAATTGAAGTATAGAACGTACCTTCGTGGTCATTGGTGATTTGTCTCCACTTTTCGTCATGAAACAACAACCAGTAACATTCTCTTCATCTTCATCCTCAAACTTTGCATACATAGCGCCATGCGTAGGAATACGCATTTCGTCATCATCAGATCCTGACGACCAAATATGATAAGTTCCATCTTCATCTCCTTCTCCTCTTGCCACCAATGGCAGACCTTTCGCTTTTATTCTCACCTCTTCCAGACGATCGACATAATACGCTTCGTCTTTGATCTTACTTTTCTTCTCCTCTTTCTTTTGAAGCATATAGTCACTTGCCATATGATTTGCACCATGACAATTGTGACAGTCGACACCTAAGTCGCCTTTGAGCTTCTTTTCAATTTTCAAGTCTTCAGTCTTTGATTCTTTATTTTCAAACTTATTCTCCTCAATCACTTTTCCCGTAAAACTCACTTTCGCCTCACGAGTCCTTACTTTCGAACCAAATGACTTTTTATAAAATTTATTTACTTTGTTGTTGGATTAAAAAGCAATGGCTTCGTCATCTGAGCTTACAATCAAGCCTTCATCATCAGAACATTCTTTTTCAGTAGCTTCTATCTCAGATACTTTCGAAAGTAAAGCAAGTGGTCCTCCCAAGCTTATCTTTGATTCTTCAGCCATTTCGATAACTTCTGGCTCATGAGTTTTCAGCAAATTGTAAAGATCATTCAGAGTTGAGGTATCGAAGCTCTATTAGGTTTTCACCATGAGACTAGCATTTCGCCATTCTTTTCTTAATCCCATAATGAAGGTGAGATTAAACTCCATGGTTTTCCTAGTTATTCCATTACGACTGCATTTGTAGCTGAGTTCATTCAAGCGATCGTAATAAAGTTCGATAGATTCACCTTCCCTTTGCATGAACTCTTTCAACTCCACCAAACAATGCTTCACAGAGTTGATCTTTGTCTTTTTACTCCCATGAAACTTCTCTTTCAGAGTATTCCATATTTCTTTTGCAGATTTACAACTACGAACATAATTATAAACAACAGGAGGAAGGGCACGACGAAGCTCTCTCATACATCTTTTCTCATTCTTCTTCAACCTTTTTGATTGATTAGAAACACTCTGAGTTGAAGCAGATGAACACATGTCTTGAACATTCGCATGAGGAAGAACATTGCCATCAATATATTCCCAAATCTCTTCATCCATTCCATTCAAGTAGTCCTCCATGCGATCAGCCCATTGATCATAATACTCTGGAATTAGCATAGGAATCTTTGTTGAAGATCCTAGCAGAGGAGAAAAAGACGTCATCGTGTTCATATTGAAATTCGCCATTGATGTACAGATGAATTCTCAGAAAAACTTCATAAATTTGAAAATTAATGGATGAATTGATCAGAAAAAGCAAGTTGAACACTCGATTAAACAAACTAGTTGCAGAATCGAATCACAACTGAAGATCAAGGATGATTTTCAGTATCAAAAGTGCGGAAACTTTTTGAATCCAATACTAGACTCAAAATACGATTGACACAAGATGAAAATCAGATCATTACAGTATGATTCCTACTCTAATACCAAATGTAGTTGTGATTTAATCGAGTTGAGAAACGAGATCAGAAAACAAACAGAATTAAGAACACTCTGAGTAAATATAATCTTGTTTCAGCTTGTATTATGCTTTCTTGATACAATGAGAAGTAGACAGAAATGATACCAAAAGTTCTTATCTATCTACTATACCTTCCCCTATTCATAGGAGAATAGAAAGCATATAAAAAATACAAAGGACTAGGCAATACAGTTTCGAAACAATAATACCTTTGTAAATAACATTACATTACATAACGAACATAACAAAGCTTTCGACAACTTACAACAAACTTCGACTCTTACAATCAGTTGACAAAGAGTGCTTACTTCCTGGCTATAAGTGAGAGCTCTTCTGCGGAGAAATTGGCCAAGGTCTACGTTCGAGAGGTGGTGGCATAGCATGGGGTGCCAATATCGATAGTGTCAGATCGTGATGTGCGTTTTACTTCTAGGTTCTAGAAGAAATTTCATGAGGAATTGGGTACCCGGCTACATTTCAGCACCGCTACCACCCGCAGACAGATGGGCAAAGCGAGCGGACGATTCAGATGCTCGAGGACATGCTATGCGCATGTGTTATGGACTTCAGTGGGAGTTGGGATTCCTACCTACCCTTGGTTGAGTTTTCATACAACAACGGCCATCACTCCAGCATTAGGATGCCTCCCTTTGAGCTTTTATATGGGAGGAGGTGTCAGACTCCCATCTGTTGGGGGGAGGTCAAGCAAAGAATGATGGGGAGCACTGAGATAGTGCTCAAAAAGTCAGAGCAAATCCAATAGGTTAAACAGAGGTTGTTGACGGCCTAGAGTCGTCAGAAGAGTTACGCAGAGTGGAGACGTTCCGAGCTAGAGTTTCAGGTCGCCGATTTTGTTTATCCCTGTGGAAAGGGTGATCCAATTCAGGAAGTGGGACAAGCTGGGCCCTAGATACATTGGTCCTTTAGAGTGATTGTGTCACACCCCTAAACCGAGAAACGGTGGAAACATCTGGGGGTGGATGACTTCATGTACAATATCATAACAATTGAATAATAGAGACCAAAGCATTACAACCATCATATTGATAATTTATAAGTTTTTACAATGTATATGAATCGTTGTTTTTTTATTTCCAAATACATATGACCAAAAATATGTGATGTGAAGCTGCTACGCCCCATCTTCAAAATCAAATCCTTATGGGAACCTATTTACTGATTTCCTGAGAATACAAGTAGGTTTTGAAAAAGTGTCAACAATTAAGTTGGTAGGTTCATAAGCATTTTGTATCAGAAAACATATGTCATTGTTCCCTAAAAATGATAGTGTGACAACTCGAAATTTTCATTCGGTCAAACCCTAAAAGTCAATCACTTTGATTTATAGGTCAATTACATTAGTACTTATTTTAGCAAATTTAAAGTTCGTTTGATTATTTTAATATTATTCTTTAAACGAACGGGTGAAAGAAAGTGTCGTCTCGGGTTTTGAAATTTAAAAACCGCAAACACCTCGTGTCTTAGAAGTTCACGACCAAACGTTTATGTTTGGGTCAAAAAATCTTCCAAAAAAACATAAACTCATGCCTTAAGCATGAGTTTACTCCCCAAAAACTAGTCATTTGTGTTTACTCCCCATTTACCAAAAGAGTGAACTCCAAAAACCCTCTCAAGTATCATCCTAGAAATTATTCAAGATCTTCAATCTAGTAACTGTTTCTAGCCCTTTCAAATAAGTATATCACTTAATCTAGTGATTTTACATCCTTTAATCCATCCATTTTTGTGTTTTGACTAGTTTTCCAAAACACCAAGAACACACACTAGTGTTCTTGGACTTTAAGTTCATTTCAAGCTTCCACAATGTAAGTACTTCTATCCTAGAGTCATTTAAAGCTTGCTATACATGTTTATATCAAAGAAAAGTCCCAAGAACACCAAGATAAAGGTGTTCACAGTTTTGGGAGGTCCCAAAACCGTAAACACCAAGAATAGGGCCAAAGTGGTGTCTTAGGGTGCCTAGATGCTTCACAATGCCTTAGGGACTTGTCTAGATTCATCCTTGATGAGGTTATAACACAAAAAGCACCAAAAGCATACATTTTTATGTGTTTATGGTTTGGTAATCTCCCAAAACCGTAAACACCCCAAATGATGTGTAAAAGTCCCATAAATGTCCCACGGTTGTTCCTTATGTCTAAATGTAACCTAGACTATTTCCATGTTTGAGCTAAGGACTTGAAAACCGCCAAATACCAAACTTATGAGTTTAAGGTAGTAAACTCATGGAGAAATGGTCCTTAGACCTTAAACTCCATTTAGGAGTGTTTTGATGCCACACAACACTTCCTAAGGCCAAATCATGAAGTATGAATGCTTGGAATAGCTTAGAAGACTTCAAAACAACAAATGGTCAAAAGGTTAGGAGTTTACGACCGTAAACTCAAGAGTTTACGACCGTAAACTCAAGGGGTGTTGGTCCTTAGGGAGTAAACTCATTTTAAGAGTGTTCCTTGAACCCCAATCATACTAGCCTTTCCCTACAACACTTAGATGCACTCCTTAATACTTATAACACTTATACAAAGTGTTTGTCATGCCTTAGAGTGTCTTGACTTTTTTTATTAGTTGTTTAAAGACTAATTGTTTATATTCATATATCCTTATATGTTATTAGGATCTTTGTGCGTGTCTAAGTCTTCACTTGACACCAAGCACTTATCCGACACTTCCTTCCGATCCACTTGCTACAGGTGAGTTCATACCCCTTAATCAATGATTTAAATGTTTTAAATGTTTTATGGGGGGATACAAGTAGAATCATGCTAGTTATTATATCAATCACATGTGATTAATAAGCAGCATTTAAATGATTTGCTACTCATTAGCCGTTTTACCAAACAGTTTTCTTCACATGATATTCATAAACGTTTTATATGTTTAAAACTCCTTATTTTACACTGTATGTTTCATTTCAAACTCATTTACAATTGTGTTTCCTCCAACCATTTCCTTATACTTAAACTGTTTTATCAAACCCATGCTTTCAACCCGTTTTATAGATTGACATCAAGTCAATCTTTTCTTAGATAATAATTATGTTCAAAGGTTTTACAAAACTTATTTTATGCTTTTATATTATCAATTGCATGCCTATATATGTATAGTTATATAAGAAATGTTTAAAAGAATTAGGAAGGCTATCCACCCTATTTCCTTTTCGCGCTTGAGATGTGGTCTGGTGGGATATCGGGTACCCGTCCGAAGGTCGTTTAAATATTAGTTATATATCATGTGTACATATATAGTCATAAAGGTTCTTCCAGTCCCTTCAGTACCCTTGGGTAGCAAGGGTATACTTCCATGTTCATACGTGCCAGTTACATTACTAGTAAGCTACCATATGGGTAGTTTAGGAAGATACTAGAACTATTACTAGAACGCGATATCTTACAACGAGTCAATTCATTCATGAGTCAATACTTGCTAGATAGATAGAGAACACACATCATAGCTAGTGCACACAGTATATTACTATTAATCAATGATTTAAATGTTTTAAATGTTTTATGGGGGGGATACAAGTAGAATCATGCTAGTTATTATATCAATCACATGTGATTAACAAGCAGCAGTTAAATGATTTGCTACTCATTAGCCGTTTTACCAAACAGTTTTCTTCACATGATATTCATAAACGTTTTATATGTTTAAAACTCCTTATTTTACACTGTATGTTTCATTTCAAACTCATTTACAATTGTGTTTCCTCCAACCATTTCCTTATACTTAAACTGTTTTATCAAACCCATGCTTTCAACCCGTTTTATAGATTAACATCAAGTCAATCTTTTCTTAGATAATAATTATGTTCAAAGGTTTTACAAAACTTATTTTATGCTTTTATATTATCAATTGCATGCCTATATATGTATAGTTATATAAGAAATGTTTAAAAGACTTAGGAAGGCTATCCACCCTATTTCCTTTTCGCGCTTGAGATGTGGTCTAGTGGGATATCGGGTACCCGTCCGAAGGTCGTTTAAATATTAGTTATATATCATGTGTACATATATAGTCATAAAGGTTCTTCCAGTCCATTCAGTACCCTTGGGTAGCAAGGGTATACTTCCATGTTCATATGTGCCAGTTACATTACTAGTAAGCTACCATATGGGTAGTTTAGGAAGATACTAGAACTATTACTAGAGCGCGATATCTTACAACGATTCAATTCATTCATGAATCAATACTTGCTAGATAGATAAAGAACACACATCATAGCTAGTGCACACAGTATATTACTATACTATTACATAGATACATCTACATGAGTACATTTACATGATTACCGTTACATGATTACACTTACATGAGTACATATACATAGATACATCTACATGAGTACATCTACATGAGTACATTTACATGATTACCTTTACATGATTACACTTACATTAGTACATATACATGGATACATCTACATGAGTACATGAGTACACTTACATAAGTACGTTTACATAGATAACATATGATGAATTAATAGTATATTTTATATGTATAGATTCTGTTATATAATCATCATTCTTATCTTCACTTTGTGATACAATCACATAATCGGCGAGATAGATTGGATTTAATATCCTAGTACCAAAGGATACTTGTGGGATTAACCATCCCTAGAATCTCTGTTAGCTACAGAGGTAAAAGTACATCTACGGATGTCAACGGTTGATACCATTACAGGTATACTTTAAGGGACTGACTATTCCTATACCCAGTTGTTAGCAACAGAGGTAAATGTACATATATGGATGTCTTCAGTTGGCACTGTTAATTATCCTAGTACAGCAGGGTAACAATTAGGTTATTTATATTATTACCTCCACCTTGTGACCCATTCACATAACCGATGAGGTGAATTATTTGAGTATCCTAGTACCAAAGGATACAATTTCTTATAATAATAATAATAATAATAGTAGCACAGTTAAGTCTTGGTAGAAGACTACATTTAGAACAGTTAAGTCTTGGTAGAAGATTACATTTAGAACAGTTAGGTCTTGGTAGAAGACTCCCTTATATAATAATAGGAATCATAGGGATTTCTAAGGTTTTTCAAACGTTTACAGTTGTTTTACAAACATTTTCATACTTACACGAACTTCCTTTCAAAACATTTTCAAGTCTTTCATTACATATTTTTATAATACTTACATACAAATTAAGACACTAAAATACTTATGATCTCACCAACTTTAAAGCTGATACTCTCTTTCAAAATAACTTGTATCCTCAGGTCAACAGTAGACAGGTACAGATGCAAGGTTTAGAGAAGATGGAGCTCGTTCAAGACTCATCTTTCATTTTGATTATACTTTAGTGTTTATCATAATTTGTCAGAACACACTTGTATTAAAATTATATTATTAATGCAATGGATGATGTTGTTGCTTGTTTATTACTTTTCATTGTTTTGATACTGTACATGACGTCCTCCGCCCCAGAACGTTTCTGCCGTTCTTGGTTTTGGGGTGTGACAGATAGAGTGTGCTTCCAGAAAATACAATATTTTCTTTTAAAGTGAATTGTAGTCTTAGAAACCATAAGACCAAAAATGTATACGTATTGTTGTAATCGGAAGTAGTATAATGTAGTTTTAATATTTATAAAACCATTTGAATGTATGTTTCTGGAAATGTAAGTTGTATTGTACTGGAAAATAATGCACTGTAGTTGTATCTGTATAAAACTCTTTGGATGTATGTTTCTGGAACTACCAGATGTACTGTAAAATTGTGTGGTGTAGTTTTATTATTAAATAAAACTGGTTGAATGTAAGTGTGGCAACCCGAAAATTTCTAGCTTACATTCTTCATTTCTTATCAAAGTTAAACTCATTTTTCTATTTTCTATCACTGTTTGGAGTCAAATAGAGTGTTTAAAGCTTAGTATAAGCAGGGTAGGAGTCGTGGGATAAGTATTGTGGGTGTATCGCCTTGCATTTGAGCCAATCACACCAACACAAGGTGTGTGCGGCCGCACACAAGAGTATGCGGCCACACACCCATCCCAACCGTACACACTCCCCCTATATATTCAAGCTTAGGCATTTTTGAACACATTCTACACTTCTTCAAAGCTAGGACCCGAAATCCTCTCAAGTATCATCCAAATCTCCTTCAGGATCTTCATAAAAGGTAGCATCTTTAGCCAAGAACACTATGTATGTACGGCCTCACACACACACTGGCCGCACACGTCTCCTAGCCACACACCCTGGCCGCACACACACTTATAGTGTGTGTATTGACCGTATACTCCCTTGTGTAGCCAAATACCCCTTTTATACAATCACTTATGGTTGTAACACTTCAAAATAAGTGTTTACTAGTCCCTATGGTGGTCCCAAATTCAATAATTAGTTGTTTTAAACACTAATTGTATTCATATATGTGTCATATATGTTAAATAGGATCCACGTGTGTGTTCACGTCTTCCCTTGACACTTAGCAGCCTATACAAACTGTTCATCCAAACCATTCACTACAAGTAAGTTCATACCCCTAAATCAATGATTTAAATGTTTTTAAATGCTTTTATGGGGGGATGCAAGTTGAATACTTATAGTTATTATATCAATCACATGTGATTAATAACTACAAAACCAGTGGTTTTCTTAATGTTCAAACTGTTTTTACAAACTCTTTTACTTATCAAATACTTTTACTTAAACTCTTTCATACTTATACATTGTCAAATGCATGTCTATGTATGTATAATTATATAAGCAATGTTTAAAGGACTTAGGAAGGCCATCTTGCTTTAATTCCTTTTCCTTGTTTGGATGTGGCTTTAGGGCATCGGTTATCCGTCCGAATGTTGTTTAAATATTAGTTGTATAACATGTATACATACTTAGTCATAAAAGTTCCTTCAATCAGTTCTACACCTTTGGGTAGCAAGGGTACACAAACATGATCATACATTGCTAGTAAACTACTATAGGAGTAATTTAGGAAGATACTAATACTATTACTAGAACAATGAAACCTACAATGAGTCAGTTCATACATGAGTCAAAGGATGCAATGCCCTTGGGTAGCAAGGGTATACAAACATGTTAACACTATGACGAGAAACAAACGATAGACACTATGACAAGAAACAAATGATAGACACTATGACGAGAAACAAATGATAGACACTATGATGAGAAACAAACATACAGGCTAGACAGAGAAAGAACACACGATACAGCTAGCACACATATACATTACATATACATTAACACAGTTATGTGAGCCATTAAACAGGGCATGGCACTACCTGCCATGACTGTCTTTGTATCCCGAATCTCCTTAATTGGGGAGCGTATGAGTTTGCATATAGATCTATATTGGATTGACTATCCTACACCTTGCTGCTCGCTAAAGTGGGACTTGCAAGTCTACGGGTGCCAAATGTCATTTCTTATGGTGTCTTACATCGTCGTTTTACTAGAGTCGGTAGCAGGATACAGGTCGATCACATGTTACTTTAAACGCCTTTTGTTTTAAGGTAGTTAGTACAACGGTAGTCACTTATTACAAATACTACAGTACTATGATATTTTCCCATTACATTCACTTCGTAAATATTCACACGATGCACGATAATGTAAAAACTATATTTTTGGTTAATGATAGTTAGAATTGGGAAAACACACACTCTAACATGCGATGCACGCACAGACACTAGATGCCTTGGTAGAAGGCTACAGTTAGTAGGAAACATAGGGTTTTCTAGGAGAGTACAAAACATCTTACAAATGCTTTCATACAAACACAAACACTAATATACTTATGATCTTGTAACATCCGGGTTCCCAAGTATTATATTTTGTTCTTTTATTTTTGGTTATCATGGGGGGACTCGGCAAGTTGGCGTCTAAACTCGTCGAGTATGGTCGCGGATTCGTATGCGAGTTCACAGCTAGACTCGGCGAGTTTTTGAGTGGACTCAGGGAGTCCACGTTGTTTAATGAAACCCTAATTTCCAGGGTTTGAGACCTATTTAAAGGGACTTATGGCCGTCATTTGCGGTCACCAACCCCTAGAGAGAAACCCTAAATAGATCTAGAGCGTTTGTGAGGAAGGAGAGGCCAATCTTGAACTTTTGTGGGTGTTTTTGCAAGAAGGAAGTGTTCAAGGCAGGAGGAGGCTGAGGAGGTGTGATTTTGGTGGTTTTTGAGCTCTTAGAGATTGTATTGAGGTATTATTCTCGGATCTTCTTCAGTTTTGATATTGATCCTTTGTGTTAGGGTTTTCTAGCCCTTTTAGAGGTGGATTAAGTAAAGCATTTGGTCCCTTCCCGAGTTTGTATTCTGGATCTGGACCCAAAAAGGTCCATAGGCCTTAACCCTTGGAGCTTTATGAGTCCTTTTGGGAGCCATGGGCTAGGAATGTCATTTTTGGGGATAAATCACCATTTTGGACCATTTAGATGTTATATGAGTGCCAAGGTCCGAAATTTACGTGATTATTATGAGTTTGTGGAGGCCAGATCTATGATTGTATGGAACAGATCTGACCTCAAAAGTTGTTTTGAGTTTGTGCATGGCATGAACTCGCCGAGTCCGAAGAACAGACTCGGCGAGTAGCATGAAGGTTGCCCAATAATCACTCAGTGAGTGGACTTGCCGAGTTGGGGGAATGACTTGGTGAGTCAGGGAGAGTCAGGGGTCTGAGTTCATGTTGGAACTCGCCGAGTTGTTCTTGAGACTCGGCGAGTTGATTCGGGGTGGCCCCACGATTCATTCTGAGTGGAACTCATCAAGTCCAGGGAAGTACTCGATGCGACAAGGGAGGGTCTAAGAGAGTCAGTGGACACATGTAGACTCGCCGATTCGCCTTAGTGCACTCGCCGAGTCGGGTCAAAGTTTGACCGTTGACCTTGTTGACTTTTAGGGTTGAGTACAGTTGTATTTATGGGAGTATTTACTTTATGTGATTAGGCGGAGGCTAGATCATATTTCTTCCGAGTCAGATACTTACCGAGACATCGAGGTGAGTCTTCTCACTATACGTTACCTAGAGTGGTATTATGCGATGACCAGAGGGTCTTATGTGTTATGTATGTGATTATGTGCTATGTGATATTTGTATGTTGTATGATGATATAGACCAGACCGGAGGGTCCAACGAGCTATGACTGGACCAAAGGGTCCAACGAGCTACGGGACTGGAGGTCCCGCTAAGACACATCGACCGGAGGGTCGTATTATAGCCTCGAGTGGCGTATGTGATGTATGAGGTATTTTGGGGAACTCACTAAGCATTTATGCTTACAGTTGTTGTGTTATGTGTTTCAGGTACTAGTGATGAGCGCAGGAAGGCGCCGGTATGATTCGTACACACACGCATTGGAGTTTTTGTAGGGATTTTGGGAAGATGTTTTGTGACAATAACATTTGATACAATGTGTTTGATATTATTTTATGAATGAATGAATGTTTTAAAAATGAAATATTATTTTGAAAATTTACGTCGTTACAAGTCGGTATCAGAGCCTTGGTTTGAGGGATTCGGATGCATCTTCGGGCGTATCTGAACTCAAACTGAGGATTTGAGAAAATTTTTGCTAATGAAGTAAAATTTTTGAAAAGAGTAAAAAGAGTTTTGAGAGAAACAGAGCAAAGCCGTGTGTACGATCAGCCAGCGCCCGAACGGTGAATCCCCAAAAGTACCCTTACATTATGTGTTATGAGATATGTTATGTTATGCATGCTAGAGTAGGCTAGGTATACATATTAGGACTAGAGTGGCCTGATTTGTGATGCCTTAGCCTAGGAGATTTCTGCTGTTGAGATGCTTTGAGAGTAGAGTACTTGTAATCCAAGATCCAAGGAGGAGGACTTAGAGTGAATACTGATGCGGTGTGGTCAGTAGTATTGGGCCCATACTACTAAAGACACCGGATCAGTGGGCATTCCAAGTAAGAATCTTTTGGACAACGGAGGACAAGTAGGGTTGCGTCATCGAGTATGTTTATGCTCGATCGAGTCTCTGATAATTTTTGTTGTATTTCAGAGGCATCATGGTTAGGACACGACACACACCTGAGAGCAGTGGTGTCAGCGACGTGGAGATCCGTCGATTGATTCATGAGGAGGTTGCTGCTGCCATCCGGGCTGAGATTCCCGAGATGTTTGGAGACATCAAGACCACGTTGATTGAGACCTTTGATGAGCGGTACGCCGCGCTGACTGAGGCTGTTCCAGCTGCAGCTACTACTGTTGTTGCTGTTGCCAGACCTCAGGGGGGTGGCTCGTTGTTGTTCCGGTAATTCAGCAACACGAAGCCACTAGAGTTCGACGAGACGCAGGACCCGATTGCTGCTATGAGGTGGATCGCTGACATTGAGGGATGCTTCTATACGTGTTCTTGTCCAGAGCACTTGAGGGTTTGGTTCGCTTTGAACCAGCTCCGCCTGGGAGCGAAGGATTGGTGGAAGTTCATGACAGCGAACTTCACTTTGGCTGAGATCTCTGAGGTGACATGGGAGAGGTTCACCGCTATGTTCAGAGAGGACTATGTTCCCCCGGTGGAGAGGGAACGGTTGATTCAAGAGTTCTTGACCCTCAAACAGGGTACTGATTTTGTGGCAGTGATCACCGGGAAGTTTCATGAGAGGGCGATGTTTTGCCCTGAGCAGGTGTCATCTGAGCAGGCTCGTATGAGCCGTTATCTGAGCGTGTTGAGGAGAGATATTCGGGAGTTCGTGGCGAACTCGACTTACCGGACATTTACCGAGCTCCAGGCAAATGCCCGGAAGAGGGAGATTGAGTTAGAGACTCAGGCCAGGGAGGAGGCCGAGTCACAGAGGGCGGATCGACAGCCGGCTCAGTCTCAGCCGGCAGCCAAGCGGGCTAGACCCGCTGATTCGAGATCTGGAGGCACGAAGGGCCGCACTTGTGGGAAGTGCGGTAAGAGTCACGAGGCTTCGTGTAGGGCAGGGGTATGCTACAAGTGTAGGAAGGGGGCATATCGCGAGGGATTGCCCCAAGGGAATCTCGGTTTGCTTTCATTGCAACCAGACTGGCCATCGGAAGGCCGAGTGCCTGCAGCTTCTTCAGGGATTAGCACAGGGATCTGCACCTGCTACTAGGACTACCGAGGTTCAGCCGGTGAAGGTCGAGGCCCCGAAGGCTCGTGGGAGAGCATTTCAGTTAACCGCAGAGGAGGTCCGTGCGGCGCCCGATGTTGTGGCTGGTATGTACTCTCTTTTCATCTTTTATTTGAGTTGAGTTTTTATGGTTATATGATGATATGCGTAGGTACTTTTCTTGTGAGTTCTGTGCCTGCGTTGGTATTATTTGACTCGGGTGTGAGTCGGTCGTTTGTTTCCGTAGCATTTAGTCAGCATACTAGTATCCATCGAGAGGCGTTGGATCGGCCTATGCGAGTTTCCATAGCTGTTGAGCGAGTAGTGTATGCTTTGGATGTGATTCGAGGATGTGTCCTTGAGATCTTCAGTGTGGAGTTTCCGATAGATCTTGTTTTGATCGCGATGGGGGACGTGTATGTTATAGTGGGTATGGATTGGTTGAGCCGATATGGAGCTGTGATAGACTGCGAGCGTCAGTTGGTGACGATTCGAGACCCTAGTGGGGGAGTTCTTACAGTGCATGGCGAAGGTACACGTGCGGGGTCAGCATTTTGTTCGGCCGCCAGAGCGAGACAGGGTCTATAGCAGGGCTATAGAGGATTTGTGGCATATGTGATGGATGCAAGGGTTGTTTTAGAGAGACCGAAGTCGGTTGAGGAGGTTCCGATAGTGCGCGAGTTTCCAGATGTTTTTCCAGAGGATTTGCCGGGTGTGCCTCCGGAGAGGCAGGTAGAGTTCGGTATTGATTTGGTTCCGGGAGTTGCGCCTATCGCTAAGGCGCCTTATCGCCTTGCGCCTCCGGAGATGCAGGAGTTATCCTCGCAGCTTCAGGAGCTGTTGGGGAAGGGGTTTATCAGGCCGAGCAGTTCGCCATGCGGGGCACCTATTCTTTTTGTCAAGAAGAAGGATGGTTCGCTACGGATGTGCATTGATTATCGTGAGCTGAATAAGCTAACGGTCAAGAACCGTTACCCATTGCCGAGGATTGATGATTTGTTTGATCAGTTACGGGGAGCATCTTGGTTCTCCAAGATCGATTTGAGGTCTGGGTATCATCATGTGAGGGTGCGGGAGGAGGACGTCCAGAAGACAGCATTCCGGACTCGTTATGGGAATTACGAGTTCGTGGCAATGCCTTTCAGACTCACCAACGCACCGGCGGTATTCATGGATCTCATGAACAGGGTGTGCAGACCGATGTTGGATTGCTCAGTGATCGTGATCATCGACGATATATTGGTGTATTCGAGATCCAGAGAGCAGCATGAGGAGCATTTGAGGGAGATCCTCGGAGTTCTGAGATCGGAGAGGCTTTATGCCAAGTTCCCCAAATGTGAGTTCTGGCTATGAGAGGTTCAATTTCTGGGACACCTCGTTAACCAGAATGGGATATTGGTCGATCCGGCCAAGATTAAGGCGGTCATGAGGTGGGAGGTGCCGAGGTCACCCACCGAGATCAGGAGTTTTCTGGGTTTGGCCGGCTATTATCGGAGATTTATTAAGGATTTCTCCAAAATCGTCGTGCCACTCACCAAGTTGACCCGGAAGGGTGTTGTGTTTTCTTGGGGTCCGAAGCAACAGACCTCGTTCGAGACACTTCGCCAGAAATTATGCGAAGCACCAGTGTTAGCTCTTCTGGAAGGGATGGAAGATTTTGTGGTTTATTATGATGCATCGATATCTAGATTGGGAGCGGTGCTTATGTAGAGGGGGCATGTGATTGCATATGCATCGAGGCAGCTTAAGCCTCATGAGTCGAGATATCCCACTCATGATTTGGAGCTGGGAGCGGTAGTGTTCGCTCTCAATATTTGGCGACATTATCTGTATGGGGTTCGGTGTACGATATACACGGACCACAAGAGCTTGAAGTATTTGATGGATCAGCCCAACCTGAATATGTGCCAGAGGAGGTGGTTGGACGTGGTCAAGGATTATGATTGTGAGATCCTGTACCACCCGGGCAAGGCTAATGTGGTAGCCGATGCATTGAGCCGCAGGGCGGAGGGCGCCCCAATACGAGATGTCTGTTTGAGATTGACAGTGATGACCCCGGTGTTGGATGCTATTCATGGGGCCCAAGCTGAGGCTGTGAAGCCAGAAAGCCAGAAGACAGAGCGAGTTGTCGGGCTGGTATCGAAATTAGTTACCGATATCCGGGGGCTTATGACATTTCAGGGTCGGATTTGGGTACCGTCCGTGGGCGGCACGCGTACCATTTTGATGGAGGAGGCCCATCGATCGAAATTCTCGATCCATCCCGGGGCCACTAAGATGTATTTAGACTTGAAAAAGGATTATTGGTGGCCCTGTATGAAGAGGGGTGTCGCATGGTTTGTAGAGAAGTGCTTGACCTGTCGCAGGGTGAAGGCCGAGCACCAGCATCCACATGTTAAGTTGCAGCCATTAGAGATTCCCGAATGGAAATGGGAACATATTACCATGGATTTCATCACCAAATTGCCAAGGACCACGAGGGGTGTCGATGCAATTTGGGTGATTGTGGACAGGTTGACGAAGAGTGCTCACTTCCTAGCCATCAGTGAGAGATCTTCCGCGGAGAAGTTGGCGGAGATGTAAGTGAGAGAGGTGGTATCGCGACATGGAGTACCGATCTCGATTGTCTCAGATCGAGATGTACGTTTCACTTCCAGACTCTGGAAAAAGTTTCATGAGGAATTGGGTACGAAACTGCATTTTAGTACCGCATACCACCCACAGACTGACGGGCAGAGTGAGCGGACGATTCAGACGCTCGAGGACATGCTCCGGGCATGTGTGTTGGATTTCGGCGGGAGTTGGGACACATATTTTCCCTTGGCGGAGTTTTCTTATAACAACAGCCATCGTTCGAGCATTGGCATGCCGCCCTTTGTGCTGTTGTATGGGAGGAGGTGTCGAACCCCTATTTGTTGGGGAGAAGTAGGGCAGCGTGTGATGGGCAGCACCGAGATTGTGCTTCAGACAACAGAGCAGATCCAGCAGGTCAGACAGAGGTTGTTGACCGCTCAGAGTCGTCAAAAGAGTTATGCGGACAGACGCCGGTCCGAGCTCGAGTTTCAGGTCGGCGACTTCGTGCTCCTGAAGGTTTCTCCTTGGAAAGGAGTGATCCGATTCAGGAAGAGGGGCAAGTTGGGACCCCGATATATTGGTCCTTTCAGGGTGATCGTGAGGGTCGGCAGGGTAGCCTATCTTTTGGAGTTTCCAGCAGAGTTGGGTCAGATTCATGACACTTTCCACGTGTCGCAGTTGCGAAAGTGTACAGCCGACGAGTCGGCAGTGGTTCCATTAGAAGATATTCAGGTGGATGCGAGCCTGAATTATGCTGAGAGACCGGTGGCAATCAGGGATCGGGAGATCAAGGTTTTGAGGAACAAGGAAGTGCCTCTGGTGCAGGTCTAGTGGCAGCATCGGAAAGGGTCAGAGTTAACTTAGGAACCAGAGCGTGAGATGCGAGAGCAGCATCCAGAGTTGTTTTCAGAGTGAGACTTCGAGGGTCAAGTCTGATTCTAGTGGGGGAGAATTGTAACATCCGGGTTCCCAGGTATTATATTTTGTTCTTTTATTTTTGGTTATTGTGGGGGGACTCGGCGCGTTGGCATCTAAACTTGCCGAGTATGGTCGCGGATTCGTATGCGGGTTCACAGCTAGACTCGGCGAGTTCTCGAGTGGACTCGGCGAGTCCACACTGGTTAATGAAACCCTAATTTCCAGGGTTTGAGACCTATTTAAAGGGCCTTATGGCCTTCATTTGCGGCCACCAACCCCCAGAGAGAAACCCTAAAGAGATCTAGAGCGTTTGTGAGGAAGGAGAGGCCAATCTTGAACTTTTGCGGGTGTTTTTGCAAGAAGGAAGTGTTCAAGGCAGGAGGAGGCTGAAGGAGGTGCGATTTTGGTGGATTTTGAGCTCTTAGAGATTGTATTGAGGTATTATTCTCGGACCTTCTTCAGTTTTGATGTTGATCCTTTGTGTTAGGGTTTTCTAACCCTTTTAGAGGTGGATTAAGTAGAGCATTTGGTCCCTTCTCGAGTTTGTGTTCTGGATCTGGACCCAAAAAGGTCCAGAGGCCTTAACCCTTGGAGCTTTATGAGTCCATTTGGGAGCCATGGGCTAGGAATGTCATTTTTGGGGCTACATCACCATTTTGGACCATTCAGATGTTATATGAGTGCCAAGGTCCGAACTTTACGTGATTATTATGCTTGGGGAGGCCAGATCTATGATTGTATGGAACAGATCTGACCTCAGAAGTTGTTTTGAGTTTGTGCATGGCATGAACTTGCCGAGTCCAAAGAACAGACTCGGCGAGTAGTATGAAGGTTGCCCAATAATCACTCAGTGAGTGGAGTTGCCTGGTTGGGGGAATGACTCGGTGAGTCAGAGAGAGTCAGGGGTCTGAGTTCAAGTTGGAACTCGCCGAGTTGTTCTTGAGACTCCGCGAGTTGATTCGGGGTGGCCCCGCGATTCATGCCGAGTGGAACTCGTCGAGTCCAAGGAAGTACTCGACGTAACAAGGGAGGGTCTAAGAGAGTCAGTGGACACGTGTAGACTCGCCGATTCGGCTTAGCGCACTCGCCGAGTCGGGTCAAAGTTTGACCGTTGACCTTGTTGACTTTTAGGGTTGAGTACAGTTGTATTTATGGGAGTATCTACTTTATGTGATTAGGTGGAGGCTAGATCACATTTCTTCCGAGTCAGATACTTACCGAGACATCGAGGTGAGTCTTCTCATTATACGTTACCTAGAGTGGTACTATGTGATGACCAGATGGTCTTATGTGTTATGTATGTGATCATGTGCTATGTGATATTTGTATGTTGTATGATGATATAGACCGGACCGGAGCGTCCAACGAGCTATGACCAGACCAAAGGGTCCAACGAGCCACGGGACTGGAGGTCCCGCTGAGACACATCGACCGAAGGGTCATATTATAGTCTCGAGTGGCGTATGTGCTGTATGTGGTATTTTGGGGAACTCACTAAGCATTTATGCTTACAGTTGTTGTGTTATGTGTTTCAGGTACTAGTGATGAGCGCGGGAAGGCGCCAGTATGATTCGTACACACACGCATTGGAGTTTTTGTAGAGATTTTGGGAAGATGTTTTGTGACAATAACATTTGATACAATGTGTTTGATATTATTTTATGAATGAATGAATGTTTTAAAAATGAAAAATTATTTTGAAAATTTACGTCGTTACAGATCTCACCAGCTTTAAGCTGATAGTTGCTTTCAAAATAACTTGTATTCTCAGGTCACCAGTAGACAGGTACAGGTGCCAGGTTTTGAGAAGAATGAGCTAGTTTCAAGACTCTTCTTTTATTTTGATGTATATTATTTTTGGTGTCTATATAACTTGACGGAACACACTTGTATGAAATTATATTATTAATGAAATGGATGATGTTGTTGCTTTTTTACTACTTTGCATTGTTATGATACTGTACATGACGTCCGCCACCCCAGAACGCTTCCGCCGTTTATCGGTTTTGGGGTGTGACAGTAAGTTAGCCCCGTAAACGAAATGTATTAGTTAATAACCCATGTGAGTTATTATAACCATGCTAGCGACCTAGATGACCTGTTACGACCTTCTTCTGGCATCAGAATGGTACGACATTTGTCACCCCAAACATGTCGGTATAACTATAGCTAACAGTTTAGGTGTGGGATTCTCAGTCCCGTATAGATCTATACGTAAGTGTCACGCTCTACCTACAAGAGACTCTGATTATAATACAAGACCTTAGTGTGTACTCTGGTAGGTACGGTGAAGCCAAATGTATCACAAAACTGTATTAATTGGTTTACGTCTAGTGTAATGAAAACCCTTTTTCTTGTAAATATATGTACTACCCTTCCATAGCGTGTACATAGCGTACAAATAATCATACTTTTAAATAATTAATTCTTTGTCCCAAAAGGGTAAAATAGTGTGAATGTCGTGTAAACTGTACCTATTATAGTTTATAAAAATTGTTTCACTGAAATGATGAATCCTTTGTATGTACCATTATATATATATATATATATATATATATATATATATATATATATATATTTGTCAGAAAATCATATCGTATTTGCACAAAACTTTTTATATAAAAGTTCGCAAGTTTAGAGGTAAAGTTGTTTCATAAATTTAGAATTTTTGTATAACAAGTAACAAAACATATTTAACCATTTTATATTTTAACACAAGTTCTCTTGTGTTTTACTTGTATCCCCCCCCCCCCCCCCCTAAAACATAGAAAATCTTGAAAATTATAGGGGTATGAACTCACCTCGAGTGTGTTCGTGACTGGATAACGAGGTGAAGGTGATGATCTTCAAGTTAGAACACTTGAAGGTGTTCTTATCCCTTGTTAATACATAATAGTGTATATAAATTAGATGAACTAACATGAAAGTGTTGTATGAACATTGGATTTAACAAGGATACTTACAACAAATTCCTAAGAATCAACTTGAGAAACTAGTTTCCTGGGGATGTTTGAAGATGTTTCTGGGAAGTGTATGAAGATTTGAAGATGTACTAAGTTGAACTCGTTTCTTTGAGAGAAAATGTAAGAAGTTAGAAGATGGAAGTAAAGATTGTGAGGAGTTTTTAGGCTAATATATAGATGAGGGAAATGGTTGATGTGATGTTTGCATTGGTTTGTGCATTTTATCACATTGGGAAAAGCACCACCTAATCAAATTGGTGATTTCAGCCTAAGCTCCAACCGAGAAACCTATTTAAGCCACCAAAATCACATGTGATTTCGGTCCAAGCATGATCTCGGTCTAGCATGATTTCGGTCTAGCATGTGACTTTCTTCTAATATGATTTTTGTCTAGACATGTGATTTCGGTCCATCACAACCGAAATCTCAAGGTTTTTGGGTCCCAAAACCGAACACCCTAAAAGCAATGCATAATTCATGCTTTATGTCCTAACTATTTGACTTTCGTTTGACTTGCTTGACTTTTGTTGACCCAGAATAGTCGGTTGTCACATTATCCCCTCATTAGTGTGAATGACCCAGAAAAGGGTAAAATAGTGTGAATGCCCCGTAAACTATACTTATTATACTTTATAAAAATTGTTTCACTGAAATGATGAATCTTTTGTATGTACCATTATATATATATATATATATATATATATATATATATATATATATATATGTCAGAAAATCATAGCGTATTTGAACAAAATTTTTTATGTAAAAGTTTGCAAGTTTGGAGGTAAAGTTGTTTCGTAATTTTAGCATTTTTGTATAACAAGTAACAAAGAATATTTAACCATTTTATATTTTAACACAAGTTCTCTTGTGTTTAACTTGTATTCCCCCCTAAAACATAGAAATCCTTGAAATTGTATGAGTATGAACTCACTTCGAGTGTGTTCGTGACTGGATAACGAGGCGAAGGTGATGATGTTCAAGTTAGAACACTTGAAGGTGTTCGTATCCTATGAGTTTTTAACACATAATAATCTATTTAAATTAGATGAACTAACATGAAAGTGTTGTATGAACATTGGATTTAACAAGGATACTTACAACAATTTCCTAAGAATCAACTTGAGAAACTAGTTTCCTAAGGATGTTTGAAGATGTTTCTTGGAAAAGCGTATGAAGATTTGAATATGTACTAAGTTGAACTCGTTTCTTTGAGAGAAAATGTAAGAAGTTCGAAGATGGAAGTGAAGATTGTGAGGAGTTTTTAGGCTAATATATAGATGCGGGAAAGGGTGATGTGATGTTTGCATTGGTTAGTGTATTTTATCACATTGGGAAAAGCACCACCTAATCAAATTGGTGATTTCAGCCTAAGCTCCAACCGAGAAAACTCTTTAAGCCACCGAAATCACATGTGATTTAGGTCCAAGCATGATCTCGGTCTAGCATGATTTCGGTCCAAGTATGATTTCAGTCTAGCATGTGACTTCGGTCTAATATGATTTCGGTCCATCACAACCGAAATCTCAAGGTTTTGGGTCCCAAAACCGAAAACCCTAAAAGCAAGGCATAATTCATGCTTTATGTCCTAACTATTTGACTTTCGTTTGACTTGCTTGACTTTTGTTGACCCAGAATAGTCGATTGTCACAGATTGCTCGAGTAGGTAAGGTAGCTTATCGGTTGGAGCTACCAGAGGAGTTGAGCCAGATTCATGACACCTTCCATGTATCCCAACTGAGGAAGTGTGTAGCCGACGAGACGGCAGTGATCCCTTTAGAGGATATTCAGGTCGATGATCGTCTGAACTACATTGAGATGTCAGTGGCGATATTGGACAATAAGGTAAAGATCTTGAGAAATAAAGAGGTTCCCTTGGTTAAAGTTTAGTGGCAGCACCAGAGGGGATGTGAGTGCACTTGGGAGCCGGAGTCTGAGATACGCGAGGAGTACCTAGATCTGTTTCCACGAAACAACTTCGAGGGCGAAGTCTGATTCTAGTGGGGGAGAATTGTAACATCCCGACTCTCAAGTATAAATTTAAATTGTTTTATATTCATATTGATAGGGCAACTCGTCGAGTAGGGACTGAGATGGTCGTGTGAACGTTAGAACCAACTCGACGAGTTGAAGCTGAGTGTGAAAACCCTAATTTTTTGGGTTTGCGCCCTATTTAAAGGACCTTAACTCCTCTACCTTGCCTCCCTTATCGCCTAGTCACCCAGAGACAAACCCTAATCGAGCTACCTTCCATTTTGAGAGTGTGTAAGTCTAAGTGTGTGTGTTTTGGTGCATTCCTTGGAGACACTTGAAGATCTAAGAGCTTGGAATGAGAAGGAGTCCATAGATCTGGCATCCATTCAGTTGTAGCAACCATTTGAAGGTAAAAACTCACTACCTTGATCACTTGTTTGTTAGATCTCTCCATTAGAGAGTTTATGGCCATTTCTAGCTTCTTCTTGAGTCGTTTTTGGTTTTGAGTATGCTTTGAAGCTAAGACTTCGGATATGTGCACTATTTGGCCCCTTAGGCCTAAGGACTCAAGATTTATCAAGCTTTGTCCAACTTTCATACCTTAAACCCCTTGTTGAGCCTTGTTTTGGCAAGATTAGCCCTTGGATGCCATGCATGGACGTAAAGCTTGCAGCTTTACGTGGTATTTCAGACCTAGAAGACTAGATCTATAGTTTGGAGCCTTGGATTCGCTTAAAAGCTTCTGAATGAGAAAAGAGCTGAAGGAACTCGATGAGCTGGTTAGAGTTTTACCCGATATTCTGGACACTGTGCAAGCTCGACGAGTTGGCGAGACAACTCGGCAAGCTGACTCGAACTTTCCCGGTTTTCGGAGAACAGAAGGAACTCGACGAGTCGCATAAATGCACTCGACAAGTTGAGTCAACATGGACTATTGAATTGAGTGTTGACTTCCGTTGACTTTTAGGATTTGGTCAAGTTGTGGACTCTGGAGACCATGAAGGGGTAAAATGGTCTTTTACCCTTCTGAGATTTAGAAGAGGAATTAGCCTAACATCTTTGGGGAGGTTGTTAATATCAATTATTAATTAGAGACGGTTGTGATATATGATAGGCACAGTCTAGACCGACAGTCTGAGTGCGATACATACTTTGTTTTACTTACGAGGTGAGTCTTCTCACTATACTTACCTGAGTGGTAATTACTATGCGACCGGAGGATCTTATTTGTGTTAATGACCGGAGGGTCTTCGCATTCTGTCGTTGTGATTTATGTTGTATATTATTCGATGCATTTATTGAGATAGGACCAGAGGGTCCAACCAAGTTGTGAGATCGGAGGGTTTTCACTGAGATACAGGACTAGAGGGTCCAACCCGAGCCGTGAGACCGGAGGGTCTTCACTGAGACACATAACTGGAGGGTCCTTATCGAGATATAGCCATGAGATGTTAATTATTTGTGTGTGGTATTTTGGGGAACTCACTAAGTTTCGTGCTTACAGTGTTGTGTGATATGTGTTTCAGATACATCTCAGTATGGCGGGAAGGCGTTAGCATGATTGTACACACCAGCTGGTTGGTTTGTGTTTTGAGGATTCTGGGATATTTTACAAACGATTTTCATGTCTTGTGTTTGAAACATTTATTAATCGAGTATGAGACATGTTAAACTGTGTTTTACGTGGAATTAAAAATGAAAAATTTTATTTAAAAATTTTAGAGTGTTACACTTTTTATTTACTTGAAGAAAAACAAAAAAAATACAAAAACTATAAATTACCAAAATTGTAATATACTCTAATATATTAATACATTTATATTTTTTGAAAAAACGTCAAGAAAAAAGTTAAAAATGCGAAAAATTAAAAGTATAATATGAAAAAAGTTAAAAAAATTAAAAATACAAAAAAAATTAAAATATAATACGAAAACAAATATGAAGAAAAAACTAAAAAAATACAAAAAAGTGTAAATGTATGAATTATTAGAGTAAATAAAAAACAAAAATAAATAATATATATATATATATATATATATATATATATATATATATATATATATATATATATATATATATATGGGGTGAGTTTCGTTGAGAACTCATAGTTTCCCAAAAACTAAAGGTAGAGCGTTAGCCGTTAGATTAAAATTAACTCATTAAGAGCATAATCGTCATCTTACCTATCTCATTTAATATTTAATTTTTGTGTTCTTAGATATATCAATTAAAATATCTAAAAATTAACATAATTAATTTAATTTTTGATTTTTTTAAAATAGTAATTTTCATTTTTTTTAAATGCAGATTTTTTAAATTTTTAAGAAAACATGAATTTAAAAATAAAAATAATAGAAAATAATTGCAAAAATGGTCCCTGTGGTTGGCAAATTTATGTGCTTTTGGTCCAAAACGTAATGCTAGTGCACCACAGGTCCAATTTTAAATACTTTGTGTGGTTTTGGTCCCTATGGTTGTATTTTCTTGTGTTTTGGTCCACATCCCACCTAAAATGACTAATATGCCCCTTAAATAATTATATTTTAATTTCTTTTATATATTTTCTTATTCTTATAAAAAAATGAAAAACAAAAACAAAATAAACCCATCACACACACATACTCTCTCTCTCTCTCTCTCTCTCTCTCTTTTCTTCTTTTTTATGTATGTCATCCTCCCAACCGGAACCTCCACCACCAAAATTAAATCAAACCCACAACACCACCACCATACCTTCTGGAACACTAGCTTCATCGGCATGACTTCATCGGACCACCCTTTTATGATGGAGGATATTTTCCGGTTCCTACATCTCTGAGACCTCCATCTCATATGCCTTCAAGATGGTGTTGCCCCAAACGAACTTAAATCCCCAAATCAAATCCAAAAACTGAAGTCCCCATTCAAATTCTCCTCTAAAATCGAATCTGAAAATCGTTTCCAATCTTATTTCAGGAACCAAAATTAAAATTCGGTAGTGGTGTAGAGAACGAGAGGAGAGAGAGTGAGGGGGCTCAATAGATTTTAAAGGAATGGGCTTGTAGTGGTAGGGTATGTAGTGGAGTAGAGAATGACTAAGAGTAAGACTTGAACCAATTGCTTGTCGTTGGAGATAGAGTTGGGGAAGCTGTGATGGTCTTCGATTTAATGGTGGTGGCAGATGGAAGGAAGCAGAAGTGGACCAAGTTGGACAAGGTGATACCAAGCTTGGCGGTGATGGCGGTCTAGTGAAGCTTGGTGGAGGTTGTTTGGTTGTGGCAGTCGGCTGGTGGTGGGTAAAGAAAAGGTATTGACCTAATTTTTTTTATCATCTTCCACAATCAATCTCCCATCACCGAAGGCTCCATGTTTGGTGGGTGATTCGATTTGGGTTTAAATTCTCCCGCTGTCTCTGTTGATCCAGTTCATCACTCCTTCCCCAATGTACAAGTAGATCAGTGGGGTTTGAAGGTTTCCTGCGGTATCGATGCTGACATATGGTGGTGGTAGTGGGGTGGGGAGTCTAGTAACCAGGTCTCTAGAAAAGGTGGTGGTGGTTGCGATCTAGGTGAACTCCGGTGAGAATAGTGGCTGATGATGGTGGGTCCAGATATCGGTGATGAGGGTGGAGTCGATGATGAAGGGCTTCTTT
Organism: Lactuca serriola; assembly: GCF_051521515.1. Lineage (NCBI taxonomy): Eukaryota > Viridiplantae > Streptophyta > Magnoliopsida > Asterales > Asteraceae > Lactuca > Lactuca serriola. Next base: position 137,089,990 of record NC_136416.1, read on the forward strand.
AAGATAAGAGTGGGGAATGGGTTATTTGTTTTTATTTTTTTGTTTTAAGTTAAAAAGATATAAATTAAATTAGTTTATGTATTTCAACAATTAAAGAAAATAAAAAATATAAATTATAAGGGCATAAAAGTCATTTTAAGTGTATAGGGACCAAAAACAATAGAAAGATCCAATTTTTGGCCAGTGGTGTACCAACATTTCGTTTTGGACCAAAAGCACATAAATTTGCCAACCACAGGGACTATTTTTGCAATTTTGTCAAAAAACAAAAAAAAAAGACTTGAAAATTTTTGTTTTTATTTTTAAAAAGAAAAACCGCAATGTTTTTAAAATTGTAAAAAAAAAAAAAAAAAAAAAAAACAAAACAAAACAAAACAAAGCTGAAATATTTTACAAAAAAAAAAAAAAACAATAAGTTTTTTTAACCAAAAAAATCAACATTTCAGGTGTATGTATATATGCATATTTTTTTCAAATGCATATATGCATATTTCTTATACTATAATATTCATAACTAAATCATAGAAAAAAAACTCATTTTTATTACTAATCTATAAACACAATTATACAAGTATTTTATTCGATACAAAATTAAATATACAAAACAAATAATGCTATAAAATTTCAAAGCTTTTTCATGTCTTCGTGTGAATATTTACATATTTTCTTCAATTTTTCATTTTTCATCTCTTCAATATTTTTCACAAATTCTTCCTAATCTACAAGAAAATAAAAAAAAATTGATTAATGCAAGAACACTCATAAAAATATATATGTATATATCATGTAAGATTCATATGTGATTATATAATGTGATATTCACATGTGACTGTATCTTTTAAGATTCAAATATGAAATTCACAAAAAAAAAATTAAAATTAAAAATTAGCAATGAACACCCACACAAAATGCATTGTGCATATAGATGTAATTCATATGCGATTCACTTGTAATTTACATGTGAATCACATGTAATTCATATGTGATTCACTTGTGATTTACATGTGATTTATATGTAAATTACATGTAATTTACATGTGATTTACATGTAAATCACATGTAATTCATGTGTTCACTCGTGATTTACATGTGAATCACATAGGATTCATATGTGAATTACATGTAATTTACATGTGATTCATATGTGAATTACATGTTATTTACATGTGAATCACATATAATTCATATGTATTCACTCGTGATTTACATATGAATCACATGTAATTCATATGTGAATCATATGTAATTCATATTTGAATTATATGCTATTTACATATGAATCACATGTAATTCATGTGTTCACTCGTGATTTACATGTGATTCATATGTATATTACATGTAATTTACATATGAATCACATGTAATTCATATGTGATTCACGTGTGATTTACATATAAACTAAACTTTAATGCTTTTAAAGATGATCAAATAAGTAACTTATTGTAAGCAAACAGGAAACGAGATGATTGTTTCAACAAAGCAATCAAAGACATCTCTGATAGCTTTTAAAGATGATCAAATAAGTAACTTATTGTAAGTAAACAGGAAACGAGATGATTGTTTCAACAAAGCAATCAAAGACATCTCTGATAATAAAAATAATAATTTTAGGTGATATGTGAATATATCATGTATTGTTAACATGTGAATATACCACATTATATTCACATGTGAATATATAAAAATAAGAATTTTAGGTGAATTTATCTCTATAAAATATTTGATACCTCATTTATTTTTCTACATCTAAAAAAATAAATTCACTCAATTTGGTAATTTCGAATGCAATAACATAAAGAAAAGTGAGACTTACAAATAGCCATGGAAATTAAGCTACAAGAGTTGATGCTTCCACTGGCTGTTTAGAGAATGTTCCGGCTCTAGAAAACAGAATTATAGAAACACGGATCTAACTGAACTGTAATTAAATTGGATTTGAATTTAATTGAAGCTATTTGGGTTTTTAAAAACCTAAATTAATTTGGATTAACTTGATCAGATTGAACTGATCTTTGGAAACGAACACCCCTAAATATCATTCAAGACTTGCTAAAAAAACCCAACTGAGGCAGTTCATCAAACACCAAGACATAACGTGCAAACTAGTGTAACTATGAGTCAATCAATAACAACAGGCAGAAGTCATTTTGAATATCTTGTTAGTCTCCTCTTTTTGATACTACTACATATTTGGAATTAAGATTTGCCTGTACAGAGTCCACTTGTATTGTTGTCTTTCCTGAAACAAGGAATCTCAAATTTGAATCCATACAACTGACTACAAACCTCATATACCTTTTCAATCAAACATTTGTAAGATAAAAGAGTGATGAAATTACAATCACACCCTTTCAGTACATGGGTTTTCCATATGTTTGGAAATATCTGAATGCAGCCCATTCAAATCGTTTCCGGCTTCGGAATCAGAAAGTGCTCCAGGAATTCTCCTCTTTCGTTTTCCTTCCTATTCATTTGACTTTCATATGAATCTTCTTTCCCTTGAAAAAACTGACTGGTATCTTTAACAATTTCTTTTTCAGGATTCCCATGGCCGACCTTGGAATCGGAATGTGAATCAGAGTCGTTTCCTGGGTGTTTATTAGAAGTAGGAGCAGCGAGGAGTAGTTGGTGAAATTGACATGGGATATCAGACGGAATGGGAGGAGCATGGACATCTCCTGGAAGTGGAAGTGAATTAGTTCCATGGCCATTTGGCACATCAATTTCGTCAACTTTGGAATCGGAGTGTGAATGAGATTCCTTTCCTGGCTGTTGGAGTTTGGGTTCATGACCATCACCATGGCCATTCAGGGCATCATTAGAATTGGAATACGATTCCTTTCCGGGAAGTTGGAGTTTGGGTTCACTAAAAGAAGCAGCAGGGACTTGTTCATGAACTCGGGGATTGCCATTCTGCACATCAATTTCATCGGATTCCTTTCCTGGAACCTGAAGTTGGGAGCCTTTACCAGGAGTATAGATGATGCTGGCATGTAAAGAACAACCATCATCCAAAGGAACACCAGATTTTTGAGAACCATTTTTTACCACGTCATCTACAATAACAAAATAATAATAATAACAATTTAGGTTGGAAGGAAAGGAATGACAAAATAATGGAACTGACGGAGTAACAGAATCAGTGATTAGTGATTACACGAATTGTTGGCGAAAGAAAAAGATTCCTTGTTTGAAACTGAAAGAATGGCATCATCATCATGGAGTTGGGTTGGAAGTGGATTGCCATTCTGCACAGCAACTTCATCGGAATCCTTTCCTGGGAGTTGGAGTGTGGGTTCACCAGCAGAGTCTTTGGTGATTTTGACCGGTGGAATCTGAGTATATGTATATGTATGTTCTTCTACATTGCAGTCAAAATGTGCATCATCAGTTTTGACCAATTCTGAAACTGGCACAAGGGTATCATCTTCATCATCTTTAATAGGAGAACCGGAATTCGTGATGGTGGTGTCGTCACTAAGCTCCTCCACCGTAGAAGAAATCAACTTTAAGCCACTACCCTCATCTGCTTCAATCAACAAAAACATAATCAACTGGATGGAAAAGAATGACAAACAAAGGGAGTTCACCGAGCAACAGAATAAGCAGTGTAATGGAATCAGCATTCCATTCCGTGATCATATACATTTTTATAGGATTAAAGAAACAGCAATGTAATTCCATCAATTTGTTTTCATTTCTTCTTATTACAACATTGTATTTTTTTTAAATCCTCCCACTTACAGCAATTTGGCTGTAATTGAGGAGTTTTCAAAGTATAATTTCCTAATAAGAAAGAAAATAGATGTATATAATGCAATAATTGAGTAGCTTTTCAAAGTACAATGTCTTAATAAGAAAGAAGCTGAAAGTACAAAGTTGTATACAAAATTAAATAAAACTACACTGCTATTTTTTTCATTTAGCCCCTTTTTATATGTAAATACTATTCATAGTTATTTAACTCTACTCGACACATTATTCAATTATAACTGATGAAATTTTTATTTTCAAATATAAAAAACTAAGCATAATAACTGCTCATTAAAACTCCAAATAAGATTATAATATACAAATCTAGTTATGTTTTTATAAATAAAAATGTAGTTTAACTATCATCGCGATACTTTTTTTTTAAGATTTGTGCCACAAAAAATTACATACATAAAACGGGTTATATTGTAATTTTCATTCCATTCCATGATGGAATGAAAAAATTACACACCGTCTAAGGAATGCAATTAACAATATGGAAGGAATCATATTCCTTCCAAAATAACCCATTCCATTCCTTCAAACAAATCAAACAGTATCTTTTCATTCCAATGAAATAAACAATTCCATTTCTTCCCTGATTCCATCATGAATATAATGTAGAATTTTTAGTGAAAATTGAAATAATGAAGCCTTGTTTTGAACCTTCTTATGGAGTTAATATTACCTTTGGGATCAGTTTCACTGTCATTATGCGTAGCAATTTCATTGGCTTTGGACTCAGAATGTGAATGTGAAAGGATGGAAACAGATTCCATTCCTGGCAGCTGGAGTTCGGGTTCACTGGAAGGAGCAGCAGTGATTTTGTCCGGAATCTCAGAAGAAACAATATTATCATGTGAACCGGAATCAGTAGTTTTGGTGTCAGTATCATCAAAAAGAACACCACATTCTTGAGAACCGGAATCTGTAATGGCAGTTTTGTCATCAATCTCCTGTTTTATGGAGAAGGAAGTAGCACTACAGTCATCTACTTCCATGGATGGAGTGGAAATGACAGAGTAATGCACCCCACTCCAATCGTTTGTGTTTATGTTTGTGGCTTCGGAATTAGAAACTGCTCCAAGAGTTCCTCTTTCCTTTTCATTTTCCTTTCTATTCATTTCACTTCCACATGAACCTTCTTTGGGATTAGTTCGATTGCCATTCTGCACATCAACTTCATGGACTTTGGAATCGGAATGTGAATGGATGGAATCCAATTCCTTTCCTGGCTGTTGAGGTTCAGGTTCATCTTTAACAGGAGAATTGACCTTGCCTGTATCTAAGGAACAACCATCATCCAAAGAAACAACAGATTCTTGAGAACCGGAATCAATGATGGCGGTTTTGTCACTAAGTGTAAACTCTGCCACATTGGGACTATGGTCATCTAATTCAATAGTATTGTTGCCTACATTAATATATATATATATATATATATATATATATATATATATATATATAATCAAGTCTAACAAACTGTTTAGTTGGATGGTATAGAAAAACGAAGATGCGGAATGGAATGAGACATTAAATTTCATGATCATGTTTGGTTAACCTGCAGAACGAAATGAATTTTCATATATATTTTCCTATTATATGTAAACAAAATGAATAGTTTTAACTTTTTATTATTTAATTATTATAATTAATGAACTTCTTATATTCAAAAATAAAATAATTATACATAATAAAAGCTCACAAAACTCCAAATAAGATTAAAATGAAAAATGAATTGAATGACGAAGGAATGGAATTGACATAGTAATGGCATTACACTCCACGACATGTTTATTGTATACGTAAACACAAGGTATAAAGTTAACTCTATCCTATACACTATTTAATTATAAATAATACATTTTTAATTTACAAATAAACAAATTTAACATAAAAAAAAGTTCACTAAAACCCAGACGAGTAAAAAGAAAATGTGTTTGCTAGTTATGTTTAGGAAATACAATTGTAGTTTAACAAACATTGCAATTTTTTATTAAAAAGATTTTTCATTTAAAATTACAGATATAAAAACAGGTCGTATTACAATTTTTCATTCCATTCCATGACGGAATGAAAAAAAAAAACCCGCTAGGTTAAGGAATGAAACATTAACAGATTGAAGGAATCAGATTCCTTCAAGAATGGTCCATTCCATTCCATCAAATATTTTCATTCCAATGGAGTTAAACCATTCGATCAAACACTACGTACATGAATAGAATTTCAAATCAAACAGGAAAAACTGAAAAATCTTGTTAAAGAACCGTCTTACCTTGGGTTTGTACATCCATGGAAGAAAAAGATTCCTTGTTTGAGGGTTGTATGGGATGATGGACATGGGGATTAGTTTCAATTGAGGTTTTGGAGTTGGAATCAGATTCCTTTACCAGGAGTTGGTGTTGGGGTTCATCTTTAACTGGGGAACTGATGGGATGAATCTCCTTGCTTGCAGTTGCATCCAAATCCAAGAAAACACCAACTTCTTGAATACTGGAATCTGTAATGCCGAGCTCCACCACATTTTTGGACAAGGCACTACCAGCATCAGCAGTGTTGTTACCTACAACTACAAAAATAAATTAATAATAATGATAAGTCTGGTTGGATGGAAGGAATGGAATTTTTGACACAGTAATGGAATGCAGCCTACTCAAATCAGGAATTACTCTTTCCTTTTCCTTTCTATTCCTTTCACTTCCACATGAACCCTCCTTAGGATTAGTTCCATTGCCATTCTGCACAGCAATTTCGTCGATTTTGGAATCAGATTCGTTTCCTGAGTGTTGTAGTTTATGTGACAGTGATTCGCATGGAATATCATTATGCGAAGGATCAGGAAGTGGATTCGTTCCATTGCCATTCTGATTCTGATTCTGCACATCAATTTCGTTGACTTTGGAACTGGAATCAGATTCCTTTCCTTGCAGTTGGAGTTCGGGTTCACAAGGGCTCTCATCTTTGACAGGAGGGTTGATGGGAAGAGTCTCCTTGCTCGTATCATCCATAGGAACACCAGATTCTTGAAAACCAGAATCTCTAGTGCCATTTTTATTTTTGTCAATTAACTCTGCAACATTAGCAGAAATCAACTCTGGTTTCTTGGACAAGGCACTAAAGCCATCTACTTCAAGCACAAGGCTCTTCTTACCTACAGTAACATAAAAAATAATTAAAGTGTGTGATTAGGTTAACATGGAATGGAATTTAATACAATAACTAATAAGCAAGGTAATGGCACTACAGAATACAGACTTGTTGGCCTATAGGAACAGAGTGATTTTTCATATGAATAATGAATTATTGATAGGATTAAACGAAAGAAATACCAACAACACATACTTTCTTGATTTGTTTATTATACCATCGTACTAAGATTTCTTCTTACTAAAGCCTAGCCTTGTATTTTCAATTATATTATAGCAATGTCATCCAGATGCAAAGCAACACAACTATCACTACTATAATTAGATGGTTTTTTCAAAACATAATGCCCTTATAAAAAAGATTGAAAGTATAATGCTATGATTGGGTAGATTTTCCAAAGTACAATGTCTGAATGAGAAAACAAATGAAAGTACAATGTCATAGCAGAAATAATTGAAAATGGGGTGCTATATAGTATATACACAAATAAATGAATGTACATTGTTATTTCTTGCATTTACACTTTTCATATTACGATATATATAGTATTAGCTCTACTCTATACATGATATAATTATAATCAACGTATTTTTGGTTTACGAAAACGAGAAATTAAACATAACAAAAGTCCATTAGAACACAAAATGTATAATCAAAACAGGAAAAACCTTGAGGGATGGTTTGCTTAAGTAGCGGCTTTTGTAACATATCAGTCCTAGGAAACACCAACATATTCATAGACTTCAGTTCTTGTTTGTGTGATTCCTCCAATGCCCGGAAACCGAAAACATCAGTCCATGTATTCATGTGTTCAGCAACCGCAGGAATAATCAATTTATCTACTTGGAGAGCAGAAAGAGCCTGAAAAGGTTTAAAAAAATAAATAAATAAATAAAAAAAAAAATACTTAAGAAGTAGCTCAAAGGGAATGGTAATATAACTGGGTGAAATAGCAGTAATAAAGATATAATATAATATTCTGACCGATTCAATAGCTGCTAATAGGCGACGACACATCCCTTGGCGTCTATATATATGACGTGTCCCAATAAATGGCATCTCTGCTAGTTGGGTTCCATGGAACCTAAGCATACGATAAACAACTCAAAAAAAAAATAAAAAATAAAATAAAATAAAAAAAATTTGCAATCAACAGTTTCAGGCTAGCCTACCTACCTGATAGATGCAGCACAAACGACTTCCTCCTCCCTCTCCAGAATAGCTGTATAGAAGCCACTATAGTTCAATCGGCTAAGGTTTGATCTACAGGGTAATTACAAAATATCAACATAATAGAATAAGTCATTACATTCCATGATCATGTTTCAATGCAATCAAAATTTTATATTACATGTCTTAATTGTAAACACAATTTATAGCTTTAACTCTGTTTTATACATTAGTTAATTGCAATTGATGAGTTTTTATTTACCAAAAAATAATAAAAGCTCATTAAAACCCAAATAAGATTTTAATAAGAAAAATTCTAGCTATTTTTAAGAAACAAAAGATGTAATTTAGTTAAAATCATGGAATTTAAAAATAAATAAAAATGGGTTAGTGAGCAAATATTTTTAGCCATTTCATGAGGGAATGGGGAATAAAAACACATGTGCTTATAACAAAATGAAAAGAATGACATTGCTTCAAGAATGGTCCATTCCATTCAATCAGACAACAAACAGCTTTTTCTAAATTTTAATTCCAATAGATTGAGCTATTCCATTCCTTCTCCAATTCAATCATACCGAACAATGCCTTGGAGATTTTATAATGCACAATTTGACCAATTTTGTTAACTTTCTTCTAGACAAACATGGTAAAAGTAAAACTTACCCACAATTGAAGACTACATTACGAATTAAATTGATCCCGCTTCTCTTGTCAGTAAAAGGTAAGAAACACTCATCCATCAATGACATGGCAACAGCCAGCATGGAATTGCATTCCATCCTTTCTCCATCTGTCAATGAATCAGAATCAGATCGATGAATAAGGGACCATGAGAACCCTGAATCCAGTTCATGCTTCACTCCAATAAGCTTCCGCAACGGAATGTATACCTGCAAAATTCAGATTTCAGAGGTCCTGCACCCATCATGATTCATGAAAACTAGTACTACAACAAGAAAACAGGTAATACAAACATATTTTCACTTCTTCTATAAACATAGCATTGTACTTTTGAACTTTTTTTCTAATTAGGACAATTATACTATACCCAACTTCCATTCAAAATTGCTATGTATTCAATCATACGGTAGATTTTTCAATAATGCAATGCTTTAGCAACAAAATCTGAAGAAGATTTTTCTTATCTCTTATATAGGAGTATTTTTTTAAAAAATAATAATAAACACCATCCAACTAAACTACATTTGGTATATCATAGAGACATTGAATACCTCATGGCACTTGTGTCCACAGAAAGACAAATCCAGAGAATTTGGTTCATGTGGCTTGACATCTATTCCTGGCCTGCATGATTCATGATCTGCAACATCAGAAAGTTGTCTTTCAAACAACAGTTGTAAATAATACAAAAAAAAAAAAAAGACTATTATTCTAAGAGAGGATCATTACATTTCTTGTAACAAAGGCAGCACGTATGAAGTGAAGCATCAGTTATACCAATACCACCATCTTTTGTGCAATTCCCAGCAGCCATTTCACAGTATTTGCAGGAACAATTTGGACAGAGCCAATCACCTTCAGGAAGCATCTAAAATGAGAGGAAAGATGAGACACTGATATCTATCTCTAAGGGTACAACTACAAAAGAGATTAAAACATCTAAAATTTAGGAGTTTTACCTGTATGTCCAAACAGCTTTGGTGAAAAGTTGATGGACAACCATCACAACAGATCAAATCCCCACCATCCCCACATACACTACATGTATCATCATTAGGATCATCACCATCAACATCTACAATATAAAAACCCTTTTGCTCCAACTCCCCTAGTTTATTCCATGCATCAATCTGACATTGCATCAGGGATTTTCCAGACTCCAAAAACATGTTTGGAAACGGGTTGCAAAGTTTGCTTCCTGAATGTTGCTGGAACTTTACAACAGTTACAACCTTGCTACAACAACCACAATGGATCCCATCTTTTGTAATCCTTCCTTTTTGCAGTATCCGTGTCCTTCTAGCATTCATATATTCCACATGTTCACTCACATCCACCACTCCAGAGTCGATTAACCACGCGAGAATGGTCCTTTTTCCTGAATAGGGACTAATCCCGTCATTTTCTAAAACCTTGTTAGTATCGCGAACCAACAAAGTACATCTGCTTTTTCTTCTTCCATGGGAATTCATTTCATCCTCATAATCACTATCTGTGTCCTCCATAGCCCTTTTAGCATTCCTACTGTTGCCTTCATCTTTTCTCTTTGTTTTCAATTCTCTTTCTGTCTTCTTTTGGGTTTGTCCAGCTAATTTACCAAGTATTTCAACAGGTAAAGGAGTAAAGTTGTCACTATCTTCAGCATTGTCTTCCTCTTCCTTTTGAAGTACTTCATAAGCCTTGATTATAGACCAATAAGCAGTTCCATCAGGATTAGTATATATAGCATCAAGATAGTTTCTGTTCTTTCTTGGCCTATAATCAATGGTCCAACCAGCACCAAGAAGCATATTCTTAATCTTTTCACGCAGTATTTGCTTTTCAGTGCCACTACCATGCTTAACCATGTTTTTCTTCTCCTTCACTTTCTTAACATTCTTCAGTTTTTTAACAGTTTCCACTCTGCTATTTGATTTTGACTGCGTTACTGTATCACTCTCAGTTACTTCTTTGCTGCTTTTTAGCACCATTGGTGTTGGAGATTTCATCCCACCTTTCTCCTTGCTCTTTCTGGTATCCTCACTGCTGGAACTATGTCCATCTCCATCATCTCTATGATCACCATTTTTATCCAGCTTTTTCTTGTGATGAACTCTAGCCTTGGCTTCTTTTTTATCACAACTTCTACTCATCTGCTTATTATGATTTACCATTACATTCAAGACACCATTTTCCCCTTGTAGTCTGATAGGTTGGTCTGAAGATGAACGATACTTCTTACTCAACACTGAAAGGGGTAAGTCAAAATCATCATCATCATCATCCATCTCTAAGGGACTTATAGTTCTAGCTTCATGAGTAGGTCTGCTACCACCATTTCCAGATTCCATTTGATCGCCACTTTGCCTATATGAGTTCCATCTATGCTTACCACCATTAGCATCCTTCCTGGTCCTCACATCCTCAAACCCATCATACTCGTCAAACTCGAATACATCTAATCCACTACTTGCCCTTTTCTCGGTCTCAAATTCTTTGTAAACACCTGAACGTTTACGGAGTTTATGAGTAGTTTCTGATGAGTAATCACTGGACTCTGAATCACTCTCGACAACTCGACGTCTCTTTTTCACCTTTGACGATCTAGACAAATTCCTCGAAGATGAATCACTAAACCCACTAACCCCTCCCACAGTATCTGCAACTTTCTTTTTAATAACCAAACAGCCAGAAGAGCTTTTCTTCTTTACTCGAGTTCCAGACTGCTTAGATCTGCCCACCTCTTTCATCTCATCAAAGCATAAACCAACAACAAAACCCCCGATTCTATCAAAGCCCACATAACATGAATACGCGCTCAGATCTAGGTGAAGAGGTTTAAAATAATAACCAAATCAACAACCCACAAATTCGAAAGTGAAAAGGCGGACCGCCGGATTCCGATTAGGCAAAACCCAAATGGGTGCCGAAGGAACAAGAAGTTCGCGTGTTTTGGAGTTCAGCTACTGTTTTCGTTGGTTCAGTATATCTTCCGGTATACCGTAGATTGTAATCGTCATCAAGTTTAGTACATAAGAAGTTTGCCCAGCACAAAAGGGATTTTTAGATATATCACGTAGGAAGTCCATTTTCAGTTCACCGGAATTTTCCCACCAGTTTTACCTTGGGAAATCAGGTAAATTTCCGGACAAGACACGTAAGTTCCTTGATCCAAGAGTGCAATATGAAAATGTGAATGGTTTAAAGTTAGTTTTATGCAAAATACAAAATGATCTAAAGAGACAATCAGACTAGGGTAAGCATTGGAACCGAATACCCATTTTTCCACACCGACACCGTTTTGTAATCGGAATTGTTTAAGTTTCGGCGTTGTTTCTAAATTGTGGAACCTATCAAAAATGGTATTTGTTTCGGTTCTTAACTTTTTGGACTCTGGTATCCCACGACCGGTATCTATGTTATTTTTAATACATCTCTATCTTATTTGGTGCCTCGTGAGGATGGTGAACATCATACCCCACTTCTTTGTGGGGGCGTGAAAGTTAAAATGGGAGAGCATGTAGTGTGTGTACCTTTCAACCTTATAAGAGAGGTGGCTCAATCAATTTGAAGGTTTTAAGCAAACAAAAATATTAGGGTCTCTCGTTTTTATAACTTAAACCAAATCCCAAACTATTTCTTAATGCGAGTCGGCTAATCACTTATATAAACATGAAGTTTGCTGAAGTTTTGATCTCCCGGCCGATGTGGGACTCAAAGGTAGAGATATGAAGTAAGATGATGGTCGAGCTTATATAAGAGAGAAGAGTTGGTTGAGTTTTATCCATGAGTGATGTAGGATATGTTTAAGTAGCTTTCAAAATAAAATGAATGAAAGTTCTTAATGTCTCAGCTAATCGCTTATATAAACATGAAGTTTGCTGAAATTTTGATCTCCCAGTCGATGTGGGACTCAAAGGTAGAGTTAATATGAAGCAAGCTTATATAAACATGAAGTTTGCTAAAATTTTGATCTCCCGGCCGATGTGGGACTCAAATGTAGAGTTAATATGAAGCAAGATGATGGTTGAGCTTATATAAGAGATGAGAGTTGGCTGAGTTTCATCCATGAGAGATGTGGGATATGTTTAAGTAGCTTCCAAAATAATATGAATGAAAGGTAAGCATTTGAACTTGAGACCTTTAGTTTGATAAACCATCACTTTTACTATCAGGTCAAGCTCCAACTTGTCTTTGTAATCCAATAAATACGTATATATACACATATATAATTAACAAAATAAGCTTTATAATTGGGGGTCTTAAGCCTTTGTTTTGTTTTACAAATGATAGAGCTGACACTGCTTTATAATGTTCAATGTTTAGCAAAGACAAGACACTAGACCTTTTTATTTCACAAACAACAATGCACTGGACTCATTAAGCTTTTATGTTTTGAGCTAGACTTACCGGACGATTTGATATTTATGTTATGTGACTTCCGTAATGGTTGTTTTATAAATTATAATGTAAATAATAATTTTAACGAGATGGGATGTAATTATTATTTTATATGAATTCGTAACTGCTTCCGGAACCGTCAGAATTGGTTTCTGTTTCGAGTACCCGGTTTCAAAAAAACATGTTAAACTTTTTATTTGAAAATAAATGGGCTAATGGCATAAAAACCCTCATATTTGCACAAAATTGACGGATTTGCCCAAAGTTCAAATTTAGGTCCGTATTTGCCTCAAACTTGCATTTAATTTGTCGTTTTTGCCAAGTAGCTGGTTTCCCTTTAATCAACCAGTTACCACTTGCTTAGGTGGAAGATATGTGGCAATTATCATTTAAAAACCCATTCACAGACATCGTCGTGTGCAATTGATCCCTTCGACCCCCACAGTTAGTCACAAAGCTACAACGGAAAAATGACAACTTCGTCGTCAAGATCAAGCTTCAATGGTGGTACAAGAATGAGGAACAAGAGGGTAATAAGATGCGACTGTGGTGATGTTTGTGGTGTATCAATCTCACGAACACCTGATAACCCAGGAAGAAAATTTTGGGGCTGCCCTAATTATCAGGTAAAAATCTATTTATTTTTGTACTAATTTCTCCCTAAAATTTTAGGGTTGCTCTAACTTCCTAAAGAAGAACGTATGTAATAAAACCCTATTTTTTTGTTGTAGGTGGAAGGAGGTAACTGTGGTTTTTTCAAATGGGCGGATGAAGAACTATGTCAAAATATGGAGATGTGTCATACAGAGGAGATCAAGCCATTGTTAGAATTGATCATAGGGTTATTAGTGGTTATATCGTTGATGTTAGCAATAGTGGTTATTAAAATGTAATTTTGTTGGTTTTTCCTGTATTAGTAATATATTAAGGGCAATGAAGAATTGTTACATCTTTGTAATGTTTTTTTTTAACGGCTGAATGTTACATGTTTGCAATGTATTAAGGGTATCAATGGTAATGTTATTAACGGTAGTTAATTGTTATCTCATGTATATGTTGCATGAATGGAAGTACATTGCATAAAAGGAAGGCTAATGAATGGAAGTACAATGAAAGTACATTAGTTAGATTCACAGTGAAAGTAAACTTTGCATGAATGGAATTGCACTAACTTGCATAAAAGGAATTGCACTAATGAAATGAAGAATTGTTACATCTTTGTAATGTTTTTTTAGAACGGATGAATGTTACATGTTTGTAATGTATTAAGGGTATTAATGGCAATGTTATTAACGGTAGTTAATTGCTATCTCATGTATATGTTGCATGAATGGAAGTACATTGCATAAAAGGAAGGGCTAATGAATGGAAGTATAATGAAAGTACATTAGTTACATTCACAATGAAAGTAAACTTTGCATGAATGGAATTGCACTAACTTGCATAAAAGGAATTGCACTAATGAAAGTACATTGTTAATGCTTAACATTTACTAGAAAATAAAATAAAAACATCATGGTTACCATAATAGGGGGCATCCATTATAAACCTTAATATAAAGCATCAATTACATAAGTTTTACTAGCATGTAGCAGCCACCATTTTGTATACCAAAACATGTACCCAAAAGCCTAAAAAATATCCAAAAAAGGCAAACCATAAACAAATGGATGTATGCTGCAAGTAGTGGGTGTATATCAAAAAATAACCAAAAAGGGCTACCTATACAATTGCCCAATGATACCATCCCCACTTTTGCCCCCATATACCTAGGTAACTACTCTAAATCTACTGGATAGCTAGATGTGGAACCCCTTCCATATTTGTCAAAACAAGGTTTCTTCAGCTTTTGCAAGATGATCCTGTGACAACCCGAAATTTATCCCGTCAATTTTAACCTGTTTTTCCGTTCATAAAACCTGCTTTATTAAATTGTCCGTTAACCTTTTTGGATTAGGTTAATTAAATAGGGACTTTATTATGACTTCGTAAGGGTTGAAATAAATTAAGAACAAACTCAATAATCCCTTGAAAAGTTTTAGTTACAACCAAGTCAAAATACGACCATTTAATCGGGTGCGACCAAAAGCCCCGTTTAACGTCAGTATCGGGTAGATTTCCTCCGAGCCACAAACTCAAACCCCTATATAAGGGTGAGTGAAATCCATTTGAGAATTTTCACTCTCTCTCTACACTCTCTCTCTACAACTTGCTTACTATCAAAAAACGTCCATTTCGAGCTCCAAAATCGTAGGTAATCTATCCTAACTTTTTGTGTAGCTTATTTAGCATGCAAATTCGTGTTAAAGACATCCAAAAGCGAAAAAATCATGTGTTTACGGCCCAAGAATACTCTTGGACCATGAACACCCATAAGTGGGGTTTTGAAGCCCCAAAACCCTTCCAAATCATTTCTAGGGCTTAGATATGACTTGTAGACTTGCATGTATGAGCTTAGAACACCAAAACCTTATCATATGAAGAGTAAACTTGAGTTTACGTCCTAAGAACACTCTTGGACCGTAAACCCCTCTTCATGGGCCGTGAACACCTATAAAGGTGTTAGAATTTCCCTCAAACACCTCCTATGGCTTGGGAAAATGTCTAGAATCAACCACAAACGAAGTAGGGGCTTTAAACATCAATTAAACCAAGGACTTAGGAGTTTACGGCCGTAAACCCCCCAAGGATTGGTCCATGGGCCGTAAACTCCATAAAATGGTCATATGATGCCCCTAACACCCCCTTATGACTTGTATAATTGACTAGAAACAAGTATGAGCCATCAAAACACAAAAGGAAGGGGCCAGTAAGAGTTTACGGCCGTAAACTCTATGTTTACTGCTGTAAACTCCCATGAATGGTCTATTTGAGGCCTTAAACCCTTCATAAGCCCTAGATTGGAGCTTAGCCTAATTCCACTAGTGAGATAAGACCTTAAATCATCCAAGAGCACACCACCCATGAGTTTACAGCCGTAAACTCATGGGGATATGGTCTTAGGTCCGTAAACTCTATAAAGAGTTTACTCTTGAAGAGTAAACCCCCTAACTAGGCCATACACTCCCTTATTTGCAACCCAATAGCCTCCTAGCACTTGACCAAAGTGTTTTCCGCACATTAGGATGAGTTTACGTGTTTAAATTAGTATTATAAACACTAATTGTATGTAAACATATGCCTTCATATGTTACTAGGTCACTAAGAGTGTTCAAGTCTTCACTTGACACCGAGCACCCAACCGGCACCTCCATCTGATCCACTTACAACAGGTGAGTTCATACCCCTGAATTAACCTTTTAAATGTTTTTACATGCTTTTATGGGGGGGATACAAGTTAAACATGCTAGTTATCATAGCAATCATATGTGATTAATAACCCGCATGCAAAAGGATTTATCACACTCTCAGTCATTTTACCAAGTATAATACTATAGATGGTTTTCCAAAACGTCTTTAATTGTTTAAACCTTTTCTCAAATTGTCTCACGCGCTGTATGTCTTACTTCAAAACTAGTTACATCAGTGTTTTAAACCAAGGTTTTCTTCACTTATATTGTTTTATCAAATTATATTCAAAACTTGTTTATGAATAGTTTTCAAAGGATTTCCAAAGGTTTTTAAGCTTGTTTTACAAAGTAGTATCAAGTCGCAATTGTTTTAAGTGTAAAGGTTTTCCAAAGGTTTTACCAAATTTTTCTTCTATGTTCTTATTTCGTTAAATGCATGCCCACATTTGTATAATTATATAAATAATGTTTAAAGGACTTAGGAAGGCTAATTCGCCCTATTTCCTTTTCCTCGTTGGGATGTGGTCTGGTGGGTATCGGATATCTGTCTGAAGGTCGTCTAAACATTAATTATATATCATGTATACATATATGGACATAAAAGCTCTCTCTCAGCCAGTTCATCGCCTTAGGTAGTAAAGGCCTCCCTCTATTATTCATGTTTCTGGAACCCTAGTAACTATTATAGGAATAGTTAAGAGTCTCTATCTCTATCTCTATCTCTATTTCTACCTCTCTCTTTTACTTTAGAATATGACACACTATTTCCCTATACGACGCTTCATTGCGCCAATTCCGTGTAACCAGAGTCTCCAAGAAGGAGAGCGAACATCATGTATATAGATCTATACGAGACTGACACTCCCACACCCAGACTACTAGCTACAGTCCGCGCCGGTAAGGCCCATGGGTGACATAATGCCACTACCTCTACTGCCACTACCTCTACGCGTGACCTGGAGGGTCAACGGATACTCTATCGTCGATCAACATGGTTACATACGGGTTCACATTCATTCTTTGTTTTAGACTTTGCTAGCTGTATCGTTCACTCGATGCTGTCTGGAGTCTGTATTTCTTTGTTTTAGACCTCGCTAGTTGTATCGTTCATTTGATACTGTCTGGGGTCCGTGTTTCCTTTTGTTAAACTGAGTCAGGCGTATTAGTCATTTGATACTCTCCTGGAGTCTATGATTTCCTTTGCCTTAGTCAGCAGTATTATTGCTGAGGCATATGTTATTTTTTTCCCTTAGTATCTGCACTTTTGATTTTCTCATTACTCCTTTTAAAGTAAATTCTAAATTTGGTAATGGTAGTATTTAAGGGAAAATTTCTCTTTAGAACATAACCCTGTCGAGTCTTGGTAAAAGACTGCTTTTATTTAGAAAATATAGGATTTTTTGGAAAGGACGCTAATACACCGTAGATTCTAAACTACTACTTTTCATAAAGTTATTTTGAATAAATGGTTACTTACACAAATGACACTAAATAATTATGGACTCACCAGCATTATAAAATGCTGATACTCGCTTTCAAAATAACTTGTATTCTCAGGTCAGCAAAAGACAGGTACACCCAGGAGCTTTTGTGAAGCCAACCTAGAACCGAGTTGCATCTATATTAGTTTCTGTATTACTTTGATGACTCTATAAAATGTAACCTATGTAAAACTATTACTATTAATGCAATGGTTGTTGTACTTTGATTACTATACTGCATATGCTGTGATACTTGACATGACGTCACCCACCCCAAAACGTTTCCGCCGTTCCGGTTTTGGGGTGTGACAGATTGGTATCAGAGCATTGTTTATAGTGAGCTAAGTATATCAATTCATAAAAGATATACATCCTATAAATACATAGGGATAAAACACTCTAACCAAGAATTATACTTTAAAATATAACCATATTTTACCAAAGTATAAGAACATCCAGAATCTAAACACTCGAACAAAGTATCACAAGAAGAACAAGAATAAAAGTCTTCGGATGTTGAGCATTACCGTCAAACCTGGGCAGTTATGTAATCGTAAGCTGGGATAAATGTAACCTGGTCAACTACATTTATTCAAGATGTGATGAACATGTGCTTGGGAGTGATAGTGGTGTTGCAACAGGTCTGAAACTTACCAAATAGGAATGCTAGAGCCAAACAAAAAGTTTAAAATACTATGGGAGTATTTTGAAATACTAAAAGACTCACATTAATCCCAGAATCATATTCAGAAGTTAAGAAACAAACAAGAAATTAAAATACCATAGGGGTATTTTAGGATCCATAGATAACCTTGTGTGAAAAACTAAAAAGATCCTTATTGATATACCTACAATTACAGAGGGTATACTCCCAAGGTTATATATAATAAGGATCCCATAGACTAAGAATGTGTGGTTTTGCTCTACTTCCTTTTCATCGTTGGGATGTGGATATAGAGTAGTATCACATATTCGAAGGCCTATTGGATCTAAGTTATATATAATTTGTGTACCCTATGTAATTGTAGCAGGACTCGATATGGATCACCCAGTGAAATGTTAATAATCTCTTAGGATTCTTTAAACATTTCCATTCTCGCACGAACCCTGTAGAAAACCCTATACACTTCAGTGTTCGACAGAAGAGTTGGTTCAGATCCAGAAGAAGTTCATTGAGAAGATTTCCAATTCGTAAATAAATGAACTAGTACGAGACTATTGAAAACCACCAAGTGCCTATACCTTTTTAGGGACACCGGTGGGAAATTCGCCTGAACTTCCAAGATTTCCAGTCATCCATCATGAAGCGATGACACCCATAGTCAGAATCGGAAGTAAGATGGAGTAGAAATTCAATATGTCTATATGAGAAGAGAACCCTAGGTAACTACCCAAAGAAAATCAACGCCGGTCCCAGTCAAGGATATGAGGTAGACAGAGGGAGCCAGTACATGGAACCCGAGAAGTGTCTTTTCCTCGTTATAGTCGCGCTAATACATCCATAAAATAATACAATTTAGTGAATTAGTGATTACACTACTCACGCTATGTGTTAGGAAAATCACCTTTTCCTGTCGCAAGTAATACGATCAGATCGAATCTCAAAACCTCGATTGAGGATGTTTAGCCATAAGTCTTCATGAGCCTTTTCTTCTATCATCTTCGTTCCGAACTCCCCTCAAATCTTTCCAAGCCGGAGAGTGAACCTTTCCAGCATAAAGATAATTTAGTAGGAACGACTCCCATCTTATGGCTTTCCTGATGGGTTTGAGCCATAAGAACATTCCTATGTGCACATACAAACCCTAATGCTTGGATCTAGGTTTCTCTAATTGAACATGCAATGTATCCAAGACTTTGATCAATAGATCTAGTATAATAACATAAGAAAACAGATCTAAAGGATTACCTTAAGTATCTTGCTTGAATCTTCTTGTCCTTGGAGCTTAGAGTCACAATTGTCACTCCTCTAATGGCTTACAAACACCAACTTAGCAAGAGGATGATTAGAGAGAGAGAGAGGGGAGAGGGGAGGAAGTCGGCCAGGGTTTCTTCAAAAGCAAGAGTGCCGATTTCCTTGACCCCAAGGGTCTATTTATACTAGTGAGCCTCCTAGGGTTTCACCCTTAAACCCTAATTGGATAACTTAGGCCCTAAGCAATCCAATCTCCCTAATGATAAGCCTTGGACGAATTCTAGGTCCTTCTAAACCCTAAAACCATCCACCCCTTATCCAGAAGGGATTATAGCCCAAAGTACAACTATTATACAATTGACAGTTTATGCCCCTTTATTCAATTAATCACTTTAAGTCACCAAATTATTTCCTAATTAATTTATGACTTATATTAATCAAATAACAATATTATTATTCCTTATATTATTCTCATAATATATTAATAATATTTCTTCTCTCATTATAAATCATCCTGTCAAGTTGCTATGGTGAAGGCAACCCAAAAGGACCATGCACAATCGGGTCAAATACTTGCCAAATATAGTTGCAGCCTTAGACACTATTCCAACATTTATGATACTCTTACTCCTACCTTGAGTACCTAGACTACATCATAGGGATGTAGGTCGACACTCAGACAACCAATATCCGAGGCGCGGGAAAAATTATTGCCTATTATAGTAAGGATATCTACGTCCAGGATTAACCATCGTCTCTCATCAGTTTGTGTTCCTTTCCGTGTAGGAAAACCATGCCTCCGAAGAAGCATAACCAATCCACTGGCAAGAAACCTACTCTCCTATTCGATGAAGCGACGTTCCAAGCTGCAGTCTTGGCAGCCGTAGCAGCTGTCATGGCTCAACTGAATGCTAACAACGCCAATGTTAGCAAGAGCCCTATCGGGATTCCCGATCCTAGCAATAGACAGCGGCAACCAACACCTGCATACCCAACCACCCAAGAACCTCAACCAACTCCACCGAAAAGAAAGTTTAAGAACGAGGAAGGAAGTACCTCGGCTCAAGGACCTTTCATAGGGAAACGAGCTGAGTCAGTCAATACCCCTACCAACCCTTCCATCCCGACACCTACAAGACCATACCTAGGAAGCCAACGAATGGCGACAATCATGGACATGCAAAGTTGTAAAACAGAGAGAAGGAAACGAAATTTTCAAGCTCGAAAGGAGCGCTAACGACTCCACAGACTTGTCGTGCAACAGCAGCAAGTGGAACCCCCACCCCTTCAGCGCCAACACGACCCATTTCACAAGTACCTGGCATCGGGACCAACCCTACACACAAAGGTGGTGATAAAGTCGGACTCTTTAAAGGGAAATTTTCAAAGTGGAGGAACGAGGAGGGCACCCGTGTCCACGTAACTCTGACTACGCACCTCACTCCCACCACCAATACTAGTACGAACCAGTCATGTCATCAGTGCGGTGAGATGGGACACCTCAAAAGGGACTATCCAATAATAAAGAACTCCGGCGCAGACGGGAAGATACTAAGGATCACTGCTGCAGGAGAAATGACAAGGGCGTAGGAGGAGCCTAACTCTAATGCCTAGGAAGAAGCATCAAGGAACCCGATAGATTTTGGTACGTCTCTCAATCTCAGATAACTAACCGAAAACATTAAAAGGCTAATTCTAAATGTAATTACTTCCCCGTTAAGACGAAAGTCGCAACACTGTTAATAAATTAAAATTTCATCAGGTAGAGCTATAATGGATCGATATATACATTAAAACCATGTATAATTGAGATGGATAGACCTAGAGTGAGTGATGCTGCCTCATTTCCTATTCCTCGTTTGGTTGTGGATTTAGGGCGGAGTCGCTCAGTCAACAGTCCTCCCCACCTTAATTATACATGACTAGTATATGTTAGGCGATTATAGAAAGGCCTCATGAGAATCCATTCATGAAAGGTAACCTATTCCGAAATACTCAGGACCCTCTATAGTTCCGCGTCGACTCTATCGGTCCAAGTATCTGCGACAGTGATACACGGGATGAAACCCGAGACGCCAAGAACTTGTGTGCCCGTCTAGCACATGACCCTATCGACCCTCACTCTATATCATGTCGATGTATGCCAACTTCGACGTCTCTATCAATCATGGTTGACTTAGTGCAACCATGTGTAAATCCATAGTGTTGTGTAAAAAGAACTTTCACCGTAGCCATTTCGGCAAATAAAGGTTCTTCTGAACCTAAAAATAATAAAACCTAATGCGATCTGTCTGTCGTCCCTCTTATCTCAAACCTTCCGAAGTACCCAGAAGAAGGGTACTGCGCGCTGTTAACCAACCCCCTTCTTAGGCAGATAGAAACCGAAGTGAAAGACACCGCAGGTATTCCGGAAGACAATAACCACCCGAAAACTACTCCGTAGATCCCCCAGAAAGACCCTTCGCACCTCGCAATCAGGTTCGTGAAGCTAGAGGAAAGAATTCATGGGATTGACTACTATTAACTAAGTATATGCATAAGAGTGGTATATAATTGAGATAAAAAAGATTTAAGATGTGTGCTTCCTCCCTACTCCTTGTTCCTCATTGGGTTGTGGGTCTGGGGTGGAGTCGCACAACTGAACATCCTCCCAACCTCAATTATATACGGCTTGCATACACCAAGTATTAGTGGTTAAGCCAAGTATGAGCTCTACCACGAACCTCATAGAATAGGGACTAGAGTCAAGAGAACCATGGCAGGTTGAGCTACTATAATGATCACAAATCGGAAATTGTTGTCATCCCGGTTAAGCCAACATAGTAGCCAATACCCTCAGTTGGTAAAGAAGCCCGATTCGTAAGAGTCAAGGACATTGACTACGACCATCCAATCACGCTTAATCCCCAAAATTAAGCATCTCAGTGGATATCCTGGAAATTCGGAAGCAGCGATAAGTTTAACTTGGAGAAGAATGGATGAGGAGACTAGAAGTTTCGAGTAACGAAACCCTATACCTCTAGACTTAACCTAAATCAAGAAAACTCAGAACCACCGGAAGAGTAGTTGCAGAAGATGCTCACACTACTCAGGCATTTCGTCCTCCCCGTTACCGACAAGTAGTGCCTAGGATACTCTGCTTCCTCACGTGGAAGAAGTCACTGTCGCCCGGTAGACGATAGACTGCATTCTCCGCAGTGAATACTACAATGCTAAGAACCATAGGATAACCTCCGCAGCCAAGAATACTTGAATAAAGTGCGAAAGTAGTTTGCCTTAAGCCTTATAACCTAGATCCCGAAGAGATTGCAGACTTAGCACCAGTCTAAGTGTTAGTCGATGGGTTATACAAGAGCACGCGCTTTCTGCAACTGGAATAAACCGACACCATAGAGAATAGGGCCTGTCTTAGAGATTATTGGGACTACTAGGTGTTCCAAGAATACTATCTCACGCAGAGATAGTAGAACCGCCTCCCGAGATAGTCCAACATTTCAGAAGAATTCTCTAAGGATTGAGTTAGCCCTGAGCAGAGCTTGCTGTTTATGAAACAACAAAGCAAGTAAGAGCATGATTCTTTCCTATTAGGAATCATATTGTGAAAGCATCGAATAGATGATGATGAAAAGTTTAAAAACTTTCTAAACAATCGTCTTGTAAAACCCTATCTCACCGACTACGAGGGTTTTCATTAGAAACATCTCAAGAACTAGAAGTGCAGGTCCATTTTGCACTAGGTTGAGATAGTCACCCTGCAGCAAACAGATACCCATAGACATTCAATTCATCCGATGGTCTAGAAAACCCCTGAAAGCCAATCGACAGGAAACACCACTACAAGAAAAAGTCAAAATAACTACGGAAATTTGCTACGAAAGTAAAATCCGTAGTTATTCTGTTACGGATTATGCTACGGAATGGCTTGTTGTAGCTATTTTGCTATGGAACTTGCTACAGAATTACATTCCGTAGGTAATATTTGAATAACTACGGAATGTTGCTACAGAATTAAAAACCATAGCTATTCTACTATGGAATATACTACGAACTAGTTAGACGTAGGTATATTTGCTACGGAATTAGCTACATAATTGCATTCTATAGCTAATATTTGAATAACTACAGAATTTTGCTACGCAATCGGAGTCCGTAGTTACTTTGCTACAACTGTTGCTACAGATTAAATTTTGTAGTTACTTTGCTACAGAAATTGTTACGGAATCAAAATCTATAGCTATTTGGCTACAAAATTTGCTACCACATCTAAGTCCATAGCTAGCTTGCTACGACATTTGTTACGAAGTCAAAATCCGTAGCTATGTCGCTACAGAATTTGCTACAAGGTCATAGGTTGTAGCTATTATACTATAATATAAAACCATAAATATTATACAATAGAAGTTTCCATTATGTAGTTTTAAGTATTTGGAGGTTTCTCAAGTAAAGTTTAAACCCTTAAAACCGAAGTTCGAATTGCAATTACTAATTAGTTAATTAAAAGTTATTTTTATATTTCATACATTAAATAAAATATTAAATAACCAATATAAATTAAAATACATTTTAGACCTTAGACCGTTTTATGGTTTTCATTATTCAGTATTTACGACTCATAATCCTCACGAATTCACGACTCACACCGAGGAAACCGATTCAAGGAAACCAAAAAACCCATAAACCGAAACCGATTCCTACCTCTAATATTTAAGATTGAAGCCTTTCTTAAATTGTGAGTCCAGACTTTAGTACCAACCATGTTGCATTTGAGGTAAACAAGAACCGCCAAAATCTTAGAAATGGTTTGGTAAGGGGTTGGTCACATCCCGTTTGTTTGATCGATTGTGGTGCTTTCCGATGCGCATTGGACCTCGACCGAACCTCTTAATAGAAAATAGGGTTGTGCATGGGTCGGTTTTGGTCACAAACCCAACCTAACCGCTTTTTGGAATTTAGAACCTAAGTGGATCGGTTTCTGGTCGGTTCGGTTTCTTGGGTTCTGAGGTCAGTTTGGATGGTTTTTCGGTTTTTTGGGTTCAACCCATACACTGATCACAGCATCTGGGTTTAAACCTATGGGTTTTGGGTTCCAATCCATTTTCCATAAATGAAGCAACAAATTAAATACTTCAAAAAACACCAAATTGATGTCAAATACCTCAAAAACATGAGTCTTACAACAAATAATCTATTACATGTTACAAACAAAGCTCAAAATAGTGTATTACAACCAAAACACAATCAAGTATGGGTGGTTTCTCGGGTTGGATAGGTCGGTTTCTTGGGGCAGTATTTCGTTTTTAACGGGGGGTTGGTTTCCCGGATTGGATGGGTCAGTTTCTGGGTAAAAACCAAAACCGAACCTGATTTTTCGGTTTTTAAAAATAGCAAACCCTAACCGTTGGTTTTGCTTCAGTTTCGGGGTTTTCGGTCTTGGTTTCATCGGTTTCTCGGTTTTTTGTTTAGGTTTGCTCACCCCTAATAGAAAATGCACCCCCTTGGTCTAAGTAACCCACATAAGTAAACATATAAGCCCTAATCCATAAGCCTTAACACCCAGTTAAGCCCTACGTCATAAGCCCTAAGCCATGAGCCCTAATCCCTAACCCCAAGCCATAAGCCTTACACACTACGCCATAAGCCATAAGCCCTAAGCCTTAAGCCACAAGCCAACACTGTCGCTACCCCACCCCACACCCACATACCCATCCAACCAACTCTATCCTGCACCCACAATTATCCCACCCACCTCCACATCCACACCCATACTCCCACTCTACCCTGCTTTCGGAAACGGAACCGCCTCGAAACTGTCGGTTTTGGAACTAGAACTACCTTAAGCGGCTCCAGTTCTGGTTCCTAAGGTTTTGGAACCGCCTTAAGCGGTTCTGGTTCCAATTCTTATTTTTACGAAACCGATACCCGCTGGATACCCTTCGGTTTCGGTTCCAATACCGGGTACCCAGAACCGGTATCGACGAGTACCCGCCTTTTCTTATATATATATATATATCTATATCTATATATATATATATATTAAAATTTTATATTTTGGTAATTTTGTTTTAAAAAAATAGGAAAAAAGAACTTATACTAATTTCCTTAGACCTAAGCGTTTTTAGGGTTTTTGATATTCATTCTTATAGAGAAAAACGCCGACACTATAGACTCTCTTCTTCTCGTCACTCCGCCCTCTCAAGTCTCAAACCAGCCATCGTCGTCGACTCCTGAGAACCGAACAACCCTAGATTCACTACAACTTAACTTGGCCTCACCACCGCCGAAGAACTACTTCAGTAACGCTAGTCATCACCATCTCCGATCCAGTTTCTCCGCCTAAAACCCTCATAAGCTCTATAATTATCCTCTCTCTATGTATCTATTTCTTTCTCTCTACTCTTTACACTTTAATCGCTCAATATCGTCATCCAAGCCACAACCGGTGCTCTCTATAGGTACGATCTCTATTACAGTTAATCATTCGATATTCCTCAACACAAATTGAGGATTTTTTTCCTGAAGTTGGTCCGGGTAATCACAGTTTTAATTCAACAACAATGTTTGGGATTTCTTAATTCAATAGGTTCAGAAAGCTGGTGGTGATAAATGGAAATCACTTTCTACAGTTGTAAGTATTATAATTTAACGAAATTAATCAACTTTTTCAAGCTTTGAATTGATTCATTTAAGTTGTACCCGATGTCTGATCATGTTCTATTTCTATTCTACCAATTGAATATTTACTTAAAATGAGAAACAAGGATCATTCAGTAAGTAACAATTATGATTTTTATCTCTGTTAGCAGTGCAAAAGAAGGAATGAGTCCTTAAAGATTCGTGAGCGTGTTGTCAAGATTCAGGTAAACTGGTGTTAGTTTTTTGATGTTGCTAATTTAAGTGGGAATCTTATATATTTGATTTTTTTAGGCACATTTTCGTGGGCATAAAGTTCGAAATCATTATAAAAAAGTGGTGTGGTATGTTGGGATAGTAGAGAAAGCGATACTTAGATAGAGACCAAAGAGTCGTGCGATGCGTGGATTCCAGCCGGAATTTAGAGCTCCGGAATCGGAATATGATTTCCTGAGAATAGGTCTGAAACAGAAATATGTTGGAGTGGAAGTGGCATTAGCTAGGCTGCATTCCATGGCTTGGAATCATGAAGGCCAAGAACAATACATGAGGCTCGTGGGGAAGTTTGAAAAGGTATTGTCACTGTGTCACTAGTACTGATATTGCCAACTCCCAGTTACGCCCAAGAGTTCCAAAAGACCTCTTCAAAAACTCTCCCCTGGTATTTCCCTAATTTACATCCATTGTTTATCATTAAAAAAAATTGCAATCTACTTTTGTTGATTTATTTGTTACATTTATTTTTGTATTTAGTCATTATCGTTTTTTCACAAAGCTAATATTGATGTTGATTGAGTAAAATTTGAATTTGAATACAGATTATGCTCTCTGGTTTTGGGACTGGTGAACAACATTTGAAACTTACAACAATAATGTTTCAAAATATCTTCCCTGTTATTGACATTAAAATAGTAAGTATTTCTTTATCTTTTTTTCTTTAAATATTTTCTATCAAGCTTAATATTTTTTAAATTTGAAGAGTAATAAGTCATAAAATTTATTTCATTTTGGGTATTCAATATGTAAACTCGATTTTTCATTTTTTTAAGGAATGGAATCCACCACAGAAAACGAATTAAAAGGACCATTCTATGTTTTTTTTTTCAAATTGATGGGTAGTATATGATGTCAAATTGCTTACAATTGTTTTCTACATATCCCAAGATTTTGCATGTTCTTCCCTCTATATAGTGCAATACATTTTTTTCTCAGGTTGGGGGTGGCAAAGATGGATACACAGATGCTGATATTGATGAAATTCGCAAAGAATGGTCTTCTTTAGTGGCAACATTTATTTTTTGGTGATATTTTGTACCGGCAAACAATATTTTCGGTAACTTAGAAATGTTTGTTAGTATTTCACATAGGATTTCTACAATATTTTTGATAAATTGTTATTGTATTTACATAATGATGATTTTGTTATAAATTTGCTTGGGAAATACAATTAAGTCATTTTTGTTTGTATTTGAACTATTCATGTCACCATTTTGGCTATTGATATTTTTATGGAGTTACTACACATATTTTTTATGTAGTATTATGTAGCTAAATTTCTATGGAATCTATTATGTCACATTTTTTCTGCAACGGAAGTAGGTCGTGATAAATTTACTATAAAGTATTTTCAACAGAAGTGTATTGTAGTAAATTTGCTATGGAAATAAACAATAGTAAATTTACTACGAAATATTTGATGTGAAATTATGTCGTCGTAAATTCACTACGGAATGTTTGCTACGCTATTATCGATAGAGGATTTTCTATGGAAATCAACTATGGGGTTAGTTTGTAGTTAACTTGCAACGGATTAACTATAGATCAGGTCGTAGTTAATTTGCTACAGACTTGCTATGGAAAAAATTGTAGTTAATTTGCTATGACATTGCTACAGGTATAGTTCATAGCTATTTTGCTACGGAATAAGTTTGTTACAAATTCCGTTGCAAAGGTCCTACGGATTCCGTAACAAATCTTTACTAACGAAGAATTTTGCTACAGAATGGTTCCGTAGCAAATTTCGTCTCTGATCATGTTTAACTACGGATTATCATGTTTTAACTACAAAATTTTTCCGTAGTTATTTTGCTTTTTTCTTGTAGTGCACGAATCCAAGGACAACCCGAGCTTTCTAGGAACCAACCTGAAGGACTACACTCCCGGTATGAGAGAACGTTTGAAACTTCAGAATGGCGATCACGCTAGTGATGATCGCGCCATAGAAGTACACTATGTTCTAAGTACTGAAAAGCTCTGCCCTTCTGAGAGCTTAGGACCATCTGAGATTCTTTACAAAGATTGGTCCAACCCTTGTCAGACCACGACTACTTTCGAGAATTCCATAAGTTTCACCCCAAATCAACCCACTACTTAGACTTGAGAAGTGTTTGCCCGACGTCACTCTTTGTATCCCACTCATCTTGATAGAAACCATTGGGAACCCTAACTTCGTAGACACACCTGTAGGAATCGCTAACTGAACGAAACGGAATCCGCATCCCGTAAGTGAAGGCTTGTTAGAATGCCAAGCAAAGGCCAGAGTTCACTTGGGAGTGCGAGGACCAACCGAATAAGAAGTACCCTCATACCTCTACCCGATTGTTCATGTCTACTTCCTTGCCTAAACCCAAATTTCGGGACGAAATTCCCTCTAATGGGGGGATGATGTGACAACCCGAAATTTATCCCGTCAATTTTAACCTGTTTTTCCATTCATAAAACCCGCTTTATTAAATTGTCCGTTAACCTTTTTGGATTAGGTTAATTAAATAGGGACTTTATTATGACTTCGTAAGGGTTGAAATAAATTAAGAACAAACTCAATAATCCCTTGAAAAGTTTTAGTTACAACCAAGTCAAAATACGACCATTTAATCGGGTGCGACCAAAAGCCCCGTTTAACGTCAGTATCGGGTAGATTTCCTCCGAGCCACAAACTCAAACCCCTATATAAGGGTGAGTGGAATCCATTTGAGAATTTTCACTCTCTCTACACTCTCTCTCTACAACTTGCTTACGATCAAAAAACGTCCATTTCGAGCTCCAAAATCGTAGGTAATCTATCCTAACTTTTTGTGTAGCTTATTTAGCATGCAAATTCGTGTTAAAGACATCCAAAAGCGAAAAAATCATGTGTTTACGGCCCAAGAACACTCTTGGACCATGAACACCCATAAGTGGGGGTTTGAAGCCCCAAAACCCTTCCAAATCATTTCTAGGGCTTAGATATGACTTGTAGACTTGCATGTATGAGCTTAGAACACCAAAACCTTATCATATGAAGAGTAAACTTGAGTTTACGTCCTAAGAACACTCTTGGACCGTAAACCCCTCTTCATGGGCCGTGAACACCTATAAAGGTGTTAGAATTTCCCTCAAACACCTCCTATGGCTTGGGAAAATGTCTAGAATCAACCACAAACGAAGTAGGGGATTTAAACATCAATTAAACCAAGGACTTAGGAGTTTACGGCCGTAAACCCCCCAAGGATTGGTCCATGGGCCGTAAACTCCATAAAATGGTCATATGATGCCCCTAACACCCCCTTATGACTTGTATAATTGACTAGAAACAAGTATGAGCCATCAAAACACAAAAGGAAGGGGCCAGTAAGAGTTTACGGCCGTAAACTCTATGTTTACTGCTGTAAACTCCCATGAATGGTCTATTTGAGGCCTTAAACCCTTCATAAGCCCTAGATTGGAGCTTAGCCTAATTCCACTAGTGAGATAAGACCTTAAATCATCCAAGAGCACACCACCCATGAGTTTACAGCCGTAAACTCATGGGGATATGGTCTTAGGTCCGTAAACTCTATAAAGAGTTTACTCTTGAAGAGTAAACCCCCTAACTAGGCCATACACTCCCTTATTTACAACCTAATAGCCTCCTAGCACTTGACCAAAGTGTTTTCCGCACATTAGGATGCATTTACGTGGTTAAATAAGTATTATAAACACTAAATACTTATGGACTCACCATCATTATAAAATGCTGATACTCGCTTTCAAAATAACTTGTATTCTCAGGTCAGCAAAAGACAGGTACACCCAGGAGCTTTTGTGAAGCCAGCCTAAAACTGAGCTGCATCTATATTAGTTTATGTATTACGTTGATGACTCTATAAAATGTAACCTATGTAAAACTATTACTATTAATGCAATGGTTGTTGTACTTTGATTACTATACTGCATATGTTGTGATACTTGACATGACGTCACCCACCCCAGAACGTTTCCGCCGTTCTGATTTTGGGGTGTGATAGATCCTTTCTGAGGGCTTTCTTGTCCTTCTAGGTGGTACATGCCCTTCATCATCAGCATCATTTCCCTCCAATTCTACTGCATCATCCTCACCAGCACCATCACCTTCATCCTCAATATCACCATCACCTTCATCCTCAATATCACCATCACCTTCTCCATCATCCTCATCGGCACCATCACCCTCTCCATCACCTTCACCAACAGCACCATGACCATCACCCCTACCCTCACCCTCACCTGCTACTTCACCAGCATCATCAGCATAACCCTCACCCTCATTTCCTTCCATCTCACCATCAACATATGGAATATCCTCAACTTCATTGACATCCTATTAATAAAAATTTGAAAAATACTTATTAATAAAAGATATAAACATGTTTGTTACTAATGTTAGCAATCATAAAATGATGAAGTCAAACTAACCATCTCAACTGGTGGCATATCATCCAATTCAACTTGAACCCCTTCATGCTCTCTATTTCAGCCATGTTATATCCTGCCCCAAGTAGGTCTGCTACACTTTCTAGATCTAGCATCACCATCTCTAGGAGAATATCACTTGCATTTCCTTCAGTGAATTCAGGTTCAGGATTACCCTCATTCTCAGATTGACTTTTTACATCAGTACCCTTGAGAATAGCATCCATTGCATCTTCAACCTCATCAAGTATTTTTGTCAGGTCAGGTTCAACATACTCAACACTTTTTCATCATTAGCATGATGAATACTTTTAATAATAGCATCCATTGCATCTTGGAATCCATCACCTTTCTGATAATTATACTTTGCTTGGCTAAGAGAAGCTTCAAAAGTGCACATCATATCAACCAAACTGTCATCATCAATATCTTCTTTGTCAAACAAATCTTTCATTTGTTCCTCACATCCCTACCTTCAACATGACCATCTAAACCATCATGCTCATCAAGTAGAACTCTATCTTCAACAATGTCACCACATCTTTTTATCCCCAACTTCCTTTTGCTTTTAACAAATTTAGAACCTGATGCTCGATTGGGTCAGATTGGACCTTTTTTCTTGGCCTTCCTTTCTTCTTTGGTAGCATAGGAACTGCTTCCTACCTCTCAGACCTATCACATGATTCTTGATTGGGTTGAAATTGTTCCTTCCTTGGCCTTCCTTTCTTCTTTGGTGGCATAGGGACAAGTTCCTGCCTCTCAGACCTATCACATGATGCTTGACTGGGTTCACATTGTTCCTTCCTTGGCCTTTCTTTCTTCTTTGGTGGCATAGGGACAGGTTCATGCCTCTCAGACCTATCACATGATGCTTGACTGGGTTCACATTGTTCCTTCCCTGGCCTTCCTTTCTTCTTTGGTGGCATAGGGACATGTTCCCTGGTTGCATTCTTGCATCCCTTCTGGTTATGGCCATTCTCAAAGCATTTACCACACCTTACAGTTCTTGGGGTGTGTACTCTTCCATCATTTTCAGTTACATGTCTCCTTCTATTGACCTTTGACCTACCAGGCATTCTCCTTGACACTGGTGGCAAGGGCTTTATGAATTCAGTTTGAGGCCATAGATTTGAACCATTCACTGGACTAATGTTAGCAGAGTAACACTTAAGGAATTGTTCCTTAGAAAACATGTGATCAATGTACTCATCAGGTGTTTGTTGGATATAGTTGATGGTTGCAATGGCATGAACACATGGGATCCCAGCCAGATCCCATAACCTACAGGTACAATGCCTTCCATCTAAATCCACCATGTAGCTATCACATCCTCTCCTTGCTTCAAACACATGTTGTTGACTATGAATTACTAACCAAAACCTACATCCACAAGTTACATGTTAAAGTTTTACCTAATGAAATTAAAAGAAAAGTTACATGTTAAAATTTTACCTAATAAATTTAAAACAAAAGTTACATGTTAAAGTGTTACCTCATGTTCTTCCCAAAAAGCTTCATCTTCTTTAACACTGCTGGACATATATGGGTATTCCATTTAGTGCTTTCCTCAATCATGTGAGCAAACCTGTCCATGATGTATATCCTTATTTCTTCAAGCATTGTGATCAATGGCTTTTTCCTAGCATCTACAATGATGGAGTTGAAGCACTCTGATATACCATTCTCCACTGCCTCACATGCATACCCTATACTCATGTAAGCTCTACAACATGTTTGGGGTTCTTTGGACATGAGATGCTCATATACACCAGGATTGAGCTTTTTAATTGTGTACATATGTCTCTTGAAATCACCTTCCACACAACTCATAGTTGCAGCCCAAAACAGCTTCTTCAACTCCACCCCAGTGTAAGCTTTTCTAAAATTTGCATATATGTGTCAGGCACATTGCCTGTGCTCCACATGTGGCAATATATCTTTAACAGATTGCAACAAACCCTATATAAAAACCAGCATACATGTAAGTGTTTATAAGTAGTTTGAAAAGGATTAATATGTTATAAAGAAACTTACTTTATGTTGATCTAATATAACTACCAAGCCCCTTCCATCAATAAGGTCTAGATCACCACTGAGTAGCTCAAGGAACCAAGTCCAGTTGGACTTATTTTCCATATCAACAACAGCCCAAGCAATTGGATAAACCTGGTTGTTGGCATCTCTACCAATGGCTGTTAGCAGTTCACCCTTCACCTGCCCCTTTAGAAAGCACCCATCAAGCCCAATTACTCTCCTACACCCTCTTTTACAGCTATCACTTAGTGCTTTGAAACAAATGTAAAACTTGTGAAAATAATTCTTTCCATCTGGATTCGTTGTTACACCAACTTGACATGTTGACCCTGGGTTTGACCTTAACAATTCATGGGCATAATCCCATATCCTTGCATAATGCTCTGTGATTTTACCTTCTATTAAATTTTTGGCCCATTTCCTTGCCCTTCTAACTTGTCCTATAGATACCACATACCTATACCTTTGTCTGATGTCATCAATCATTTCCTGAAGTTTCATCTTTGGCTTATTTGCAATTTCAGTCACATAATGTCTTCCAATCCATTCAGGGGACACAATGGACCCAAACTTAAACTGCCTACAACATTTATGGTCACCATTCATAGCTTTGATCTGAAAAGATCTTTCTTTGTACATCCATGCAACATAAATTCTGAAAGGGAATTTATTCTCTTCCTTCCTATTGCCACATCTAGCTACAATTCTTTTACTATCACATTTTTCAAAGTATATTCTATAGCCATGTGACACTGCATAATTGGTGACACAAAACTTCAGTTGGGAAGGGGATTCAAAGATGTCACCAAGCTTTGGTACCATCTTGTCCCACTTGATAGTTGGGTCATGAATTCTATAGTTGCTTTTCAATACCTCCTGTTTATCTTCATCACTCTGCCAATCAGTAGCATGGTACACTTGTGCTCTGACTTCATCTGCCATACTAGAATTTCGTAGGTTTTCATCACTTAATAGAACATTTAGGAAGATATCCTTACATTTATCGAGTGAGGACACAAATTCTTCCTCTGGTTCATGGTCCATGTAAATGTCGTGGAGTTCAAAATCCATTTCACTTAAGCCATCAAATGGCTCATGTATGCCAGCAAAGGGGTCAGCGTACCCTTTGTCTGATGAAGACATTACACCCTCCTGCATCAACACACTAACTTTAGGAACACATTTCAACAAATGTTGAATCAGTCAACCTGTAAAAACCTTACCTTTCGAAGAATCTTTTACCCTAATCGTCTCTAAGAAAACCCTTTGTTCTCTCTGTGTATACAGTCGATGAAATGGGAAAAGGTGAAGAGTGATCGGGTTATAGAGGGAGATGAGATACGACAGTTTAACGTATGTAACGAAATTGGAGTTTTTTTGCCAAACGACGTTAATGAGCCTTCCACCTAAGAAAGTGGTAACCGGTTGATTAAAGGGAAACCGGCTACTTGGCAAAAACGACAAATTAAATGCAAGTTTGAGGCAAATACGAACCTAAATTTGAACTTTGAGCAAATCCTTCAATTTTGTGCAAATATGAGGGTTTTTATGCCATTAGCCCATTCATTTTCAAATAAAAAGTTTAACATGTTTTTTTGAAACCGGGTACTCGAAACAGGAACCAATTCTGACGGTTCCGGGAGCAGTTACGAATTCTTAAGAACCGATGTAGCCAGTTCCAGTTTCAATATTCTAGGAACCGTCAATTTCGTTACATGCATATTTGGCAGGGTATCTGCCTCTGTTCACCCTTACATTGGGACCACTTCTTTTTATTATTGTATTGCCCTCGTTTATGTATAAATAAAGATAATTGTGTGCATTTTTCTTCATGTATGGTGTCTTGATGATGAGATGAACGGTCCAAGGCTAGGACTTGATCTGAATATTCAGAAAAATAAAGGTAAATAAACTCTCTTAAAGCTTCATAGTTTGACCTTTCAACATAAGATGATGTCTTGAAGGTAATGGTAAATAAAAGTAAGCAGATGAGTAGAAGTAATGATAAAAAAGAAGCTAAAGATCATAAAGAACCCAAGCCTAGAGTCCCACACAAGGAACATTGGATAAAAATGGTGATCATAGAGATGTTGGAGACGAATAGAGTTCCAAGAGCAAGGAGAAAGGTGGGATGGAATTTATAACACTATTGCTGCGAAAAGCAACAAAGAAGTAAATGAGAGTGATACATTAATGTAGTCAAAATCAAATAACTAAGTGGAAGCTGTTAAAAAAACTAGAGAATGTTAAAAAAGTGAAGGACAAGGAAAACATGGTTAAGCATGGTAGTGGCATTAAAAAGAAAATATTACAAGAAAAGATTAAGAATATGCTTATTGGTATTGGCTAGACCATTGATTATAGACCCTTTATGATGTTGGTTGAGTTGATTTTTCTTAAATTTGTGTAACATATTTTTTTATTCATATGGTATGTAATAATTTAATTGTTAGTTTTCATCTTGTTTATTTTTATAAGTAATATATTTATATTATACTAGTTTTTATTTTATATAAAATGTAACAAGATTGAAGAATATTATTGTTTTGGTGTAAGCCATGGCAACCCACATTTTTATGAGGATTTTTCAACGTACCATCAAGTTTTGAATAACTTATTATAATGGTCATTTTAGTAAGTGGGAACTTGACGACAACACTTGTAAGATTTGGTCCCTAGATGTGGTGGGGTGCAAAGTTCTTCATTCATGACTTTGTAAATGTTTGACTTTTGTAAAACCCACTTGCATGTGGTGCTTTAGCCTTTAGACTCATTTGTTAGAGAGTGAGAGAGAGACATGTAAACACCTCTATAAATAG
The DNA here is from genome assembly GCF_051521515.1 of Lactuca serriola. Classification (NCBI taxonomy): domain Eukaryota; kingdom Viridiplantae; phylum Streptophyta; class Magnoliopsida; order Asterales; family Asteraceae; genus Lactuca; species Lactuca serriola. The sequence goes on from NC_136416.1 coordinate 137,125,982, forward strand.
TGGGTTTGTCCACTTGTAGAGGTGTGCTTGAGAGATGTAGAAGTGAGTGTGTAAGTGTGTGTTAATTATGTAGTCTAGATCTAGATCCTTTTTGTGTAACACCATATACATTCAATATATCTCTTAAACACCCAAATCACCATGTTCAATTGTGCAAGCTTTAATTCCGCATGCCAAACCATGTTCTTTGTCACTACAATTGGTATCAGAGCGGGTCTTCAAGATCAAGGTGATTTTTGAAGAACGATTCTCGGTTTGGCAACATTTGTCGCAATTTGAACAATTTTGGTGAGTCTCTCTCTATGATCTCTCTTATTTTCATTGAATTCGTGCGTTGTGTTATTGATTCATGATCGTTTGACTCGTTGGATCAAATTTTCTTTGAAACACCCATTTGATATGATCCAATAATTTTTTTTGATCAAAGTCCGATCCAATTTCTTATTTGTTCATTTGAATCAGATATTGTTTATCAGATTAAATTCAAGAATCAAATCAACAATTTTAACTCATTTTATTTGATTCATATTCAAATGTTTCGAATGGTCACTGTTCATTTAATTCTTTCTAAGCCCAATTCAAAAGTATTTCGATACTGTTTATTTCCTTGAGATCAAAACTCATTTTAATTCAATATCCAAGAAAATTTAAGCTCAATTCACACATATGGATATTTCATCTTAGCCCAAATTCGTGAATCAAGTAATGTTACCGATTCTTATTCAATCCTTTCTTCTATCAACGTTATCTTCTCATTCAATATCATCGATGTTAAACTCTCTCACTCTAAAAATCTGATGTTCATAAATTGACTTGTACGCATGCTTTATTCAGTTGTACTATGAGTTCCTTTAATCGATTACTCTTGAGTTCTTATTCTTGATTTCTCATTTCTTTTAATTGATTAGTGTTGGATGATAATTTGGAATTGTTAAATCTATTTCATATGAGATTTGTTGTATTACAAAATCGATTGTATTCAGTTTCAAGTGTAGAAATCGTAAAATTGAGTTTTTGATTTTGATGAACTTGACCAAAAACACTTAAATATGGTGAAGAACAGTGATAAAATCACTTTTTGATCTAAAAATCGCCATTAAAATTGTCGATTTTGTGTTTATGGTTTGTTGACTCTAAAAAGTCAAACTGTGAAAAAGTTGGAATTCAAGAGATGAATCAGTGGATTGTTTGCTGAAATCAATAGTTACAAGTTATTTTGGAGTTGAAAGAATCAAAATCTAGCCTGATTTGAGTCTAATTTCGAATTTGGTGTTGTCGATTAATGATTTGGAGTTGCGAATCGATAGTTAGGAACGAACTGGGAAAGATCGACTTGGTAAGAAATTATGTTTTGATGTGTCGATGTCTAAATTGGAGTTCGTTGTGGGATTTATGGAGTCGACTTTCGCATCAATGGATGATAGTTCGCATTTATGATCTTGATGTGGAACGAAGATACAGAAAATGAAAGAAATGAACCGGTTTGAAGGCCAAGAATGTTCGCATACAAAGTCGTGATTTGGGTCTCAGTTGAGTTCGCATAATAAAACGATTGGGTTTGGATTTTCGCATATGAGTGAATGAAATCAATGCGAAATTTTTTGAAGCAAAGGCAGTGAATATCAAAATCGGGTTCGCATAATGTGCTTTGGTCAATTCGCAAGTAAGGTCAAAATCTATTTCGCATTCATGTTGCAGCATGCGAAAGTTTTTTTTTTCTGCATCCGTTTTTGCAAGTGATTTGCGAAGATTAGCGTGCGAATTTGACTAAATATGCGAAGCATGTCACTGTGAAACATATGAATTGAAGAAGAAGAAGTCGAATTTATGAAACTGGCCCTTAAAGTTTTGTTTGTTTGACAAGTGATTTCGTACGAAAAGAAACAGCCTACACTTCGCATGTTTGGAGAACAAAAGGAAAGAAGTTTCGAAAACGGCCCCTGAACCTTTGAATATTTTACACTTCGCAAATTAACTCAAATTTCGCATGTTTGACACTTTTCACCCAAATTCGCAAAAGGACTGTTTTTGCTGAAAATTGAAGATTGTGCATTTCAGGCCCTTGCAGTTTGTGCGAATTTACACATTCTACCCAGTTTCGCAAATGGGGTGTGTTTCGCATATTTGGCTGTTTTTGGCGCATCGGGTCACTGCAGAATTTTGAAATTGACAATTTCTACCCATTTTTGAGAAATTTTGTCAAAGGCGATCCGTGAACGAAGCTAAAAATTCAATATTTTTTGGGTTTTCCGGATTGAAGCACAAAGTTTATGTCACATGTTAAGGGGGAGTTTTGACACGAAAAATTCCGAATAGAGCACGTTCTTTTTCCTTTGGAGTTTTATAATCAAATTTCGATTATAAAAAGGGGGAGAAGTTTTATATGGAAATTCGAACTTGAATTTTTCATATTACGCGGATTTGATGACCGAAGTGATCTTGAAGTTTTGAAGCCTACGAGATGATGCAATTGGAAGTTCGGAAGTGATGTATTCGAAATGGGTTTGGAATTATTGAAGATTTTTGGGGTGTGTTTTTATGCGCAACTTTTGGGTGATTATTTGGAGTTTGGAATACTCTTAATCATTTGTTGCTGCTCGGATTGTATGGTCTCACATCCTAGAGCCCAAATTGAAGAGTCATGGAAGAATTGAAGATTGAAGTTCGTTTTGATATGTGTCACCTTTGAGGCTCGAATCGCGTAGTGCTTGATTTTGGAAGATTTGAAGTGGGTCATTCATTCCTAACTTTGAGGGGGAGAATGTTGGGGTGCAAAGTTCTTCATTCATGACTTTGTAAATGTTTGACTTTTGTAAAACCCACTTGCATGTGGTGCTTTAGCCTTTAGACTCATTTGTGAGAGAGTGAGAGAGAGACATGTAAACACCTCTATAAATAGTGGGTTTGTCCACTTGTAGAGGTGTGTTTGAGAGATGTAGAAGTGAGTGCGTAAGTGTGTGTTAATTATGTAGTCTAGATCTAGATCCTTTTTGTGTAACACCATATACATTCAATATATCTCTTAAACACCCAAATCACCATGTTCAATTGTGCAAGCTTTAATTCCGCATGCCAAACCATGTTCTTTGTCACTACAAGATGTCCTTTAGGATTGAACTTGATAATTCTTGTGATGACTCGCAAAATTATCACTATAGTTTGGTTTATACACATCTGAATGTTTGTAATGTTTCTTTTTAATATTGATATTATGCACAACTGAAAATAGAATTTGCATGATGGATAATATTTTGAACATTATAAATCAATCACATAGAGTTTTGTTTTCATAATTTGACATTTCAACATAAGATGGTAAAATTGGTTTTAAAATAAAATGAATTTTATCGTTTAAAACTCTATAACGGAAAATTGTGATGATTAAAATTAATAAGTTAAAAAAAGTGATTTTAAAGAGTTTATTCTCTTTAAAAATAGTGAGTTATTTTTTCATTCAGGTGACAATATGAAGCTTTATGAGATTTTATTCTCTTTAGATAGCCCAAGGTTGTTATTAGGAGTGAAGTTTTTTTTTTGTGTGTGTGTGGGGGGGGGGGGGGGTTGAGGGGTTGTATAACACATGTTCCTTATAACTAATGATATTAAGAGATGTGTAATACTTTTAAAAATTAAATAAGAGGTTAAGGCATATATTTTGCTAAATTATATGAAAGGATGAATGTAAAGTATGTGATGATATGTGATTATGAAGATGAGTAACGTGTAACCTTTTGTCTATGATGTTATACGTAAAAATATAATACTTTTAGCAGAAGTGGTCTAAAGAAAAGTTATAGTCGACTCGAATACGAGTGCCAAGATATAACGATCATCAAAATTTGAGAAAGTATGAAGTATTTATGGTCATCAGAAGTTGAAAGGATGGTATGTTTCTCAGATAGGAAAGAAAAAAAGGAGAATCATCGGTCGTATGTGAAACTAATGTCCTTAAAATGTCAATAGATGAAGTAGGTTACTAATTAAAGTGTTTTTGGATTAAATTCATGATGGATCTATATGCTCAAAAATCAACTTAGAAGGATATTTGTTAATAACACATGATCATATAAGGTCACACCAATGTTGATTATTTATAAGAATTTAATTCCTAACAAATATTTATAACTCTTGAAATTAATTGGAAATTATATATTTTACGAAAATAATATTTTCAATAACAAGTATCATGGTTTGTATCATAAGAGCTAGTATATAAAGTCACCTACATGTTTTTGGACTAAAATGGCTTTTTTTCTTTTAGCTAAATGATCATGGCTTTTATAAAATATCAAAGATGTAATATTTTATAAAAAATCTTCTTACTTTTATATATAAAACTGAAATGCATAATGAAGAGGGGACTCATTGGTATTGCTTGATTATTTTAAAGGGAATGACATAATTTAGAAGCATGGTTAGGCATGATGATCAAACATGAGCCTTAAAGTGTTAAGACCCAAAGGATAAAGACTCCATATTAAGATCTCAAAAGCTTTCACTCTTTCTTCTTCTTTTCGTTAGTCAAAACTGTGGCTTATTATTCTTTTTCCCTTTTCTCCCCCCTCTCTCTCGCTCTCTCTCTAAATGGTATAAGAAATAATCATAAATGTTTTATCATGTTTTTGAATTTCGCGATGTTCTTCTTCAACTTAGAAGCTTTTGAAGGTGGATTAAATTGTTGAATGAAATCGGTATGTAAATTCACCTATGTAGTGATTGCTCCGGGTGGTAATGATTTGAGTTAATCGTTTGCCACATCCTTGAGAGTTACCGAGAGTAGTCAGAACATATGCATCTTTTGTCACATTAGTAATGTTGAAGTAGTTTGCAATCTCCATCACTTCATCAATGTGTCTGTACGTATCTTCATGATCTTTCCCAAAGAATGGGATGTCCTTGAGCCTGGCGAATATGTGCTCCTTAAGCTCGAAGTTGGTGGCAACTGGAATTTCGGGATGCACAAGACTGGGACCACTGTCATCTCATATGCACTTGTTGTACTCCTCCATGTTCATCTTCGTGATGTTGGCTATCTTATCTTCGATTTTGCTTTCTTGTTCACTTTCCTCTTCTGATTCTGTTTCGGGCTCGTATCTGCTCTAGTTCTCGTGTGGTTTCCTTTTGAAATTAGAAATCAGTGTTTTCTTTGACTCGTCTTTTCTTCCTTATTTTCCTTGTTTCTTTTGTGGAAAATGGACTCGGGATCCTTCAAGCCAGGTATTGTACTAGGTGAAGATGTTTGGGTTATATACTAACTTCAACAAAACAGAAAACAAACGTGTAAAACGAATAAAAACAAATAAACTAAAAATCGACATAACAGTGCCCACTGCGTGGCTGGTGTAAAAACAGAAACAGAACAGGAAATTTAATTAAACAGACAATTAACTTCTTCTGGAATGAATTCCACGAAATGGATCGATAACAAATAGCAGATAAAATTAATTATAAAAACATTGTTCCTCAGAAACGGCGCCAAAAACTTGACATGTAATTTATATACTAGTTCTTTATTTATCAACCAAACAAATCTAGACTAGCTAATATGCAATATGCAGTGTACCTAATCAAGTAATAAAATAGTTCGAGTAAGTTGGGTATCGAACACAGGGAACAAAAATTATTTGCAACTAAGTCTCTACTAAAATTATCTAAGTAAAAGAAAGTAATTTGGGAGATTTGTTCTAATTTTTCAAGTTTAGAAAACTTAATAGCAATTACCAAACAAATAAACAAATTAAAGACAATCAAGTTTCGATTTTAAGACAATATTTTGAGTGACTTCTATTTCAATACAAGTCACTTACTTATATGGGTGATTTCATGGATAGTACAATGGATTAAAGTGTTGTTGCTTACTAATTACTAGATTGATTAGAATTATGATTAAAAGAGTAATCCTTTAGTGTATCAAGTTTATTTATTTAGTGATTAGGTTGACAAACAAACAAGTAAACTAGTATCGAGTTCGAATTATGCAAGACTTGAAATTATGATTAATATAAATGGTTATAAACATCAATTCAATACATGAATGTTCATCATATATTAGCTTTCACATTAATTTACCAACTTCTTTATGTAACCCTAGGTTTTTTTTTTCTTTTTTCTTTTTATCAAAACATAGTGTAACATCCCGGAATAACAAGAGTAAAGTTGAAGGGCTAAAAGAGTAAAATGGGAAAGAGCAACTCGGCGAGTAGGGTCGCGACTTGGTCGCATGTTAAGTGGCCGACTCGGCGAGTCTAAGGATGGACTCGGTGAGTAGGTGCTGGGTGGAGAAAACCCTAAATCCGGAGGAGGAGCCCTATTTAAAGAACATTATGCCCTCTCCCCAGCCTCTTTACCCTCTGTAGAAGTGCAGAAAGCTCTAAGACGTGATTGTGAGGGATTAGAGTGCATTTGGATCTTGGAGAGGTGTTTGTTGAAGAAATATTGAAGGAGAAGAGACTTGGATCAAAGGGCTTTGCAAGGATCCAGATTAATCTTCTCTTGGAGCTTCCTTTTGAGGTATTATTTCATTGTTTGAGCTGTTATTGTCTAGATTCTTCATTTTTGGGGGGTGTTGGAGATCATATCTTTTGGTGTATTGGAGTTTAGAGGTTAGATATGAGGTTGCTACCTCAGATCTGGAATGAAGAAGGGATAGAATGCATAAAAGTACCTATTTGTGAGTGATTGATGGAGCTATCTTGTCCCAAGCCCAAACCCTAGAGTGAAAATGCCTAGATCTCCTTGGATTCACGTAAAGTTTGCCACTTTACGTGATGGATGGCCTTAGGAAGGGTAGATCTATGGTTTGGATCATCTGCATGGCTTGGAAAGCCTCTGTATGGATTCAGACCCGGTGGTACTCGGTGAGTCACATGGGTGGACTCGGCGAGTTGCTTGAAGATAGGCTGGAACTCGACGAGTTGGAAGAACAACTCGGCGAGTTGGATGAAGATGGCCTGGAACTCGACGAGTTGGAAGAACAACTCGGCGAGTAGGTTGAAGATAGCCTTAGACTCGATGAGTCTGTTCTTGGACTCGGCGAGTCTTGTCAAAGAGTCCCAATCGTTTTTGGTTGAGCCGTGAATCGGTGAGTCAAGGGATGACTCAGTGAGTTGTGTGTGAGTGGATTCAGAGTTGTGGAACTCGGCGAGTCTCGGGGTGACTCGGCGAGTCATCGGGTTGACTCGGCGAGTAGAGTCAGTCAGAGGTTGACTTTGACTTTGACTTTGACCAAGGGTTGACCAGTGATTTCCAGGGGCATTTTGGTAATTGTTGGTTATTGTTTGAGTTCAGTGCCTTGGTGGTGGTCCAGTGGTGGAGATCGTATCAGTGATCAGAGCAGCTTGGGTTATCTGTTTAGTCGGCAGTTTCGAGGTGAGTTATCCTCACTATATCAACAGGGTCTAAAGCACCAAGACCGGCCCTTTATCGGATTGAGATCCGGGTATTTTTTGTATGTTATTGCTTTGATATGTTGCATCCTGGTAGCTAGGATGGTATATGTTAGAGACTTGGTTGAGATTGGTATCCTGAGATATAGGGTGATGCTATGCTAGTGACCGATTAGGTCGGTATCCTGGTTAGGATGATGATATGCTATGTGATCTGTTGACCGGTTTTGTTGACTATGAATGCTTATATGATTGTATTTTTATGTGCACATGGTTGTTTGGACTGGAGTTGGGTTGAGGCGGGCCCTGTTTTGTGCTGTAGGCCAAGATATCCTGGGCGGACCGGTTGTCCCGAAGGCCCAGCAAGTGGTCCGGATAGGCTGTTGGCCCCAAGAGGGCGGACCAGACGTGCCGAGGCTCGGAGAGTGGACCAGGCCGACTGAAGGCCCGGTGCGGGCGGACCAGTGATACTGTAGACTCAGAGAGTGGACCAGGTGGATTGAAGGCCCGGTGCGGGCGGACCAATCACACTGCAGACTCGATGTATGTGGTTAGGGTCGGAGAGTGGACCAGGTGGATTGAAGGCCCAGTGCGAGCGGACCAATCACACTGCATACTCGAGGCATATGGCTAGACTCGGAGGGTGGACCAGGTGGACTGTTGGCCGGTGCGACGGACCAGTCACACAGTAGACCCGAAGTGCATGGCTGTTCTGTGATCGGATATGTTATGGCATTTTTTTGCGTGTATGGTATGTGTGGTTGGTATTTTGGGGATATCTCACTAAGATTTCGGGCTTACAGTTGTGGTTTTATGTTTTTCAGGTTCTTCAGGAGACCGTGGCAAGGCGAAGGCGTGATCGTACTGCTCCTCGTGTTTATGTTATGATGAGATTCTGGGAATACTTTAAATAAATTGTATTGAAAACCTTTTTGTAATAACTTTCATTGAATCAGGTTGTTTTTGGAAACTTTAAATTGGTTGGAATTTTTGGTTGTTACAAATTGGTATCAGAGCCTTGGTTTGAGTGAATTGGAGGAACACTCGTGTGACTCCAGTCTCAAATCGAGGAGAGTTTTCAAAGGAGAATTTAAAATGGTTTTCAAAATGAGTAAAGGAGGACGCGGAGGTACGATCAGCCGGAGCCAGTAAGTAACCTTAAAATACCATACATGATATTTGTTTTTGAGCTTTGATAGAACAACATGCTAGTGTTAGGCTAGGGATCTTCAGGATTTCATGATAATGTTGCCTGATTTGTGATGCCTGTAGCCTAGGGTTTCCTTGTGGGAGATTTCCAGTGTTCCTCTGGTGGTGAGGGTTGGGCGCTTGTTTGTATGTTTTCACTAGGGTGTTGTGGTAGTACTTCATACAAATATGGGTAGGTGTGGAAGGTAGTATGGGCCCGTACTACTGAAAGCACAGGACCCATACGCGTATCAGGGAAACCATGACCTCTAGGGTTGGGTTGAGAGAGTTGGTTCCGGGGTTAGTGGGGAGTGTCTGAGATTTTGTGGTGTTTTTTAGTATGGAGATTCTGAGGCATGCTGGGAGTGGATCCGGGTCAGGATCGGGAGCAGGAGAGGGAGTTCTGGACGGATCAATACCGCCCGTGGTTATTGGTCAGATGAGCACATGCGAGTTGGATGCAAGGATTCGTGAGATCTTGCGTGATGAGATTGCTGCATTGTTCCGGGCCGAGTTGCCGGAACTGTTTGGGTCGATCAAGACCGCCATGGTTGAGTATTTTGATGAGTGCTATGCAGCTCTCACAGAGACGGCTGCCGCGGTGGCTACAGCGGCTGTAGCAGCGGCATGGGGAGGAGCTGGTCGGGTTTTTCTGTATCGGGACTTCGATAATACGAAGCTTCCCACCTTCGATGAAGTTCAGGCCCGATTGTTGCTATGAGGTGGTTATCGGACGTGGAGGGGTGTTTCTTCACGTGTTCATGCCCTGCTGATCAGAGGGTGAGGTGTGCTCTGAACCTGATGAGGCTCGGGGCGAAGGATTGGTGGAGATTGACCACGGGGTCATTTTCGGATGCGCAGAGGGCTGCGGTTTCATGGGATCAGTTCAGAGAGATGTTCAACACTCATTATGTTCCGCGAGTTGTGAGAGAGAGATTGGCTCAGGAGTTCCTTGAGCTGAAGCAGGATTCGGAGTCGGTGACTGAGATCACCAGGATGTTCACTGAGAGGGCGATGTTCTGCCCTGAGTTCGCTTCGGAGCAGGCTCAGATGTCTCGATATCTGAGCATGCTCAAGAGTGATATCAGACAGTTTGTGTCTACGTAGAGGTGCGAGACCTTGTTGGAGTTGCAGGAGGCCGCCAGGCGGCGTGAGTTAGAGATTGAGTTGCAGTTGTGTGAGCCGAGGCAGGCTCCGGTGCAGTCGCAGTCGGTGCCGAAACGGTCCAAGACCGTTGATGCTAGGGTGGGAGATCGGAGCAGCCACACTTGTGGGAAGTGTGGGAAGGGTCACACCGGAGTTTGTAGGTCCGGTGGTGCATGCCGCAAGTGCGGAAAGGAGGGGCACTATGCGAGGGATTGTCGGCAGTCAGCGCCAGTTCGGGATTTGAGGATTTGTTATCATTGTCATCAGGTTGGGCACTTGAGGGTCAACTGTACACAACTTGCCACAGGACCGGTGCAGGCTCCAGCACCGGCCACTTTGAGGATCACGGGTGGAGGTCAGGGTGGAGCGGAGCCCCCAAGGGCTCGGGGTCGTGCTTTTCAGCTTACAACAGAGGAGGTCAGAGCAGTGCCGGATGCAGCTGCAGGTATGTTTGTTCCTTGATGTCTTGTTATCTTGTGATTATTGTGGAGTATTGTTTATGTGCTAGTATCTTTGTGTGGTTCTCGGTGTGGTATTCGTTGTTCTTTGAGTGTTTTGGTATGGCTATGGGTTTAGTATTGGGAATTTCGTGGTTATTTTTCATGAGGGGTTGTTAGTGGAAACCTGGCGTTGGTCTGAAGGCCGGGTAGCATCTGCTTTCTAAGAAGTGGTTAGCTGCAGATTGAGTTTCTTTCGAGCGGGTAAATCAGTGTTGATATGGGATTTTGTTAAGGTTGTTAGTACTAGTGGGAATCAGTCCGCGTGTAAGTGTTGGTGTTGTGCAGGGTTGTTTTGGGTGGTTGGTGATGGCGACCGGTGATTGATAGTCAGTGCTATAAGTGGGGGAGAATTGGAAAATTCTCCGGAAGATCGATGAGCATGTGAGGTTCCTTAGCTGTTTGGGATTCAACAGAGTTCTATCAGCCCAGAGTATAGGCTGGTAGGAGTAAGTGTCAGGCATGCGGGGCGGGATACAGACCTAGGGCATTTGATTTTGGAGGGCCTGGGATCAGGCTGGGATCGATTATGTGTGATGGAGATAGAGTTCGGAACCCCTAGAGGGCTAGAACAGTATGCATGGGAGGATTTCCTGGAGAGATAGCTCGGAATGATGAATGTTAGTTGAGCGGTCCAGATAGACTGAAGGCCGGTAGGCGTACCAGTTAGGCCGAAGGCTCGGAGGACGGTCCAGCCAGACTGAAGGCACTGAGAGCGGTCCAGATTAGCTGAAGGTTCTGAGAGTGGTCCAGATTGGCTGAAGGCCTGATGAGGCGGTCCAGTCATGCTGAAGACTCTACGGGCATTGTTAAATCGGTTCGAGGATATGGATTGTGTATGTGCGCTGTGATAGCATTAGAAGGTCTGGCCCCGGGTATTGATCCTGATTAGTGGAGATTGTGCATGGGCTTGAGAGTCCCTGCGAACAGATTCAGAGCATGTGTGTTGGATGGATAGTGGTTACACTATGGAGAAGTGGTGTAGCATTGGGCGAGCACCATGGCACTTGTCGGAGTGACAAGGTGGCCAAGTGGATTTCCTTGGTAAAGGAAAGAGAGAGGAGTGTAACTCCGAGAGGGAGTGCAAGTTCACGGAAGTGAAAGCGGCAGAGCAGAGTTATGATTAGAGTGATCCAAGTATGGTCTTTGAGCAGCGTGTTTGTGGCAGTGGAATGGAATCACATCCGGTTTGGGATGTCTACTGAGGTCGCGGAAGGAATTCCGCGGGTGTAGGGCCAAGAGGCTCGGAAGGGATGCAGGGAGGGAGTCTTGGGCTCTCAGTATGATTCTGATTAGGGAATTGTGTATGTAGTAGTGGTTCATCCTGGGGGATGTTTGGAGATGTCATCAGTGTAACAGGTTTTTCCAACCTGAGGGTGCTAGAGCTAGTTCAGCATGTGTATGTGATTGCAAGAGGAGGACTCATGGGAGTTGCTCTGAAGAATGTGTCTTTCTGTCAGCGGAATGGTTAGAGTTGGACTCAGATCGGGAATCCGGTGGTGCATGGTTATTTTCTAGCTCATATGGGTCGAGCGATGGTTGCAATTTGGAGCAGTATTGCATCATGAGTAGTACTCAGTTGTTAAGTGAGGTTATCAGAGGGTAAAGCCGGTGGCCGGCTTGAGACGGTGGTTAGGACACCGTAAGAAAGGAGAAAGTGAGTTTCTGGTTTCTATGGTTGTGTTTTGAGGAACCTGGTTGGGTTAATGCCAGGTGGTGCGTGGCAGGAGTATTTCTGGAGTTGAGTTGCCGCAGGCTTCGAGGACGAAGCCTAATTTAAGTGGGGGAGAATTATAACATCCCGGAATAACAAGAGTAAAGTTGAAGGGCTAAAAGAGTAAAATGGGAAAGAGCGACTCGGCGAGTAGGGTCGCGACTTGGTCGCATGTTAAGTGGCCGACTCGGTGAGTCTGAGGATGGACTCGGCGAGTAGGCGCTGGGTGGAGAAAACCCTAAATCCGGAGGAGGAGCCCTATTTAAAGAACATTATGCCCTCTCCCCAGCCTCTTTACCCTCTGTAGAAGTCCAGAAAGCTCTAAGACGTGATTGTGAGGAATTAGAGTGCATTTGGAGCTTGGAGAGGTGTTTGTTGAAGAAATCTTAAAGGAGAAGATACTTGTATCAAAGGGCTTTGCAAGGATCCGGATTAATCTTCTCTTGGAGCTTCCTTTTGAGGTATTATTTCATTGTTTGAGCTGTTATTGTCTAGATTCTTCATTTTTGGGGGTGTTGGAGATCATATCTTTTGGTGTATTGGAGTTTAGAGGTTAGATCTGAGGTTGCTACCTCAGATCTGGAATGGAGAAGGGCTAGAATGCATAAAAGTCCCTGTTTGTGAGTGATTGATGGAACTATCTTGTCCCAAGCCCAAACCCTAGAGTGAAAATGCCTAGATCTCCTTGGATTCACATAAAGTTTGCCACTTTACGTGATAGATGGCCTTAGGAAGGGTAGATCTATGGTTTGGATCATCTGCATGGCTTGGAAAGCCTCTGTATGGATTCAGACCCGGTGGTACTCGGTGAGTCACATGGGTGGACTCGGCGAGTTGCTTGAAGATAGGCTGGAACTCGACGAGTTGGAAGAACAACTCGCCGAGTTGGATGAAGATGGCCTGGAACTCGACGAGTTGGAAGAACAACTCAGCGAGTAGGTTGAAGATAGCCTTAGACTCGACAAGTCTGTTCTTGGACTCGGCGAGTCTTGTCGAAGAGTCCCAATCGTTTTTGGTTGAGCCATGAATCGGTGAGTCAAGGGATGAATCGGTGAGTTGTGTGTGAGTGGATTCAGAGTTGTGGAACTCGGTGAGTCTCGGGGTGACTCGGCGAGTTGAGTCGTGGATTGGGGAATTCTGAGCATGGGGACTCGGCGAGTCATCGGGTTGACTCGGCGAGTAGAGTCAGTCAGAGGTTGACTTTGACTTTGACTTTGACCAAGGGTTGACCAGTGATTTCCAGGGGCATTTTGGTAATTGTTGGTTATTGTTTGAGTTCAGTGCCTTGGTGGTGGTCCAGTGGTGGAGATCGTATCAGTGATCAGAGCAGCTTGGGTTATCTGTTTAGTCGGCAGTTTCGAGGTGAGTTATCCTCACTATATCAACAGGGTCTAAAGCACCAAGACCGGCCCTTTATCGGATTGAGATCCGGGTATTTTTTGTATGTTATTGCTTTGATATGTTGCATCCTGGTAGCTAGGATGGTATATGTTAGAGACTTGGTTGAGATCGGTATCCTGAGATGTAGGGTGATGCTATGCTAGTGACCGGTTAGGTCGGTATCCTGGTTAGGATGATGATATGCTATGTGATCTGTTGACCGGTTTGTTGACTATGAATGCTTATATGATTGTATGCTTATGTGCACATGGTTGTTTGGACTGGAATTGGGTTGAGGCGGGTCCTGCTTTGTGTTGTAGGCCATGATACCCAGGGCGGACCGGTTGTCCCGAAGGCCCAGCGAGCAGTCCGGATAGGCTGTAGGCCCCAAGAGGGCGGACCAGACGTGCCGAGGCTCGGAGAGTGGACCAGGCCGACTGAAGGCCCGGTGCGGGCGGACCAGTGATACTGTAGACTCAGAGAGTGGACCAGGTGGATTGAAGGCCCGGTACGGGCAGACCAATCACATTGCAGACTCGATGTATGTGGTTAGGGTCGGAGAGTGGACCAGGTGGATTGAAGGCCCGGTGCGGGCGGACCAATCACACTGCAGATTCGAGGCATATGGCTAGACTCGGAGGGTGGACCAGGTGGACTGTTGACCGGTGCGGCGGACGAGTCACAGAGTAGACCCGAAGTGCATGGTTGTTCTGTGATCGGATATGTTATGGCATTTTATGCGTGTATGGTATATGTGGTTGGTATTTTGGGGATATCTCACTAAGCTTTCGGGCTTACAGTTGTGGTTTTATGTTTTTCAGGTTCTTTAGGAGACCGTGGCAAGGCGAAGGCGTGATCGTACCGCTCCTCGTGTTTATGTTATGATGAGATTCTGGGAATACTTTAAATAAATTGTATTGAAAACCTTTTTGTAATAACTTTCATGGAATCGGGTTGTTTTTGGAAACTTTAAATTGGTTGGAATTTTTGGTTGTTACACATAGTCTTAGAACTTTGTTAATCACAAACTCATAAGATACAAGTATACTAAGATAGGTAGATCATCTAGTCCTAATAAAACTCAACAATAAACATAAAAGAAGATATCATTAACCTAAAAGGTTATTTATCAAGCTAACATAATAAATAAGCAACTAAAAAATAATCCACATCCAATTAATCAACACATAGCAAGTAAGATCCTCTACTATAAACGAAAGGTAGGGTGTTTAGCCCATAACTACTACAGAAACACAAGTAAAACTAAAGAACACTTTGCAAGTCCTAAAGAAAACAAAGTAAACTAAGAGTTTAGAAGTAATTATGCCTTAGATCTCTTCCGAATCAAGCTCGAAACAAATTTTGATCACCAAAGCCTCCTAGGAATGTCACTAGTCTTCAAAAGTTGGCAATAGCTTCATGAATAAGTTAGGGTTGAAAGCAAATGTGTTGTATTTATAGATTCCAAAAATTGTCTCCCGTGCCATGGAGAATAAGGCTCCACGCCGTGGCGCCTACTTGAAATGCATATTCCCCAAATCAGCTTCCTGATAGCGTAAAACTTGATGTTTTTGATACAAAATATAAGTTTGTTTTTCATAAAGACCTCAACAAAATTCTTATAAAAATAACAAGTTTATTTTTAGTTTATAACAAAACCAAACCATCAAGGATCCATTTATAGAGGTTAGAATGAAATAAAACAACCCAAAGAGATTTTTAGAATGACAACCTTTGAAGCATTTGAACCAACTTGGTTTTGGGGTGTTGATGAAGATAGCAAAAATTCAAGAGTAGAATTTCTCTATATGTATCCACCATCAAGAGTAAGACACTTGGTGTAACGCTTGGTTCCTAGTACGCATTTAACTCATTTATTTATTTATTTTGAAAGAGGGACTCGACTAGTTGGTGGCCCTAACTCGTCTAGTAGAGGGCAGATTATGCGTGGGGTTTGAGCTATCTACTCGACGATTCAAGAGCCCTCGACTTGACGAGTAGCTCGGCGAGAATGAAACGCTAATTTTGGGGTTTTGCACCCTATTTAAGCTCCTTAACCCCACCCCCGGCCTCATTTGCAGTCTCCTTGTCCCAAACCTTAATCCACGAAACCCTAGAGATTTCTTTGAGAGTGTGATCCATTTTGAGTGGTCTTAGTGTGCTATTAAAGCTTGTGGAAGAAGAAGAAGATAGAGGGCTCAAGAAGGGAAGAGTAGATGCAGGAACTATACACCATTTGCTACATTTTCTGGTAATCAAGCTTCTACCTTAACTATTAGTTCATTAGATCTCTTTATGTCCTCTTTATGTGGGTTTTTGGTCTAAGAATGATAGCTTTTGGAGAATGATTGACCCAAGAGGGCAATCTTCCAGATCTAAGACCTTGAAGGGCTGGTATGGCATAATGGTGCAAACTTTATGTCATCAGAGCCCCATGCAAGCTCTAAGGACATTATTATGGCCTTTTGAGCCCCAAAAGGCCATGCATGGAAGCAAGCTTGAGACTTTATGTGTTTAGCTGATATCTAGGAACTAGATATAGGTTTTCATGCTTTGGTTGGGGATATTAAGACTTTTGGACAAAGATCTATGTCCTAAAAGAATTAGGTTTTTAGCTAAACCCTTTAAGAGGGCTATCAACGGGTAAAGTTGGAAACTTTACCCTTAAAAAGATCATTTCCAGTGAACAAACGAAGTATGGACCTTGGATCTAGGGAATAGGGGCTTAATCTATTAAGATGGCCCAAACAGACAGGGGGACTCGTCGAGTCCATAAGGGAACTCAGCGAGTCGGACCGTGTTGTCCCATTCCAGTTTAAGGTTGAACTCGACGACTCTATAGCAGGACTCGACGAGTTGATTTGCTGAGTCGTGACCATGAGCATCTTGATAGGACTTGACGAGTAGGAAGAACGACTCGGCGAGTTGGGTCGCGATTCCAGGATTTTTGAGTTAAGGAACTCGACGAGTCGATAGGTTGACTCGACGAGTTGGTCAACCCATAATGTTGACTTAACCCGAGAGTAAAATGGTCATTTTACCCTAAGAAAGATTATTAGGTTTCAAATCAGTGTTTTGTGGTATTAATAGCTGGGGGGTCGTTGGAGCAGTCGTCGAAGATTCCTCACTTGTGATTTCAGCAGTCAGCTTTACGAGGTGGGTCCTCTTCCAGTAGGAATGGGTCAAAGACACCAAGGCCAGCCCGTTTATGTATGTTAGCAATGCCAGGGTTAGCCCGATGTAATTATATGTTTCTGGACTTCGGTTCGATGCCGGGGCAAGCCCGAGTAATGTTTGTATGCTTGATGTCTTTGTGATTCTTGCATGTGTTTGTTTATGTGCTCTGAACTTCGGTTCGATGTCAGGGCAAGCCCGAGGAAGGCCTAGCTTATATGTTATGTGTTATGTGTTCCGGACTTTAGTCCGATGTCGGGGCAAGCCCGATGAATGTTTATATGTTTATGTGTTATATGCCTGTTGTTATGCTATATGTATACCGGACTTCGGTCCGATGCCGGTCGGGCCTTGATGCCGGACTTCGGTCCAATGTTGGGCCTGACCCGATGCCGGACTTCGGTCTGATGCCGGCGGGGCCGATGCCAGACTTCGGTCCGATGCCTAACGGGGCCTGATCTAGCGGGCAAGGCCCAATGTATGTTATTATGTGATTATGTGTATGGTATGTGGTAGTTTGGGGAGACTCACTAAGCTTTGTGCTTACAGTTTTCAGTTTTGGTTTCAGGTACATCAACTAGCAAAGGGAAGAGCTTTGGATGACTGCATGGCACACACCACAATTTTAGCCTGGGATGAGTCACTCTGATATTTGATATGATTTTGATACATTGACATATATTATGTTATTTTTAGTTACATAATTTATGGTTTTTATACGATGATTTTTATTCATGTTTCCGTTATTAATGATTTTTAAAACGAAATTTTTAGACCGTATTTTTTGGGTGTTTCAAGTTGGTATCAGAGCCTTGGTTTGAGGGATTCGGGGCATGCTCTCGAGTGTGTCTGAACTCAAACTGAGGAATTGGTATGAAAATTTTCAAAAGAAAATTATTTTTATAAAAAGAACTTTGAAAAGAGAAAATAAATTTTAAAAAGAGAAAAGGGTGTGGTGCATGCAATCAGTCGAGCTCAAGTAAGTACTCTCAAATTACCCATACAAGTTTATGTTATATGTGTATCAGCTTTATGAGAACTGCATGCTAGATTAGGGCTAAGGATCTGGGAAGGATGCCTTATGTGCCTGTTAAATGTGTATCAACTTTATGAACTGCATGCTAGTACAGATTAGTCAGTATGATGGCCTGATTAGTATATGCTTGACTATGTTTACTCAATGCTAGAATGTTGCTTGCTTTGTGCTTTTAGGAGTTCTAGATATCTTTTACTAACTAGTAAACGAATATGTTAAGTTACATATTGCGAGGACTAAATAATTTTATAAGGTTAGGTTTAGCCTTATTTCGCAGCTCTCGTTTGAGTCTAACCGTTATAGGGTAGAACCTCTCATTCGAAGAATTATCTAGTCTTAGTGATAAGTAATGGTATTCGCGAACTAGTTAAGGGGAGATAGCAGGGACTTCTTATGCAGCTGATGACGGAGAGTGGGATGGTGATTACCCCTGGGCAAGCCTAGGATGAGAGTAGCACGTGAAGCATTAGTATCAGAAGGGATTTGGTGAAGTCAAGGCAGTTCTTGAGGAAAGTACGGATAGATGTGAAAGGTAGTATGGGTCCGTACTACTAAAAGCAGAGGATCAGTACTCGAGTCTGTTGGATAAGGTGTCTAAGTCCATAACTATTTCTGGTATGTACTTGACCCGACCCGGCATGGTCCATTTGGGTTGCATGGCACCATGCAATTGGATAGACTAAATGAGAGAAATAACACTTGTGGTTTATTAATATATTATAAGTTCTAATATATTAATAATATTATTTAATTAGTTTGATCAAGAATTAATTTTAGAATTAATTAAGTGATCAAAAGATAACTAATTAAATATATGGGTTGATTATGTAAATCATCCATATCTTGTATAGTGGGCTAAGAGGCTCCATGGATAATCAAGTTGGGTTGAACCCATTGGATGTTCCATGGAGGCTCCATGGGAGTTACAAACCCATGGGTCATGGAAATGAAGAGTCATGACACATTAGGGTTTACATGGTGTAACCCTAAATGTGTCAACACTATATAAAGCTCATGTTTCTCCCAAAATCGGCTACACATGCATGCTTGAGGGCTAGAGCTGATTTTTAGAGTGTTATACTTTCTCTCCAAGTTTACTCCATATCATTTGGTGTTGTGTGAAGCATTTGAGGCATCACATTTGGGGTGGTAGGCTCACAAGGTTTCAAGAATCAAAATCAACAACAAGGTATGTAGTTCTATCTTTTATTCAAGTTAAAATTGTTCCCCATGTATGCTAGATAGGATCATAGCCTTGGAAATCAACTTTGCATGATAATTAGGCAAACATAGATCCAAGGTTATTAGGGTTGCATGTACACTTAGGAAGTGTTAGAATGCTCAAAACCTATCAGTGGTATCAGACCCTAGGCTTGTTTGTTTGTTATTTGTGCTAAATAGTTGAAAAAGTCGATTTTGTGCAATTTGCCTGATGAACTCGCCGATTCCATGGGGGGACTCGCCGAGTTCATGTGTATCTTCAACCTACTCGCCGAGTAGGTTCGTGTACTTGGCGAGTAGGAGCCACAGAATGTAGATTTTCGACTTTTGCTGCTGGAAATGGACTAGAAACATTACCCTAAACTGTTTTGGTGTTATAAAACTTGTTTTAGATGGTGTAATGTTTGTTCTAATCCATTTACAATGACAAATATCAATTTTTCATGATTATATGTGTTCATATGGACTTGAAACTTTGATATGGATATTCATGCTCTTGATCTTATGAATTTAGATGATCATAGGAATTACTTGTAACCTACTTGGTAGTTTAATTCTTGATCATAATGTGTTTTAATGGAGTCCATAACTTGTCCTCAAGTTATGGAAAACCAAGAGTCACACTTGAATTAAAACCATTAAAAGAACACAAGAGTTAGAAAAATGAAGAGTCTTCATTTTTAATACTCTAATTAACTCATAAGTTACAAGAAATGAAAAGTCTTGAAAGTTTACAAAACTTGCCCTCAAGTTTAGGAACAAGTAAAGTCTTGTTTAAAACTTTAGTTCCAACCCTTAGAATTTTAAAAGTTAAAATTCAACCCTTATACTTATAATATTATAAGTTAATAATATATATATATATATATATATATATATATATATATATATATATATATATATGTATAAGATCAAAGTCGTCTTACCGCTAGTACGCCTCATTCATGAAGCCAATCTATAAGGTGGGTATAAGGCTGTTGCCTATAAAATGGCAACTTAATGGGTGTCCACTCTCACCCACCGCTTGCTTGACTGGTGGAGGGTCGTTAGCCGAACGGGTAGGACAATGACTTAAAAAATTCTCATTAAAAGTATAATGATTATTATAAAGTAACTAAATGTTTTATAAATTCCCAATCTTAGTTACTTTAGGAAAAATGTGAATAAGGTGCTAATCCATGAAATTACACTTTGCACCTTGTTTAAGTCGTTGGTGGAGCGTGTGTGGTTTACCGGCACACTAACTTGGACTTAACAAGGAAGGCAAAGGGTGACTTAAGGTTTTTCATGAGGTCGGAAGGAGCACGTGTGGTTTACCGACACAACGATTAAGTGAAAAACATTAAGGGTACCAAGTAATTTGCATGGTTACTTCACACCTTGTTTTGTGATCCTCGGTATCCCAGTCACAAAAAATGAAGGGCACACTCGAGATTGAAACATGCCATTGAAGAGTTCAATGAATCTCAAAGAATCTAGGAATTTCTAAAAACCAAATAAAACCTAATAATTTATATTTCGTTTTCATGGTGGAAATTGGTGAATCGTCATTCACCTACCTTTCAAATATGTTATAACTTGGATTACGACATCCCTCTTGTAGGTTATAATATATTGTGATTGGATCCTAGCCTTAATATTACATTTGGGTGTTTTATTAGGGATTATCCCTATATCTAAACTAAACTTATTTTCTTCTTTTCAGATGTCTTCCAACAATGCTACTCCTGGCTCAAACCCTACTGGCTCCTTCTCTCTCATGAACCTTTGTGGGAGAGTCATCTTTGATGGATCCAACTTTACTGATTGGATCAGAAACATCAGGATGGTCACTCGTTACGAGAACAAGGAATATGTTCTTGACAAGGAGCTCAAGGTGCCCGAGCCAACTGCTACTCCTGAGGAGTTTGCTGAATATGAGGCACATGAAAGAGATGCTACCAAAGTGGCATGCATCATGATGGCCACCATGACAGTCGAGCTCCAAAAGTCCTATGAGGACTACTATCCTTTTGAGATGCACCAGGATTTGATGGACCGCTACCATCAGAGTGCTCATCAAGAGCGATATGAAATCATCTCCTCTATGATCACAACCCGATTGAAAGATGGTGAACCCATCACAAGCCACATGCAGAAAATGCAAAGGTATGTGGATCGATTGATGAAGTTGAATGTGAACTTCCCTGAGGAGTTAGCAATAGATATTATTTTGCACTCCTTACCTTCGTGTTATGATCAATTTCGCATGACATACCACATGAATAAAGAGGAAGTTACACATAGCAAACTTCAGGGACTCCTAAAGACCGCATAATCAGGTCTTAAAGGTAAGTCGGTTGTGACCACTCCTGCTACTACTCCAAACTCAGCACCTGTCCTGGCAATTGGGAAAGGTAGAGGGAAGAAGAGAAAGAACACTTCGAAGGGTACCAAGTGTAAGACTCTTGATGGCTCCTCTTCTAGCGGAACCAAGAAAGGTTTCGTTACACCTTCTTCTAATCCCAAAGAGGCTGAATGCTTCTACTGCCACGAAAAGGCGCACTGGAAGTGTAACTGTCCAAAGTACCAGCAAGATTTGAAGGATGGAAAAGTTAAACCCAACCATGCAAGTATTTACACTATCTCATTTAATAATTCACTCTATTCTATCTCTTGGGTCCTTGATACCGGTTGCGGTATTCATATTTGTTCTGAATTGCAGGGACTAAGAAGAAGTGAGAATGTGGAGCATGGAAAGATAAACTTGATCATGGGGAATAGGAAAGTTTCACCTGTCACCAAGATTGGAGTTTATACTTTGTTGCTTAGTAGTGGATTTACTTTAGATTTGAATAAATGTTGTTATTCGCCAGAAATGGCAAGAAATGTTATTTCCTTTCATGCTTTGTATAAACAAGGTTTTACCTTTTCTTTTGATAATGAAATTGGTGGAATAAATGCTTTCTTTAATAATGTGTTTTATTTTAAAGCATTACCTTGTGATGGTGTGTATGAAGCTGTGTCTGTTGTAGATAACTTAGGAAATAATGTAAAGTGTATTGATTCTACTAATGGTAATAACTTGGATAAAGCATCATTATGGCATTGTCGTCTTGGACATATAAGCAAGAAACGCATATGCCAACTCCAAAAGGATGGAGTCTTGGAGTCATTTGACCTAAGGTCAGATGATTGTTGCGAATCATGTTACTTGGAAAAATGACAAAGTCACCCTTCACAGGTTCGTGTGAGAGAGGTGAAGGTTTGTTGGATCTTGTACACACATATGTGTGTGAGCCCTTCAAACATGCCACAAGGGATGCTAATCGTTATTATTTGACTTTTACTGATGATTACAGTAGATATGGATATGTCTACTTAATCAAGCATAAGTCAGAGACTTTCGAAAAATTTAAGGAATTTAAATAGGAAGTCGAGAATCAATTGGGCATGAACATTAAGATGCTTCGATCCGATCGTGGTGGAGAGTATCTTAGTACTGAGTTCCTCGACTATCTAAGGGAATGTCGGATTGTCTCACAATTGACACCTCCCAGGACACCACAGTTAAATGGTGTAGCTGAGAGGCGTAATCGAACCTTGTTGGACATGGTTCGTTCCATGATGAGTCGAGCTACGCTACCAATCTCATTTTGGGGGTATGCCTTAGAGACTACCAGCCATATCCTTAATCTGGTCCCTACAAAGAAGGTTTCCAAAAAACCTCAAGAGATGTGGACTGGAAAAGTTCCTAGTCTAGCCCACATCAAGGTTTGGGGTTGCGAGGCTTTATGAGACGCGAGACTCATGACAAGCTCGAACCTCAAAGCGAGAGGTGTATTTTCATCGGCTACCCACAAAAATCCTTTGGTTACCTTTTCTTCAGACCTAGTGAGAACGTGGTCTTTGTAGCAAGGAGGGTTGTCTTTCAAGAGAGAGAGTTCATAAGCCAAGGAGACAGTGGGAGGCTAATTGACCTTGAAGAACTTCAAGAGTCAAGTGGTGAAGGAACCTCAAACTCTAGCATTCAACTTGAGGGGGAACCTCCTGTTGATCCAATTATACCTCCAGTTGTACCTCTGAGGCGTTCCACAAGGGTTAGGAATGTACCTGAGCATTACTATGGTTTCCATATTACTGCGGAAGGTGAGACACTTATTAGTGATGAGACACTAGTAGGCCTGGATGAACCTAATAGCTATGCGGAAGCCGTGGCAGGCCCTGAGTCTGCTAAATGGAAAGAGGCAATGGATAGCGAGATACAATCCATGTATGACAATCAGGTCTGGGACATGGTTGACAATGTGCCAGGTCGTAAGACAGTTGGGTGCGAATGGATCTTTAAGAAGAAGACCGACATGGATGGTAATGTACACACTTATAAGGCATGACTGGTTGCAAAGGGTTTTTCTCAAACTCCAGGAGTTGATTATGATGAGACCTTTTCACCAGTAGTCAAGATTGAATCTATTAGGGTATTGTTAGCCATAGCTGCATTTCATGACTATGAAATATGGCAAATGGATGTCAAAACCGCTTTCCTTAATGGAAAGTTGGCTGAGGATGTTTACATGAATCAGCCAGAGGGTTTTGTCAACACAAAGTACTATAATAGAGTGTGTAAGCTTGAGAAATCCATCTATGGATTAAAGCAAGCACCTCGCAGATGGAATCTTTGCTTTGATGAGAAAGTCAAAGAGTTTGGCTTTTCTAGGAGTGAAGATGAATCTTATGTATATGTCAAGGCTAGTGGGAGTATAGTTAGCTTTTTGGTACTATATGTGGATGACATACTACTCATAGGAAATGACATCCCAACTCTGCAGGAAGTTAAGTCCTGGCTTGGGAAGTGTTTTGCTATGAAGGACCTAGGAGAAGCTGCCTATATTCTAGGAATAAGGATTTTGAGAAACCGGAGTAAAAGACTAATTGGACTTAGTCAGAGTACATACTTGGATAAGGTTCTGAAGAGATTCAGCATGCAAGATTCCAAGAAAGGAGAGTTACCGATCCAGAGTAACACTAGACTGAGTCAGACTCAGAGCCCGAGTAGTGAGGATGAGATAGCAGAAATGAGTCGGGTACCTTATGCTTCGGCAGTAGGCTCGATCATGTATGCTATGACCTGTACTCATCCTGATGTAGCTTTTGCTTTAAGCATGTTTAGCAGGTATTAGGGGAATCCTGGTAAGGCTCACTGGACAGCGGTAAAGAACATTCTCAAGTACCTACGGAGGACTAAGGACTGGGTCCTTATGATGGGTTTTAGCCATAAGAACATTCCTATGTGCGCATGCAAAACCCTAATGCTTGGATCTAGGCTTTCTAATTAAACATGCTTTGAATCCAAGACTTCTAATGACTAATTAGGTATAAGAACAATACAAAACCAGGTCTAGAAGCATACCTTTGAATCTCTTGTTTAATCTTGTTGTCTTGGAGCTCTAGAGTCACAATTGTCACTCCTCTAATGGCTTACAAACACCAAATAGAAAAGAGGATGATTTGAGAGAGAGAGAGGCTAGGAGGAAATCGGCCAGGGGTTCTCTATTCTCAATGAGGTGTCTATTTCCCTAAGCCATGGGGTCTATTTATACTTGTAGACTCCTTAAGGGTTACAACTTAAACCCTAATTGGATAATCCTCTCCTTAAAGCAAATCCAAATCCTTACCATAGATAAGTCGTGGACGATTTTGAGCTATCCAAAGCTCTAGAATCTGTCCAATCCTTATCTCTTAAGGATTTACAGTCTAAAGTGTAACTATCAAACAATTGACAGTTTATACCCTCTTATTTAATTAATCTCTTTAAGTCACCAAATTAATACTAATTAATTTATGACTTATATTAATCAAATAACAATATTATTATTCCTTATATTATTCTCATAATATATTAATAATATTTATTCTCTCTTAATAAATCATCCTATCAAGTTGCTATGGTGAAGGCAACCCAAAAGGACCATGCATAATCGGGTCAAATACTTGCCTAATATAGTTGCAGCCTTAGACACTATTCCAACAGTCTCCCACTTGGATAAGTCTAGTAACTATATGCACAAGTACAATTCGATTTGCAATCGTAGCTCTCAAAGACGCTGTCAAACTTTGATCTAATCAATCTTGTCCTTTAGATAAGGGATCGTACAGTCCTCTGTTAGATATCATGCTGACAATTCTATGGAATGATTAGTCAAGCATTTAGGTTTCTCGATCTCTGATTTATTTGACATAGAACTTAATCGAACACATCAATTCAGTTTTGACTGGGCCCGACACATAAGTCAAATCAAATCATCGAGCGGCCGAGATATCACTTTTACCTTCTTAGGATAAAAGTTACAGATAAACTTCGATTTATATGCATTTACTTATTCATTAACCAACTATACACAACAATGCGTTTTATGACACCGAGTTACTGATGCGTTTTCGCATTATCAATGTACAATCAATTAACAAATAACAATCCATATATCTAGGTTTTAAGACTATATGACATTATCGTCTTGCGATCACCCTTTTATATCATATTCCATAAGGTGATTCCAGCAAGCGCGGGTTTGTTCCAACGCTCAAAACTAGTTCATAAGCACTCATGTACGTTGCAGGAACCCTTTGCTATGTCTAATACCATTTAGACAATCTACACACCGATTCATGACAATCTTCATTCATATCTACTTCCAACATATGAACGATTGTGGACAATTTGAATAATTCGATTATTCTTAATAAACTCAATTATTCTAGAAGTCAAAACATGCAAAATGAAACAATAGTTAAACAATTAACATAAGACAGTAACATTACTTATAAATAAAACTCCTTTATTTAATCATCAAATGTTAATTACATTTATCTATTACATGTTTCTAATACTATCTATCTAATCTATGCTAATATCATCCTTCAGCCCAATACTCCTAGCATGCTGCAAGTGCTTAACCCTACTCACCCCTTCGTAAGAGGATCTGTTGGGTTATCTTCTGATGATATTCTCTTCACTACGAGTTGTCCTTCTTCTACATGATGTCTAATAAAGTGATATTTTCTGTCGATATGTCTTGATCTACCATGATCTCTCGGTTCCTTGGTCAAGGCAACCGCTCCTTCATTATCACAGAAAATCTCCATGGGCTCCTTTATGGCAGGTACAACTCCAAGATCACCGATGAAGTTCTTCAGCCATATTGCCTCCTTCGACGCTTCGCTCGCTGCAATGTACTCTGATTCACACGTTGAATTAGCTACGGTTATCTGCTTGGAACTTTTCCATGTCACTGCTCCTCCATTCAGGGTAAAGACCCAGCCTGACTGCGAACGGTAGTTGTCCCTGTCGGTCTGAAAACTGGTGTCACTATACCCTCGCACCTTCAAGTCATCACTCCCTCCGAGGACTAAGAACCATTCCTTCGTCCTCCGAAGGTACTTAAGGATATTCTTCACCGCAATCCAATGGGCTCTACCAGGGTTCCCTTGATATCTACTAACCATGCTCAAAGCAAAGGCTACATCAGGGCGAGTACAAGTCATAGCGTACATGATTGAGCCAACTGCGGAAGCGTATGGTACTCGGCTCATTTCTGCTATTTCAGCTTCGGTACTCGGACTTTGAGTCTTACTCAACTTGGCATTACTTTGTATTGGTAATTCTCCCTTCTTCGAGTTTTCCATACTAAAAGGTTTTAGTACCTTCTCTAAGTAAGTGTTCTGAATAAGTCCAATTAGTCTCTTACTTCTTTCTCTTACTATCCTTATTTCCAAAATGTAAGATGCCTCTCCGAGGTCCTTCATAGCGAAGCACTTCCCGAGCCAGGACTTAACTTCCTGCAGAGTCGGGATGTCGTTTCCTATGAGTAGTGTCATCGACATATAGAACGAGGAAGCTAACTATACTCCCACTGGCTTTGACATATACACATGATTCATCTTCGCTTCGTACAAATTCAAACTCTTTGACTTTCTCATCGAAGCAAAGATTCCATCTGCAAGACGCTTGCTTAAGTCCATAAATGGACTTCTCAAGCTTACACACTCTATTCGGATGCCTTGGATCCACAAACCCCTCTGGCTGAGCCATGTAAACATCCTCAGCCAACTTTCCGTTAAGGAAAGCGGTTTTGACATCTATTTGCCATATCTCATAATCATGAAATGCGGCAATAGCTAGCATCACTCTAATAGATTTTATCTTTGCAACTGGTGAGAAGGTCTCTTCATAGTCAACTCCGGGAGTTTGAGTAAAGCCCTTCGCGACCAATCGCGCTTTATATGTGTGTACGTTTCCATCCACGTCGGTCTTCTTCTTGAAGATCCACTTGCACCCAACGGTCTTACGTCCGGGCACATTATCAACCAAATTCCAAACTTGGTTATCATACATGGATTGGATCTCGCTATCCATTTCCTCTTTCCATTTTGCAGACTCTGGGCCTACCATGGCTTCCTTATAGCTATTAGGTTCATCAAGATTTATTAGTGTACCATCACTAATATACGTGTCCCCTTCGGTAGTAATATGAAAACCATAAAACTGGGGTTGAACTCTAACTCTATCAGAACGTCTAAGAGGTAAGGATTCGTCAATCGGTTCAACCGGATTTTCCTCCTCGGGTTGAGTGCCAGCGGTAGAGGTTCCTTCATCTATCGACTCTTGAATCTCTTCAAGCTCGATTTGCCTCCCACTGTCTCCTTGGCCTATGAGTTCTCGCTCTCGGAAAATTCCTCTCCTCGCAACAAAGACAACATTGTCCTTCGGTCTATAGAAGAGATATCCAAAGGATTTCTGCGGGTAGCCGATGAAAATACATCGCTCACTACGAGGTTCGAGCTTGTCATGAGTAACTCGTCTTACGAAAGCCTCGCAACCCCAAACCTTGATATGTGCCAATGAGGGAGCTTTCCCTGTCCACATATCGTGAGGTGTTTTGACAACCTTCTTAGTAGGGACTCGGTTAAGGATATGGGCGGCAGTCTCTAAGGCATACCCCCAAAAAGAGATAGGTAGTGAAGCACGACTCATCATAGAGCGAACCATGTCCAACAAGGTTTGATTACGCCTTTCTGCCACACCATTCAACTGCGGTGTCCTAGGAGGCGTCAATTGTGAAACTATTCCACACTCCTTGAGATAATTGTGGAATTCAAGACTTAGGTACTCTCCTCCTCGATCGGATCGAAGCATCTTGATTTTCTTGCCCAATTGATTCTCCATTTCATTCTTGAACTCTTTGAACTTTTCAAAGGTTTTTGACTTTTGCTTGATTAAATAGATATACCCATATCTACTATAATCATCGGTAAAAGTCACATAGAAGCGGTTCCCATCCTTCGTGGTTGATCTAAACGGTCCACATACATCGGTATGTATTAGGTCCAATAGACCCTCACCCCTTTCACACGTACTCGTGAAGGGTGATTTAGTCATCTTTCCAAGCAAACAAGACTCGTACGTGTCATCTTCCCTAAGGTCGAATGACTCCAACACTCCATCCTTTTGGAGTTGGGCTATGCGTTTCTTGTTGACATGTCCAAGACGATAATGCCACAAGGATGCTCTATCCATACTATTGGAAGAATCTATGTTTAAAACATCATTTCCTAAGTTATCAACAATCATAACAGTTTCATAAATTCCATTACATGGTATAGCTTCAAAATAAAAGACACCATTTAGATAAGCCAAAATAGAACCATTCTCATTATTAAAAGAAAATTTAAAACCTTGTCTAAACAAACCATGAAATGAAATGATGTTTCTAGCCATTTTTGGCGAATAGCAACAATTGTTAAAATCTAAACATAAATTATTCCTAAGCACTAAAGAATACACTCCAATCTTGGTCACAGGCGACGATCTTCTGTTCCCCATGATTAGATTGATCCTTCC
This sequence comes from Lactuca serriola, assembly GCF_051521515.1. Taxonomy (NCBI): domain Eukaryota; kingdom Viridiplantae; phylum Streptophyta; class Magnoliopsida; order Asterales; family Asteraceae; genus Lactuca; species Lactuca serriola. The sequence continues at coordinate 137,154,600 of NC_136416.1, forward strand.
TTGCTCCACATCCCTACTTCTTCTTAGTCCCTGCACATTAGAACAAATGTTATAACCACAACCGGTATCAAGAACCCAAGAAATAACATGATTAGAATCGTTAGATTTCATTGTGTATATACCTGCGAAAGACGGCTTGATCTTTCCTTCCTTAATGGCTTGTAGGTACTCTGGGCAGCTTCTCTTCCAATGTCCTATCTTATGGCAGTGGTGGCACTCTGCCTCCTTTGGGTTAGGGCAGGGCTTAGCAGGATCAACTTTGGTCCCACTAGAAAAGGCACCATCTCGGGCTTTAACCTTGCGATAGTTCTTAGACGAAGCCTTCCTCTTCTTTCCCTTCCCTTGACCAAAAGCCAAGACAGGAGCAGCGGGTGGATTGGGAGTTGGTGCAACAGACTTGTCTTTGAAGTTGCTCTCAGCGACCCTCAAGAGACCTTGGAGTTTACTTAGGGTGACCTCCTCTTTGTTCATGTGGTAGGTCATCCTAAATTGATTGTAGCTCGGAGGCAAAGAGTGAAGCACCATGTCGATTGCTAAGTCTTCCCCAAAGTCAACATTCAACTTGCGAAGGCGGTCGACATACCTTTGCATCTTTTTCAGGTGCACGGTAAGAGATTCTCCATGACCCATCTTAGCGGAAATCATGTTAGTGAAAATCTCATAACGCTCTTGTCTCGCGTTTTGGTGGTATCTCTCCAATAAGTCTTGATGCATCTCATATGGGTACATGTCCTCATAGGACTTTTGGAATTCGGAGTTCATGGTGGCTATCATGATGCAATGTACCTTCGTTGCATCGCGCTCATGAGTTTCAAAAGCGGTCATTTCAGCCGGAGTAGCGATTTTAGGGTTAATTTTCTCGAGTTTCTCATCGAGGACATACTCCTTATCCTCATAGCGAGCAATGGTGCGAATGTATCTTATCCATTCGCTAAAGTTCGTCCCATCGAAAGTGACCTTTTGACAAAGGCTCATCAATGTGAAAGAACTAGCAGCAGCGTTGTTTGCGTTCGTCATCTACAAATAGAAAGGACAAAGATAGATTAGAATATGAATCCCTAATTATCACCCAATAAGAAAGATTAGGGCTAGGATCCAACAACAATATTTACATATTAGAAAAGGGATGCCGTAATCCAACATGCAAATAATATGAAGGTAAGTGAATGACGATTCACTAATTCTCCAGCATAAAAACCTAACTATAAGTCCTAAATGTATTGAGAATTCCTAGGTTCGGATGAGATTCATTGAAACTATTCAATGGCATGTTTAAATCTCGATATGCCCCTCTTGTTTGTGACTGGGATACCGAGGATCACAAAGCGGGTGTGAATTACCATGCCAATTCACATGGTGCCTTCATTGTAACGATCACCTATTCGATGTGCCAGTAAACCACACACGCTCCATCGAACTATGATAAACAATGAATCACCCTTTGCCACCTTTGCTTAGAACCAATTAGTGTGCCGGTAAACCACATACGCTCCTCTAACTTCTTAGCAAGGGTGCAAAGTGTAATTTCATGGGATTGCATCAATTCACTTTTCCTAAAGTAACTAAGATTGGGATTTTTTTTTTAAAAATGTGTAGTTACTTTGTATTTCATATTATACTTTTAATGAGAGGATGAGGTTGCCCTATCCTACCCGTTCGGCTAACGACCCTCAACCGATCAAGCAAGCGGTGGGTATGAGTGTACACCCATTAAGCGCCATTTTATAGGCCGCAACCTTATACCCACCTTATAGATCGACTTCGTGAATGAGGCCTACTAACGGTAAGACTAGCATTTTAGTTATACATACATACATATATATATATATATATATATATATATATATATATATATATATTAATCTTGTAATATTATATTAGTATAGGGTTGTATTTTAAACTTTTAAAAATCTAGGGTTTGAAATTTAAATTGTCTAAATTAAAAGTTTTAATCACAAAACATAAATTTCAAAACTTGAGGACAAGTTTTAAATATTTAAAACATGGAGGATCAAATAACAAATAATTCTAATTAACAATTTATTCAAGATTTCTTGCAAGATAATTACCAATTTAATCAAAATAATTAATTAATTATCATATAAGGAAATTAAATATTTTATTAGTTGATAAATATCTTTAATTAGATCAAGATTATAGTCATATATATCAAAAAATCGGATTAGGGTTGATCTAATATGATTAAGGTAAGTTTCCATAAGATAATCATGAAGAAATCCCGAATCTGGCCTTTCCTGACGCTTGGACTCGCCGAGTGCACCAAGGGACTCGCCGACTCTGTCCAACTCGCCGAGTCCACTATGGAACTCGCTGAGTCCATGACTCAGAAACACAAAATCGAATTTTTCAGTTAAGTTTCAAACAACCAAGCAACAATTTAATAGAAACCAAGCTAGGCTCTGATACCACTGATGGGTTTTAGCCATAAGAACTTTCCTATGTGCGCATGCAAAACCCTAATGCTTGGATCTAGGCTTTCTAATTAAACATGCTTTGAATCCAAGACTTATAATGACTAATTAGGTATAAGAACAATACAATACTAGGTCTAGAAGCATACCTTTGAATCTCTTATTTGATCTTGTTGTCTTGGAGCTCTAGAGTCACAATTGTCACTCCTCTAATGGCTTATAAACACCAAATAGCAAAGAGGATGATTTGAGAGAGAGAGGCTAGGAGGAAATCGGCCAGGGGTTCTCTATTCTCAATGAGGTGTCTATTTCCCTAAGCCATGGGGTCTATTTATACTTGTAGACTCCTTAAGGGTTACAACTTAAACCCTAATTGGATAATCCTCTCCTTAAAGTAAATCCAAATCCTTACCATAGATAAGTCATGGACGATTTTGAGCTATCCAAAGCTCTAGAATCCGTCCAATCCTTATCTCTTAAGGATTTACAGTCTAAAGTGTAACTATCAAACAATTGACAGTTTATACCCTCTTATTTAATTAATATCCTTAAGTCACCAAATTAATACTAATTAATTTATGACTTATATTAATCAAATAACAATATTATTATTCCTTATATTATTCTCATAATATATTAATAATATTTATTCTCTCTTAATAAATCATCTTATCAAGTTGCTATGGTGAAGGCAACCCAAAAGGACCATGCATAATCGGGTCAAATACTTGCCTAATATAGTTGCAGCCTTAGACACTATTCCAACACCTTACGCTCAGTGGGAGTGACGACTTGAGAGTGGTAGGGTATAGTGATGCTAGCTTTTAGACTGATAGGGATAATTTTCGCTCTCAGTCAGGCTGGGTCTTTACCTTAAACGGAGGAGCAATCTCTTGGAAAAGTTCCAAGCAGGAGACAGTGGCTGATTCAACTTGCGAATCAGAGTATATAGCGGCAAGCGAAGCGACAAAAGAGGCTATGTGGCTAAAGAACTTCATTAGAGACCTTGGAGTTGTACCAACTATATCGGAGCCTACAAAGATTTTCTGTGACAGTGAAAGTGCAGTTGCCTTAGCAAAGGAACCAAGGGATCATGGGAGATCCAGACACATTGACAGAAAATATCATTTCATCAGACATCGTATAGAAGGACTTCTCATGGAAAAGAGGGTATCATTGGATGAGAACCCGACAGATCCCCTCACGAAGGGACTGGGTAGGGTTAAGCATCTCCAGCATGCTAGGAGCATAGGGCTGAAGGGTGATATTAGTTTTAGCAGTTAGATAATTTTGAAATTTGTAAAGTGGAATTGACATTTGATGATGAATAAAAGTTGTGTTTATTTATGAGTAAAGTGTTACTATCTTTTTTCAATCATTTACTATATTTCTTTTGCATTTTTTGACTTCCAGAATATTTATGTTGTTTTACATATTATTCAAATTATCCACAGTCAGTCATATGTTGGAAGTAGATATGAAGTAAGACTGTCATGAGTTGGTTGTAGAGGTCTAAGATGTTGGACATGGCCTCAACACTCATGAGTGCTTATAAGTTCTGAGTATTGGATTCAACCCACGCTCGCTGGTATCACTTCATGGAATTTATCTCGAGTGATCGCGAGATGGTAATATCATATAAGTCTTCAAACCTAGAGATATGACTTGTTAACTATGAGTTAGTTATACATTGAACGTGCGAAACCGCACTGGTAACTCGATGTTATAAAACGTGCGTTTGTGTGTAATTTAACAAGTAGTAGAACAAGCATATGAGTCGAAGTTTATCTGTTCCTTCTTGGATTAGAAGCTGATATCTGGTCCCCTCAATGATTTTGTTTTGACCCACGTACCGGGCCCGGTCAGAACTAAGTTGATGTGTTCAATTAAGTTCTTTGTCAAACAAATCAGAAATCGGGAAACAAACTGCTGGGCAATAAGCAAGACTATGTTCCATGTGTTTGTCCGGCTGATATCTAGAACAGAGGATTATATGATCCCTTATCTGAAATGGTTTACCATTATCTTCTTAGTTCCGAGAAACCTTGAAAAGAGCTACAATTGCCGATCGGTTCCTGAAGTCATACTTGCAGTTATAGTTATTAGACTTATCCAAGTGGGAGACTGTTGGATAAGGTGTCTAAGTCCATAACTATTTCTGGTATGTGCTTGACCCGACCCGGCATGGTCCATTTGGGTTGCATGGCACCATGCAATTGGATAGACTAAATGAGAGAAATAACACTTATGGTTTATTAATATATTATAAGTTCTAATATATTAATAATATTATTTAATTAGTTTCATCAAGAATTAATTTTAGAACTAATTAAGTGATCAAAAGACAACTAATTAAATATATGGGTTGATTATGTAAATCATCCATATCTTGTATAGTGGGCTAAGAGGCTCCATGGATAATCAAGTTGGGTTGAACCCAATGGATGTTCCATGGAGGCTCCATGGGAGTTACAAACCCATGGGTCATGGAAATGAAGAGTCATGACACATTAAGGTTTACATGGTGTAACCCTAAGTGTGTCAACACTATATAAAGCTCATGTTTCTCTCAAAATCGGCCACACATGCATGCTTGAGGGCTAGAGCTAATTTTTAGACTGTTATACTTTCTCTCCAAGTTTACTTCGTAGAATTTGGTGTTGTGTGAAGCATTTGAGGCATCATACTTGGGGTGCTAGGCTCACAAGGTTTCAAGGATCAAAATCAACAACAAGGTATGTAGTTCTATCTTTTATTCAAGTTAAAATTGTTCCCCATGTATGCTAGATAGGATCATAGCCTTGAAAATCATCTTTGCATGATAATTAGACAAACATAGATCCAAGGTTATTAGGTTTGCATGTACACTTAGGAAGTGTTAGAATGCTCAAAACCCATCAGAGTCAAGGAAGGCTAAGATGAATCCAAGGAACTTGTAGTATATGTACGATCCCATGAGAGATGATTAGTGTTCTGATGTTTATTATGATGTGTTTTTCAGAATGGTGGTTTTACGCACTAGACTAGTCGGCAGTTCAGGCACCGGTGAGGGATCAAGCTCGGGCTCAGGAGTCGGGCAGCTAGACGACCAGACTAGGGAGTTGATCTCCTCTGAGATCACATGTAGCATCTTGGATCACACTCCTGTGATATTTGGCATGATCAAGGAGGGTATTTTGGAGCTTCTAGATGAGAGATTGAGTGCTTTCCGCACTGATGTGGTGGCCATGATGGGGTCGCGCACACTAACATTCATGGAGTTCAGAGCTTGTGGAGCTCCAAACTACCATGGGGCTCGAGACCCCATTGCAAGCACCAGATGGTTGGCGGACGTCGCCAATGCATTCCGCACCAGGAGATGTCCTGAGGGGGACAAGGTTCGACTTGCATCCTCTCTTTTGAAGGACAGAGCACGTGACTGATGGGAGGAGGTTGGACGAGCCATTGGAGATGATGCAGTTCTGGATGTGATGAATTGGAGTGATTTTTCGGCCAGGTTCAGGGCTGAGTTTGCACCTGTTATTGAGGTGCAACAACTTGCCAGAGAGTTCTAGGATCTCTAACAGACGTCTGAGACAGTGACTGAGATCACTGCGATGTTCTGGGAGAGGGACCTTCTTGTTTCGCAGTACGTGGTGGACAAGGAGATGAAAAAGTCCCGATATCATGAGATGTTACGGAGTGATATCCGCCAGTTTGTGAGTCGCGCTCCAGATGCAAGACGCTGGAGGACATGATTGTTAGGGTGAGTGAGAGAGAGAGAGATAAAGAGAGAGTTAGATTTAGAGACGGAGAGGCAGAGGAAACCCGAGGGGGTTCAGATAGGGAGTTTGGGCAAGAAGCCCAAGGTATCAGAACACAGACCTAGGAGCCAGTAAGGCCGCAGCCATTGTGGCAAATGCGGCAAGATGCACGATGGGACATGCAAGGCATGGAGTTGAGGTTGCTTCGAGTGCGGCCGAATTGGACATGTGAGCATAGATTATACAACTACTACCACCACCATCATGGTATCAGATCTGATTTGCTTTCAGTGCAATCAGAGGGGACGCAAGCGGTCCAAGTGCCTGAGTCTAGCAACAGCAAGGCAGGTGGCAGCACCCACCCCTGCTATATTTAGGATTATAGACGACCATTAGGGCCGGGGTGAGGCGCCTGTGGAGAAGAGCAGGTCCTTTCAGTTGACAGTAGAGGAGGCACGAACAGCTCCCTACATGGTGACGGGTATGTATTTTTCCCTTATCTTTTCACTGATATTGATTATTGCTTATGTTTCTGTGTTTTTTATAGGATCGTTCTTAGTGAACGGTGTATCAGCTTTGGTGTTGTTTGATTCTGGTGCCACCCGATCTTTTGTGTCGCTCATGCTCAACAAGCGATTCACAAGGCCTCCTAGAGAGCTGGATTGCCCACTGGATGTGGAGATAGCAGATGATAGGACCGTCAGGGGTTGCGAGGGTTCATGTACACTGCAGTTATTCAATGAGCAATTTTCAGTAGATCTGGTTCCTATTCCCCTGCGAAGGAATAAGGTTATAGTGGGTATGGATTGGTTGAGCCCCATTGGGGCAGTGATCAACTGCGAGCAGCAGCTAGTGAGGGTTCGAACTCCTAGTGGGGGAGGGCTAGTGATCCAGGGCGAGAGGCCACAATGTGGACCGATTCTATGTTCAGCAGCGAGGGAGAGGCATCACCTTCATCAGTGTTGCAAATGATATGTCGCATATGTTATGGATACCCAGGATAAGGGCAAGACGAAAGTGGATGATGTACCGGTCGTGCGAGAGTACCCGAATGTATTCCTAGAGGATTTTTCTGGGATGCCACCCGGGAAAGGCCAACGTGGTGGCCGATGCCCTGAGCTGCAAAGCGGTAGCGGCCCCGATTCGAGAGATCTGTATGAGGATGACAGTGATTAGTCCACTGCTGGAGCGGATCTGAGAGGCGCAAGTTGAGGGCCTAAAGGAGGAGTGCCGAAAGTGTGAGCAAATCGTAGGCTAGGTGGCCTCATTTGATTACGACAGTTGGGGATTGTTGACCCTGCATGGGAGGGTCTGGGTACCGTACTGGGGCGGAGTATGCTAGATTCTGATGGATGAGGGCCACAAGTCCATGTTCTCCATCCATCCTGGGGCGACGAAGATGTACATAGATCTTTTTCCTTACTATTGGTGGCCCTACATGAAGCGGGATGTAGCCTGGTACGTTGAGAGATGCTTGAACTGCAGGAAGGTCAAGGTAGAGCGCCAGAGGCCCCACGACAAGATGCAACCGTTAGACATTCCCATGTGGAAATGGGAAGATATCACTATGAATTTCATTACTAAGCTTCCCAGGACCGCACGTGGGGTTGATTCGATATGGGTCATCGTGGATCGGTTGACTAAGATTGCTCATTTTATCCTAATCCAGGAGAGTATATCGGCCGAGAAGTTGGCCGGGATTTATATGTGGGAGATAGTGGCACGTCATGGAGTGACTGTCTCGTTGGTGTCAAACCAAGATGTCCGTTTCACTTCCAGATTCTAGAAGTGGTTTCATGACGAGATGGATACTCGTCTCCACTTCAGCACCGTTTTCCACCCCCATATGGACGGACAGAGCGAGAGGATGATACAAACTCTCGAGGACATGATATGTGCATGTGTTTAGGATTTTGGCGGCAGCTGGGATACGTATCTCCCGTTATCAGAATTTTCGTATAAAAACAATTACCATGCCAGCATAGACCGGCCTCCCTTCGAGATGCTCTATGAGAGGAAGTGTAGGACCCCAATCTGTTGGGGCGAGGTCGGTCAGAGAGTCATGGGGAGTACTGAGGTAGTACTCAAGACTACAGAGTGGATCCAACAGGTCCGGAGCAGGCTCCAGACTACTCAGAGTCGACATAAGAGCTACGCCGACAAACGACGTTCAGACTTGGAGTTTCAGGTGGGCGATATGGTCTTCCTGAAGGTGTCACCTTGGAAAGGTGTCATCCGGTTCTGGAAGCGGGGAAATCTAGGCCCCAGGTACATTGGTCCTTTTAGGGTCATAGCCTGGGTGGGCAAGGTGACGTATCAATTGGATCTTTCAGCACAGCTCAACCAGATCCACAGTGTTGAGTTTTGTATACTACAACATCCTATGGTGCACATACAACCCTAAATGCTTTGGATCTATGTTTTCTGTAATTATACATGCAATATTTTTTCTAAATCATTAAGCCTACAAGTATCATACAATTGACGTAAACAACATAAAAATGAGTTATAGAATTACCTATTGTTGTAGCTTGTAGTTTTGGACTTTAATAACTTAGCACCTCAAGTGTGATGCCTCAAATGGTTCACAAACACCATGAACTAAAGGATGTCTTTTTGATAGAGAATATGCTAGCACTCAAAATCGGTTCTATGATCTCTAAGAACACTAGGGCAACCAATTTTAGGCTATAGGGTGTCATATATATAGTGTAGGAATCTAAGGGTCATGGGTAAACCCTAATCCATACACTTGGGTTATGATACATATTTCATGTGGGATAACTCTTCATGAATACTTACACAAACTTAGCCCATCATGGATCAATAGCCCAAACATTATATATATATCACTGATTTACATAATCAGTCCCCGTTAATTTAATTAGTCTCTTTTGATCACTAAATTAATTCCAAATTAATTCTTGATCAATACTAATTAAATAACATGATTTCATATTAATATATTAGAACTTATAATATATTAATAAATCATAAATAATCTCTTCTCAAAAGTCCGTCATATCAAATTGCTCTGGTGAAGGCAACCCAAATGGATCATGCTACTCTTGGGTCAAGTACATACCAATTATAGTTATGGGCTTAGAAACCTAATCCAACAGTCTCCCACTTGGATAAGTCTAATAACTATTATTGCAAGTATGACTCCACAACCCGAATAAAAATTGTAGCTCTTAAAAGTTGTTGTCGAACTCTGACCTAGTCAATGACGCGTCCATTAGATAATGGATCATATATTCCTCCATTCTACAAGATATCATATGGACTGAGACATGGATTATATCATTCTCTCTATCCATTTGTTGTTTCCCGATTTTAGATTTATGACAACTGACTAATTGAACAAATCAAATCAGTCCAGGCTTGGCCAAGCGCTTAGGGTGTCATCACTAAATCATCGAGGGGACCACATATATCGCTTTTATCCCTCTAAGCGAAAAAGGAATGGATAAACTTCGACTCAAATGCTTGCATGTACTTACTCATCAAATCACACATAACAATATGTTTTATAACACCAAGTTACTGGTGCGTTTACATATGTCAATGTGCAACCGACTTGTAAATTACAACTCACATGTCTTGGTTTCAAGAATATAAGATATTATCGTCTCACAATCACTCATGATAAAATCCATTAAGTGATTAGATGAGCGTGGGTTTAGTCCAATACTCGAATCTTATTCCAAGAGTACTCATGAACACTGCAGCAAACTTGTGCTATGTCTAAACGCCTTTAGACAATCTACAGACCCATTCATGACAGTCTAGTTTCAATACCTACTTCCAAAGTATGATCGACTATGGATGGTTTGAATAACCTAGTTATTCGGGAAGTCAAAACATGCAAAGTGAAACACAAGAATAATTGAATCCAATATGGTCTCTGAACTTATGAATATAAATAAAACACCTTTTATTTAATCACCATATTGATTACACATTATTCATTGTATAATGTTTCGATTAATCAACTTAATACTTGAATTAAAACAACAGTTATGCCATGCTCCAAGCATGCACACTATGTTTGCCTATGGTCCTTTCTTTGTGAAATAGATTAATTGAAAGCATTTCAAATTTCAAAATTCCAAATCCTTATCGTAAATGTAAGAATACCAAATTCTTGCCATTCGCGATAATCTGTTAGATTTTAAACTTATATGCAATGATCCTCTTGTAATGACTATGCACAAAAGTCACAGAGACTTGGTAACAAACATTACAAAGTATTCCAATGGAGATCAATTCCTTGGAAACGAAGTCTCATATTCAAAGTACATTCCTTTGAACATCCTTCTTGTATTAAGTTTTCTAATCTTATATAGATTTAAATAATAACTTCCACATATGAAAACATTTCCATATTCCTATTTTGACTATCACTTCTGAACAAGAGTTACCTCTTCTCAGAGTATGTCAACATGGTCCTTCCAAAATTTACAATATACTTCCAACTATCCATAAGCAACCAATCTTTCGTAAACCTCAGATTGTCCTCGATAATTGCTTAACCATTTTAGCCATCTCTCGTTCTAGTCCCTTTTCCCTCTTAATTCCCTAGGCATTTGGAAAATTAGAACATATTAATATTATAGCATATGTAATCACTCTTATATCCGAAGCATATGGAATACGATTCATAATGATTTGCATAAAGACATGATACTTTACCAGTCTCTCGCTATAACATTTCCATATATAGAATTTCCTTATGTCCAATCTTTTCAACATAACATTCATATATATCCTTGACTAAATTTGACTAAAATCTCAATCTAAGCTTTTAGATTTAAAATGAAGTATGAATTCCTCTCCCTTAATTATAGCAAAACAACTTTTCAAACCCTGCAACTTTACGAATTGATACTTATGTTTTCTATAATTAACATTGCTAACTCACCACACTTAATGTAATAATTGTGCTACCACTAGCATAATAATTACATTCTTATTAGCATAACACTTATGCTCCCACTAGATTTGACATGTACCCAGAAATCAGTTGGACTTCTAGAAATCAATACTTATTGGCTTTCTTACCAAAGTTCAGATTTCTGATACGATATGCTTCGATAAGACTTTATCTAGGCTTCTCAAACTTATACACCTTTCCTGAGATATCTCACATGTGTGTCTAAACCATTTTAGAACTTACAACCATAAGTCTAAAATGTTTAGACCTTTTGCCATTTCTCAAAATTCGAACTATGAAGAGGGATGTCGTAATCATAATCGAATTTAAGAATTCAAATAACACAATTTCTATCACCTTAAAATCTACTTAGTAAAAGCGTTTCCTCACAATCACATTCATGAATTAAAGAGAAACCTTATGACACTTAGATTTTTATGGTGTATGTGTTCCTATCCATGTGAATTTGTCATAACCATAATCAAAAGGCAAGGTCAGTGACAAATCCAAACTCATATGGACTGAACTTGTTCAATCTTAATTTCTTGCCACTTGGCAGCACAAGGGGCAACCATTGCTTCCAAGTTGTTATGAAAACAACTGAGAACTCATAGAACTCACATGCATAGTCAACTTTAATTGGAATGGGCACAAAAACAAGAACATGTCAATACGATAGGTTACAAACCTCAGGTTGTGTGTTAGTGATAAACAATTGGTTTACTCTTGATTAGTTCTTGAAACTCTTCAAGATATTTAAGACTCCCACTGACCCCTTGACATATAAGATTACTTGACAAACAAATATTCAAGAGTTTGTGGGGTTTCTTATCAAGACAAACACTTCACACAATTGGCCTTATTTGGTCTTTGCTTTATTCAAAACATCACAACTTACCAATTTCAAATGTACAAGAGTATAAAACATTTTACTCTACATTTGATAAGTGTTATAAACCTTTCTTAAGATTATGTCACTCAAGGCTTAATCTTGGAGTGTGACTCTAAGATTTGATGTTGGAAGTATGATTCACCTTTTGACTTAACCATTTTAACAATTTACGTTTCCTCTTCTCAGCCATACAAATGCACTAAGATGTCCTTAGAGGATCAATTGTGATATGGTTTCATAATCACTAAGATAATCATAAAACAAGATACTCAAGTACTCTCCCTTCTTTTCAGATTGGAGAAACTTTATCTTTCTTCCTAATTTGATTATTCTTATTCGTTCGGCCATACATTGAAACTTTTCCAATAGTTCAGAATTATACTTAATCTTGTAAGTATAACCATATTTACTAAAATTTAGTAAATCATAACAAATAGTCTTACCATTCTTTGTGGTGGACCTGATCAGTGTGCAACTGAGTGCACTTGATCTCTTAGTCCTTCACTTGACTCACATATAAATGTGAACAAGGAATTAGTCTTAATTTCCCAAAGATGAAATTCTCACTCATCACATAATACAAGTTGCATGATTCCATGTTTCTATCTAAGTGAAGCTTGGGTGATGAGAATCTTTCTTTATTTGGTAAATCTTGACATTACCACAAACGAAAGAATCAAATCCATTTTCCAATATTACTATCAATGGAAACATATAAGCTACAATTTTCACAAATGCCATTATAAGGAAACTTAAAATAAGATAAATTTCAAAAAAATTCTTTATTTATAAAAATTGCGGAAAACTTATCCTTACAATGCAAATACATATGAAAACTATGTTGTTATCTATTCCTAAGCAATCTATCATAACTCTTAAGCAGAAGCTCAAAATTCTGATCATCGAACCCTACGATTGAAATCCACCTCTTCACGATCAGAATCAACATACTCTTTGTTTAAGTTTCCTTTCATTTCTTCGATTATTCAAAACATCAAAATGTAATTACATTACATCATGTTTTAAGAATCTCCAAATCAGAACTTAACAGAGTTAGATAGTGGATTTTACCTGAAGTAGAGTCAATTTTTTTGACTTTACCATCTTTGCGATCTTTCAGGTAAATATGGCAGCTTCTGTCACACCCCAAAACAGAGAATGGCGGAAACGTTCTGGGGTGGATGACTTCAAGTCAAGTATCACAACATATGCATTATAGTAATCAAAGTACAACAACCATTGCATTAATAGTAATAATTTTACTTAGGTTACATTTTGCAACAACATCAAAGTAAATACAGAGAAAAACATATAATGCAGCTCGGTACAAGGTTGTCTTCACAAAAGCTCCCGGAGTGCACCTGTCTACGGATGACCTGAGAATACAAGTTATTTTGAAAGCGAGTATTAGCATTTTTAAATGTTGGGGAGTTCATAAGTATTTAATGACATTGGTATAAATACATGTTTTACTTCAAAAATAATCTCACACAATGATGGTGATTTGAGTTTATAGAGTATTAGAATCCCTTCCAGAAAATCCCATATTTTCTAATAAAAGTAGTCTTCTACCAAGACCCAATTGTTTTAAGTTTAAACCGACGAGTATCTCTATTAAAAGCAGTCTTCTACCAAGACCCGTCTGTTTTATGTTTAAGAAAAATTTTCCCCTTAAAGGTACTATCATTATCAAAATATGATTTATACTTTAAAGAATATGTGAGAAAATCATAATCACAAGTAATATGGGAAATAATATTTTTACCTCAGCAGTAATGTTGCTGGCTAAAAGTAAGTAAGACATAGACTTCAGGTAGTATTGAATGAACAACACGCCTAGCAAATTCTAAAGATAAAAAAAACATAGACTCCAGGCGAGACGCCTCGTAAAGTCTAAAAAGATCAAATACAAACCCCAGGGTGGTGTTGAATAAACAACACGCCTTGGAGGGTCTAAAAGAATAAAATACAGACTCCAGGAAGTATTAAGGGAACAATACGCCTCGGAGAGTCTAAGAGAATGAAGTACAGACTCCAGGAAGTATTAAGTGAACAATACGCCTCGGAGAGTCTAAAGAATCAAATACAGACTCTAGGAAGTATTAAGGGAACAATACGCCTCGGAGAGTCTAAGTTAGCCTTTAATCCTATGTGGGTTAGTTTAAAGGTTTATAATTGTTGGATTAATGTCTAAGTCCATAACTATAATTGGTAAGACTTGACCCGACCCGACATGGTCCATTTGGGTTGCATGGCATCATGCACTTGGATAGACTATAATGAGAGAAATAAGACACTGATGGTTATTAATATATTATAAGTTCTAGTATATTAATAATAATAATAATGAGATTATTTAATTAGTATTGATCAAGAATTAATCTAGGATTAATTAAGTGATCAAAAGAAGACTAATTAAATATATGGGTTGATTGTGTAAATCATCCATACTTGTATAGTGGGCTAATGCTCCATGGATAATCAAGTTGGGCTAAAACCCATAGGATGGTCCATGGATGCTCCATGGTGTATTTGAACCCATGGATCCAAGGAAATGGAAAGTCATGACAATTAGGGTTTGCCCTAATTGTAACACTATATAAAGATCTTATTCTTGACAAAATTGGCAACTAGTATTATTCTAGAGAGGGCTAGCCAATTTCATGAAGTGTAGATTTCTCTCAAGTTATTCCAAGTGTATTTGGTGTTGTGTGATTCCATTTGAGGTGTCACACTTGGGGCACTAGGCACTCAAGCTTCATGAAGACATTCTACACCAAAGAGGTATGTATTCTATCTTGCTATAGTTATTGTTTTGTATGCTAGATTAGGATAATACCTTGGAAGTTCTTATTTGCATGTATAATAGAGAAAACATAGATCCAAGGTATTTAGGGTTGCATGTACACTTAGGAGTGTTAGAATGCTCAAAACCCAACAGTGGTATCAGAGCCTAGACTTGTTTTCTTGTTATACCTGCAATAGAAGCTGAAAAAACGAATCTGGTGCTGTCTGGCCATCAGACTCGGCGAGTCCATCAGGAGACTCGGCGAGTCCATGCCTAAAAAGTGATGAATTCGATCCAACTCGCTGAGTTTGTTCATGCACTCGACGAGTTGGACCCCCAGGCAGCATATTTTCGAGTTTTTTGGCTAGAAATGGACTAGGAACATTACCCTAAGTTGTTTTTGATCTTATAAACTTGTTTTTGATGTGGTAATGTTCATGCTAATCCATTTTCAAAGATAATTGTCAATAGATTCATGTTTTGTATTAGTTTAAGGTTTAGACTAATTACATGAAAAAGTTTGATTTGAATTATCTTGTTCTTATGAGTTGCTTAGATTAATAGAAATGTTGAGTGAAATAGTTGTTTTCAATCCATTTTAATCTAAGAGTTGAGTATAAAATGTGTTTGTGTAACTTGTCCTCAAGTTACATGAAGAGTCACATTAAAGACTCATAAAACTCATAATAGTTGGCAATGGTTACAAAATGAAGAGTCTTGTGTCATTGAATAACTTTTTATGACTCCATAACTTGTCCTCAAGTTATGGAAGTTCAAGAGTCACTTCATTAAAGAAAAATATGTAACCATAATTAAATCCATAAGTTATAAAATAAAGAAAAAGTTAGTTCTTTTAATAGTTTAAAGTCTTCCATAACTTGTCCTCAAGTTATGGAACTTGAAGAGTTTTTGGATTAAAACTACTTTAAACACATAAGTTATGGAATTAATTAGTTTTGAATAGTTTCAAAACTTGCCCTCAAGTTTTGGAATTTGAAAAAGTTTTCAAGTATGAATACTTTAATTCCAAGTTAGCCCTTAGAATTTTAAAAGTTAAAATTCAACCCTTATACTTTATAATATTATAAGTTAATAATATATATATATATGTATAAGAGTAAAGTCAGTCTTACCGCTAGTACGCCTCATTCACGAAGCCGGTCTATAAGGTGGGTATAAGGTTGTTGCCTATAAAATGGCAACTTAATGGGTGTCCACTCTCACCCACCGCTTGCTTGACTGGTGGAGGGTCGTTAGCCGAACGGGTTTGACAGGACTAGAATTCTCCCTTCATTAAAAGTATTAATGAAAAATACTAAGTAACTAAACTCTTAATAATACCCAATCTTAGTTACTTAGGAAAAATGTGAATAAGGTGCTAATCCATGAAATTACACTTTACACTTTGTCTAAGTCGTTAGTGGAGCGTGTGTGGTTAACCGGCACACTAACTTGGACTTAACAAGGTAGGTAAAGGGTGACTTAATATTTATCATAGTATCGATGGAGCGTGTGTGGTTAACCGGCACATCGATTGAGGGGTAATTTATTAAGGGTACCAAGTGATTTGCATGGTTACTTCACACCTTGTTTTGTGATCCTCGGCATCCCAGTCACAAAACCTGAAGGGCACACTCGAGATTGAAACATGCCTTTGAAAAGTTCAATGAATCTCAAAGATCTAGGAGTTTCAAAACCAATTAAAACCTAATAATACATTTCGTTTATCTTGGTGGAAATTGGTGAATCGTCATTCATCTACCTTCAAATATTTTATAGCTTGGATTACGGCATACCTCTTCTAAGTTATAAAATAGTTTGTTGGGTCCTAGCCTTAATATTTCATATTGGGTGTCATATTAAGGACTTAAGATCAACTATCTTGGATATCTCCCAAAAGATGTCTGGTTTAGACATTTATGATCTTCCCAAATCTCTTGAAACAAGCTTTCCTAATGAAGATGATGTCCCATGGATATCATACTTTTTCACCTCTTCCAATTATTCTCCCTAACCCACAAGTTCTTGAAAAAAAAAAGTTTAAGGTCACTCAAGCCCTATTGGCAAGGCAAGGTCTAGGTGTGGTCACATCTTGGAGATGTAGTCACATATTGACAAGCCGGGAGAGTTGGGTGTCAAAGTCTTGAGAAAGTTGGTGGTTCAACTACTTTCTAAGTCACATAGTGAGTTCTTTTGGAACACCTATGAAACAGACTATGACAAGACCCTTAATGATCTTTGCTAAGATCAACTTCCTAAAAACCTTATGGACATTGACAATGATGACATTAGATATCTAGTAAAGCATTCTCATCCCAATGGAAAGGGATCGGCCATAGTCAACTCGGTTGACCAAATGGTAAAGAGAAAAGCTAAGTCTGTGATAGTCTCGTGTACCATTATCAAAGGGTCCATATGTTTGTATTGCCAAAGGAAGGGGCATTGGTTGCGAAGCTGCCAAAATTTACCTAAGGATGTTAAAGTCAATAAGTTTGACTCCACTTCAGGTAAATTCCACTATCTAACTCTGTTAAGTTTCTATTCTGAGATTCTTGATACATGATGTGACTGGGTCACATGGTGATGTTTTAAGAATGAAAGAAAAGTGAAGAAACTTAAAGAAAGAATATGCTGAATCTGATGGCGTAGATGGATTTCTATCGCATAGTTTGAAGATCGGATTCTTGAGCTACTTCTCAGGAGTTATGAGATATTGCTTAGGAATAGATAACAACAAGTTTTCATATGGATTGTAAGGATAAGTTTTTTTTCCGCAAAGTTTTAAAATAAAAGAAAATTTTTGATTTTATTTATTTTAAAATATCCTTACAATGGCTTTTGAGGAAAAATTGTTGCTTATATGATTCCATTAATAGCAAAAGTGGAAATATGAAATTGATTCTTTCATTTGTGGTAATGTCAAAATTTACCAAATAAGGAAAGATTCTCATCACCCAAGTTTCAATTGGACCGGAACTTGGAATCATGCAAGTTGTATAGCATGATGAATGAGAACTTTCAAGTTTTGGAAAATTAAGACTAATTACTTATTCACATGGATGTGTGAGTCAAGTAATGGACTAAGGGATCGAGTACATAGTCTTGTGCACTGGTCAAGTCCACCACAAAAGATTGATAAGACTATTCGTCATGATTTACTAAAGCACAGTAAATATGATTATACTTACAAGCTTAAGTGTAATTCTGAGACATTGGAAAAAAAGGTTCCAATGTATGGCAGAGCGAATGAGAAGAATCAATTTAGGCAGAAGGATAAAAGTTTTTCAACTCTGAAAAGATGGGAGAGTACTTTAGTATCAGCTTTTGTGATCATCTTAATGATTAAGATACCATAGCACAATTAGTTCTCTAAGGAAATCTTAGTGCATTCTTATGACTAAGAAGAGGGATCTTGAATTGTTGAAATGGTTAAATCAAGAAGATGAGTCATACTTCGTTCCAATACAAGTCTTAGAGTCATACTCCAAGATTGTAACTTGAGTGACATGTCTCAAAAGAAGGTTTAAAACACTTGTCAAATGTAAGAGTAAAAGTTTTCTACTCTTGTACATTTGAAATTGGTAAGTTGTGATGTTTTGGATAAAACAAAGACCAACTAAGGCCAATTGTGTGAAGTGTTTGTCTTGATTAGAATCCACACTATCTCTTGGATATTTGACAAGGGAGTCTTATAGGTCAAGAGGACAGTGGGAGTCTTAAAGGTCTTGAAAGTCTCAAGAACTAATCAAGAATAAAACCTGAAGTTCTTCACTAGCACACAACTTGAGGTTTATAACCTATCATGTTGACATATTCTGTGCCCATTCCAGTTAAAGTTGGTTTTGCATATGAGTTCTTAGAGTTCTCAATTTGTTGCACAACAACTTGGAAGCAATGGCAGGCCCTTGAGCTGCCAGGTGGCAAGAAATTAAGATTGAGTTCAGTCCATATGAGTTTGGATTTGTCATTATCCTTGTCTTGTGACTATGATTTTGACAACTCACATGGATAAGAACACATACACCAGTAAATCTAAGTGTCATAAGGTTTCTCTCCGATTCATGAAAATGATGGTGAGGAAACACTTTCACTAAGTAGATTTTAGCTAGATAGTAATTGTGATATTTGCATTCTCAAAGTCGTTAGTGGAGCGCGTGTGGTTAACCAGCACACCAACATGGACTTGTAAGAAGTGGCAAAAAGGTCTAAACATTATGATTACGGCATCCCTCTTCATAATCGTTTAGATACACAAGTGTGCTATCTAAGGGAAGGTGTATGATTTTGATAAAGTCTTATCAAAACAATCTAGTATCAGAATTCTGAACTTTGGTAAGAAAGTCAGCTGATTTCTGAGTACATGTCAAAGCTAGTGGGAGCATAAGTGTTATGCTAATAATCATCATGATAGTGGGAGCATGACTAAAAGGATTAAACAATTGTCGAGGACAATCTAAGTTTACCAAAGATTGGTTGCTCAAGGACAGTTGGAAGTATAGTGATAATTCTGGAAGGACCATATTGACATAATCTGTAAGGAGGTAACTCTTGTTCAGAAGTGATAGTCAAAATGGAATCTGGAAATGTTTCAAAGTTAGAATTTTCAATCTGTGTAAGATTAAGGAAACTTAATGCAAGAAGGATATTTCCAAGGAGTTGATCTCCTTTGGAATACTCTGTAATGATTGTTGCCAAGTCTTTATGACTTTGTGCATAATCATTACAAGAGGATCAATGCATATAAGTTTAGAATCTGACAGATTTCAGTAAATGGAATGAATTTGGAATTCTTGCATTTGTAGTAAGGATTTGGGAGTGTGAAAAAAGAATCATTGAAGTTATGTTCAATTGATCTAGTTATCAAAGTAAATATCATAGACAAACATAGTATGCATACTTGGTGTATGGCATGACTAGTGTTTGAGAAAAACATAGTGTACATGCTTGGAGCATGGGACAACTATTGTTTTAAATTCAAGATTAAAGTTGATAGCTGAAATAGTATACAATGAATAATGTGTAATCATATGGTGATAAATAAAAGGTGTTTTATTTATATTCATAAGTTCTGAGACCATATTGGATTCAATTATTATTGTGTTTCAGTTTGCATGTTTTGACTTCCCGAATAAACTGGGTTATTCTTCCGGAATGACTAAGTTATTCAAACCATCCACAGTCGGTCATATGTTGGAAGTAGATATGAATTAAGACTGTCATGATGGGTTGTAGAGGTCTAAGGTGTTGGACAAGGCTACAACAATCATGAGTGCTCATAAGTTCTGAGTATTGGATTCAACCCGCACTCATTGGAATCACTTCATGGATTTTATCACGAGTGATCATGAGACGATAATATCTTATATTCTTCAAACCTAGAGATATGAGTTGTTACTATGAGTTGATAGTACATTGATTGCACGAAACCGCATTTGGTAACTCTGTGCTATAAAACGTGCCTTTGTGTATGATTCAACAAGTAGTAGAACAAGCCATATGAGTCGAAGTTTATCCATTCCTTTTACCTTCGGGATAAAAGTGATATCTGTGGGCCCCTCGATGATTTGATGATGACAAATGGAAGTGCTCGGCCGGGCCAGGACTGATTTGATTTGTTCAATTAGTCAGTCGTCATAAATTGGAAATCGGGAAACAACAAATGGACAGAAAGAATGATTATAATCCATGTCTCAGTCCATATGATATCTAGAATGGAGGAATATATGATCCCTTATCTAATGGACAAGTCACTGACAAAGGTCAGAGTTCATCGACAAGGTCAGAGTTCGACGGAAGCTTTTGAGAGCTACGATTGCCAGTTGGTTCCTGAAATCATACACAATAATAGTTTTAGACTTATCCAAGTGGGAGACTGTTGGATTAATGTCTAAGTCCATAACTATAATTGGTAAGACTTGACCCGACCCTGCATGGTCCATTTGGGTTGCATGGCATCATGCACTTGGATAGACTATAATGAGAGAAATAAGACACTGATGGTTATTAATATATTATAAGTTCTAGTATATTAATAATAAGAATAATGAGATTATTTAATTAGTATTGATCAAGAATTAATCTAGGATTAATTAAGTGATGAAAAGAAGACTAATTAAATATATGGGTTGATTGTGTAAATCATCCATACTTGTATAGTGGGCTAATGCTCCATGGATAATCAAGTTGGGCTAAAACCCATAGGATGGTCCATGGATGCTCCATGGTGTATTTGAACCCATGGATCCAAGGAAATGGAAAGTCATGACAATTAGGGTTTGCCCTAATTGTAACACTATATAAAGATCTTATTCTTGACAAAATTGGCAACTAGTATTATTCTAGAGAGGGCTAGCCAATTTCATGAAGTGTAGATTTCTCTCAAGTTATTCCAAGTGTATTTGGTGTTGTGTGATTCCATTTGAGGTGTCACACTTGGGGCACTAGGCACTCAAGCTTCATGAAGACATTCTACACATAAAGAGGTATGTATTCTATCTTGCTATAGTTATTGTTTTGTATGCTAGATTAGGATAATACCTTGGAAGTTCTTATTTGCATGTATAATAGAGAAAACATAGATCCAAGGTATTTAGGGTTGCATGTACACTTAGGAGTGTTAGAATGCTCAAAACCCAACAATAATGTGACCTAGTATATAACTAGGAAAATAGTTTATGATGGTTTCATATATAGAAATACCGTGATAATAATTATTACCTTAAAGCCATGAATTATAAGGTAAACGTAGAGATACTCGTAACCATACTTATTGACAATCGAATACTTGACGACCTACTGGCGTCAGAATGAATGTGACATTTGTCACCCCTTGGCTTGGTTAGCCAACTGTAGCTAGCATTCAGGATGTGGGAGTGTCTGTCCTGTATAGATCTATACACACAATGCCCACTCTCCCTCCAGGAGACTCTGGTTACCAACTTGACAACAGTGGAATCCGCGTCATGAGGACGTATCTCGTATTTTGATTTCTATAAACCTTTCCTTTTACTAAAAAGTATATGTTTTAGAATATAGATATAACTAAGTTCTCTTTCATGAATGTTATGGTTGGTTTCAAAACTATACCTATTATAGTTTACTTAAGAAGTTATCTAGATGCCTTTGCTACCCAAAGGGTGATGATCTGGCTGATGGAACCTTTATGACTACATATGTATACATGATATATAACTACTATTTAAACGACCTTTGGACGGATAACCGATACCCTAAAGCCACATTCAACCAAGGAAAAGGAATTAAAACGAGTTAGCCTTCCTAAGTCCTTTAAACATTACTTATATCACTTTACATATAAAAGCGTGCATTTAACAATACAAGAGTATAAAAAGAAGTTTTGGTAAAACCTTTGGAAAAACATATAAATAAGGATTTATGACTTGACACCAGTTTATAAAACAAGCATTGAAAACCTTTAGCTGGATAAAACAGTTTAACATGCAGAAATCTATTTGCTATACAATTATTAATCACATGTGATTGATATAATAACTCTATAGTTCAACTTGTATTCCCCCCATAAAAGAATTTAAAATCATTTAAAAGGTTAGTTCAGGGGTATGAACTCACCTGACATGGGTGACTCGGATGAACAGACGGTATAGGATGCTAAGTGTCAAATGAGGACTTGAACACACACACGAATCCTATTTAACATGTAATGATACATTTAAGTATCAAATTATTCATTTAACCACTAATTATGCAAGTAAGGACATCCTAAAGCATGAAAACACTTTGCTACAAGTGTTAGGAGTAACAAGGGTTGCATATAAAGAGAGTATGGCCTCATATTGGAGTTTACTCCTCAAATGGTGCCCCTTAGGGATGTTTACGGTTTCTAGACCACTTCCCCCATGATTTTATGGATATAAACTCATGGAAGTGGTGCCATTGGGTGTTCAAAGGTATTATACCACTCAAGGAATTATGCTAGACTCGAATCAAGGGCTTAGGAAGTGATTGGGGCTCAAAATGACCTTCCTTTTGAGTTTGCGGTCCTTGGGAGTTTACGGTAGTAAACACATGGGTTTACGGCCGTGAACTCATGTTTGCCCATTTCCTTTGTGTTTTGGTGGTTCTATCTTATACATGCAAGGTTCTAGTCACTTATACAAGCCATAGAAGGTGTTAAGGGCACTTAAACACCCTTTGAAGGTGTTTACAGTTTTGGGAGGTCTTGCCAAACCGTAAACACATATGAACATGGGGATTTTGATGATTTTCGAGTGTAAACAAGTTCATATTAAGCATACAAGAAGCTAGGGCAAGTATACTTACGATCTAGGAGCTTGAATGATCGATTTTGGCCAAGAACACTAGTGTGTCTTCTTGGTGTTCTTGATGAACACTTGAAGATCTAAGAAAAAGACAAGATTTCATGGATGAAATCGTGTAAAAACACTAGATTAAGTGTTATATGAACGAATCTAAGGAGAAAACACTTACATTTGGCTGATTTGACGGAAAAGTGATATGATACTTGAGAGAGAATCTTGAGTGTTCTTGGGCTAGGAAGTGAAAAATGAGCTAAAAATGACTAAGTGTCATATTTATACTCTTTGGGGTTTATGGCTGTAAACTCCATTTTTACGTTCGTAAACTCAAAACTTTTGCAGTTTCGCGACTTACGTGATAAACGGCAAACTCTAAAATATACTTCCTTATTTTTGTTTGCTTGATGAATATAAGATAAAATACTCGAACGAGCTTAAATCCGGCCGAAAATGTTTTGAGATGAATTTGGCAAATTTTTGATGTGCTTGATTGCGGAGTTTATACAAATGAAAATTTTGGGTTGTCACATCATCCCCCCGTTAGAGAGAATTTCGTCCCGAAATTAGAGTTCAAGCACGAACACGTAGATGAAATTGAGCGACTCAAATGTTAAGGATGCTTTAGACTCAACAAGTATTCTCGCTCCTAGATGAATTTAGGTCTTTGCTTGGCGTTCCAGTGAACCTTTAATAACGGGATGCAGATTTGTTTCGGTCGCTTAACCTCTTGGTCCATGATACCTATAGGTTCTTCTACGAAGTTGGGCTATCATTGATTTTGATCTTGATGAGTGGGATTTCGAGAGTCTCATCGGAGAAGCACTTTTTTTTCAAGTCTAAGACGTGGATAGGTTCGGGTGGAATTTATGGAATTTCAACAGAAGTTGTGGTTTGACGGAGGTTGGGCCAATTCTTATCAAGAATCTCAGATGGTCCTAAGCTCTTGGGAAGATAGAGCTCTTCAGTACTTAGAACATAATGCACTTCCATGGTTAGATCATCACTTGGCGTGATTGCCATACAGAAGTTCCAAAAGTTCTTTCACACTGGGAGTGTGGTTCTCCGAGTTGGTTATTAGAAAGCTCAGGTCGTCTTTTGATTCGTATTTCCTACTGATTGGCTTTCGGAGGCTTTCTGGATCATCGGATATATTGGCTATATACTGGTATCTATTGGTTACGTGGCATCTATCTCGACCTAGTGCAAAATAGACCCGCACTTCTAACTTTTCAGGTGTCTCTAACGGAAAACTCTCAAAGTCGGTGTGATAGGGGATTTACCAGACGATGCTTAGAAAATTTTAAATTTTCATTACCATCTTAAAAGATGTTTTCACAGCATGATTCCCTAATCAGAAAGAATCATGCTCTTACTCGCTTCACTGTTTCATGGATAGCAATCTTAGATCAGGGCTAACTTAGCCCTTAGAGATTTTCTGAAGTGCTGGACTATTTCAGGAGGTGGTTCTACTATCTCCTTAGAGATAGTATTCTTTGGAACACCTAGTCGCCCAACATATATCTAAGACATGCCCCAATAAGGTGTCGAGTCTGTAAACTCTTTATGCTCTGGGTTATAAGATTTAACGCAACATACCATTTTACTTGGTTGCGGAGGTGGTCATGTGGTTCTTATCATTCTATTATTAACTTCGGAGAATGCATTCCATCGTCTATAGGGCGATGGTGAGTTTTCTCACATGGGGCAGCAGTGAATCCTAGGCACTACTTGTCTGTAACGGGATGGACGAAGTGCCTGAGTAGTGCGAGTATTACTTGCAACTACCCTTCTGGTGTTTTCTGAGTTTTCTCGATCTAGATCAGATATAGAGAGCATAGGGTTTTATCACTTGGAACTTCTAATTTCTTCATCCACTCTCCTGAGGGTTTAACTTATTACAGCTCCTAAGTTTTCGGGATCTCTGCTGAGATGCTTGATTCGTGGGATTAAGCGCGAATGGATGGTCGTAGTCAATGCTTTGACTCTTACGACTTGGGTTACTTTCCTAGCTGAGGGCGTTAGCTACTATGTTAGCTTGACCGAGATGACAAAAAATTTCCCATTTGTGGTCATTTTAGTAGCTTAACCAGCAGTGGTTCTCTTGACTCCAGCTCCTTTTCTATGGGATAAGATGAAGGGTCTTATTATAAGGTTCGTGGTCGACCTCATACTCGGCTTAATCACTAATACCTGGTCTATGCAAGTCGTATATAATTGAGATTTGACGGGATGTTCAGATGTGTGGCCCCACCCCAAACCCACAACCAAATGAGGAACAGGGAGTAGGAAGGGAGCAAACATCTTAAATCTTATTGATCTAAATTATATACCACTTTAATGCATATACTCAGTAGTAGTAAGTTAATCCAATGAGTTCTCTCTCTTGATTCACGAACCTGATTATACGGTGCAGATAGTATTTTTGGGCATCTATTGAGTAAGTTTCGGACAGTTGCTGTCTCCCGGAGAATCTGCGGTGTCTTCCACTTCTGGTTTTAATGTCTATGGAGGGGTTGGTTAACAGCTCGCAGTACCCTTTCCCCTGGGTACTTCTGAAGGTTGGATAAGAGAGATGACTGACAGTTCGCATTAGGTTTTCTTATTAGTTTCGGAAGAATCTTTATTTGACGCACAGACTATGGTGAAAGTTCGCTTTACACAACACTAGAAATTTTCACATGGTCGCACCAAGTCGAACCATGACTGACGGCAGTGTCGAATTTAACAAACATCGACATGATATGGAATGAAGATCGATAGGATCATGTATTGAACAGGTCACACAAGTTCTTATCGTCTCGGGTTTCGTCCATGGTATCACTATCGCGGATACTTGGACCGATAGAATTGACACGGAACTCTGGGGGGGGGGGTCCTGATGTTTTGGAATAATGTACTTTTCATGAATGGATTTCTCACAAGGCGTCTCTATAACTGTCTAGTATACACTAGTCATGTATAATTAAGATTAAAAGGACTGTTGACTGAGCGACTCTGCCCTAAACCCACAACCAAACAAGGAACAGGAGATGAGGCAGCATCACTCACTCGAGGTCTACCATTCTTAATTATAAATGGCCTTAACGTATATACTAAGCCATCATAGCTTTACCTGATGGGTTTTCAAGTGTTACAACAGTGCTGTGACTTTCACTTTAACGAGGGAGTAATTACAATTAGAATTGATTATTTAAAGTTTTCGGTTAGTTACTTAAGATTGAGAGACATACCAAAATTCTACTGGGTTCTTTGATGTTTTCCCCTAGGCATTAGGATCAACCTTCTCCTGCGCCTTTGTCATTAATTTCAGTTGGGCAGTCCTTCTTGAAGTGCCCAATTTCACCACATAGGTGGCATACTGGACTGGTCCCCACATTGGTGGTTGATGTAATGAACTCAACCGGGGTTCTATAGAAGCGAGCGGTATGCCCCTTCAGGTTGCACCTAACGCAAAAGAGTTATCGACAGATACCATGATGATGGTAGTTACACTTGCTGCAACGGGGGAGGTTTCCTAGGTATGGTCTTTTTGGAGTCGGGATGGAAAGGTTGACAGGGGTATTGACTACCTCAACTCGTTGCCCTTTGGAAGGTCCTTGAGTCGAGGTACTTCCCTCCTCATTCTTAAACTTTCTTTTCAGTGGATTTGGTTGGGGTTCCTGGGTGGCTTTACATACTGGTGTTGGTTGCTGCTGTCCATTGCTTTGATCGGGATTCCTGATAGGGCTCGTACTAACATTGGCGTTGTTAGCATTCAGGTGAGCCATGACAGCTGCTACGGCTACTGAAACTACAGCTCGGAACGTAGCTTCATCGAATTGAAGGGCCGGTGTCTTACTAGCGGGTTGGTTATGTTTCTTTGGAGGCATGGTTTTTCCTACACGAAAAGGAACACAAGTTGATGAAAATGATGGTTAACCCTAGATGTATCTTTCTTTATTATGATAGGCATAAATTTTCCCGAGCCTCAGATTATGGTTATCTAAGTGTCGACTTACATCCCTATGATGCAGTCCTGGTAACAGGGTAGGAGTAAGTGTATCGGAAAGCCATAAAATGGGTGTCGTTCCTACTGAGTTATCTTTATATTG
The DNA here is from genome assembly GCF_051521515.1 of Lactuca serriola. Lineage (NCBI taxonomy): Eukaryota > Viridiplantae > Streptophyta > Magnoliopsida > Asterales > Asteraceae > Lactuca > Lactuca serriola. The sequence goes on from NC_136416.1 coordinate 137,181,779, forward strand.
GAGAGGTTCACTCTCCGGTTTTGAAAAGACCTGAGAGAAGCTCCGAACGAAGATCACGAAAGAAAAGGCTCATGAAAACTTATAGATAAACACTCTAAATCGAGGTTTTGAGATCTGATCTATTTGTATTTAATCGCGACGGGAAAGACGATTTCCCTAACACATAGTGTGAGTAGTGTAATCACTAACTCACTAAATTGTATTATTTTATGGATTTATTAGCGTGACGATAAGGAGGAAAAGACACTTCTCGGGTTCCATGTATTTGCTCCCTCTGTCCACCTCTTATCCCTGACTGGAACAGGCGTTGGCTTTCTTCGGGTACTTATCTAAGGTTCTCTTCTCTTGTAGACATATTGAATTTCTACTCCATCTTACTTCCATTTCTGACTCTGAGTTTCATCACTTCATGATGGATGACTGGAATCTTGGAAGTTCAGGCGAATTTCCATTGCTGTCCCTAAAAGGTATAGGTACATGGTGGTTTCAACAGTTTCGTCCCTGTTCATTTATTTCCTAATTGGAAACCTTCTTAATGACCCTCTTCTGGGTCTGAATCGACTCTTTTGACGATCACTGAAGTGGATAAGGTTTTCTAAAGGGTTTCGTGCAAGAATGGAAATGTCTAAAGAATCCTTAGAGATTATATACAAAAAACATTTCACTGGGTGATCCATATCGAGTCCTGCTGCAATTACATAGGTTACACAAATTATATATAACTTAGATCTAATTGGCCTTCGAATATGTGATACTACTCTATGTCCACATCCAAACAAGGAAAAGAAAGTAGAGCGAAACCACACATTCTTAGACTATGAGGTCCTCACTATATATAACCGTGGGAGTATACACTCTGTAATCATAGGTATATCAATAAGGATCTTTTTAGTTTTTCACACAAGGTTATTTATGGTTCCTAAAACACTCCTATAGTTTTCAATTACATGTTTGATTCTTAACTTCTGAATATGCTTCTGGGATTAATATAAATCTTTTAGTATCATAAAATACTCCTATAGTATTTTAAACTTTATGTTTGGCTCTAGCATTCCTATTTGGTAAGTTTCAGACTTGTTGCAACATCACCATCACTCCCAAGCACACGTTAGTCGCATCTCGAATAAATGTAGTTGATCAGGTTACATTTATTCCAGCTTACGATTACATAACTGCCCAAGTTTGACGGTAGTGGTCAACATCCAAAGACTTTTATTCTTATTCTTCTTGTGATACTTTGTTCGGGTGTTTAGATTCTGGATGTTCTTATACTTTTGTAAAATCTGGTTATATTTTAATATATAGTTCTTTGTCAGAGAGTTTTATCCTAATGTATTTATAGGTTGTATATCTTTTATGATTAGATATACTGAGCTCACTATAAACAATGCTCTGATACCAATCTGTCACACCTGAAAACCAAGAACAACAGAAACGTTCTGGGGTGGATGACGTCATGTCAAGTATCACAACATATGCATTATAGTAATCAAAGAACAACAACCATTGCATTAATAGTAATAATTTTACATAGGTTACATTTAGCAACATCATCAAAGTAAATACAGAGAAAAACATATAATGCAGCTCGGTACAAGGTTGTCTACACAAAAGCTCCCGGAGTGTACCTGTCTACGGATGACCTGAGAATACAAGTTATTTTGAAAGCGAGTATCAACATTTTTAAATGCTGGTGAGTTCATAAGTATTTAATGACATTGGTATGAATACATGTTTTACTTCAAAAATAATCTCACACAATGATGGTGATTTGAGTTTATAGAGTATTAGAATCCCTTCCAGAAAATCCCATATTTTGTATTAAAAGTAGTCTTCTACCATGACCCAATTGTTTTAAGTTTAAACCGAGGAGTATCTCTATTAAAAGCAGTCTTCTACCAAGACCCGTATGTTTTATGTTTAAGAAACATTTTCCCCTTAAAGGTACTATCATTATCAAAATATGTTTTATACTTTAAAGAATATGTGAGAAAATCATAATCACAAGTAATATGGGAAATAATATTTTTACCTCAACAATAACATTGCTGGCTAAAAGTAAGTAAGACATAGACTTCAGGTAGTATTGAATGAACAACACGCCCAACAAAGTCTAAAGATAAACAAAACATAGAATCCAGGAGAGACGCCTCGCAAAGTCTAAAAAGATCAAATACAGACCCCAGGGTGGTGTTGAATAAACAACACGCCTTGGAGGGTCTAAAAGAATAAAATACAGACTCCAGGAAGTATTAAGGGAACAATACGCCTCGGAGAGTCTAAGAGAATGAAGTACATACTCCAGGAAGTATTAAGTGAACAATACGCCTCGGAGAGTCTAAAGAATGAAATACAGACTCTAGGAAGTATTAAGGGAACAATACGCCTCAGAGAGTCTATGTTAGCCTTTAATCCCATGTGGGTTAGTTTAAAGGTTTATAATGTGACCTAGTATATAACTAGGAAAATTGGTTATGATGGTTTCATATATACAAATACCGTGATAATACTTATTACCTTAAAGCCATGAATTATAAGGTAAACGTAAAGATACTCGTAACCATACTGATTGACAATCGAATACTTGACGACCTACTGGCGTCGGAATGAATGTGACATTTGTCACCCCTTGGCTTGGTCGGCCGGGACTGTAGCTAGCAGTTAGGATGTGGGAGTGTCTGTCCCGTATAGATCTATACACACAATGCCCACTCTCCCTCCAGGAGACTCTGGTTACTAACTTGACAACGGTGGAATCCGCGTCATGAGGACGTATCTCGTATTTTGATTTCTATAAACATTTCCTTTTACTAAAAAGTATATGTTTTAGAATATAGATATAACTAAGTTCTTTTTAATGAATGTTATGGTTGGTTTCTAAACTATACCTATTATAGTTTACTTGAGAAGTTATCTAGATGCCTTTGCTACCCAAAGGGTGATGATCTGGGTGATGGAACCTTTATGACTACATATGTATACATGATATATAACTACTATTTAAACGACCTTTAGACGGATAACCGATACCCTAAAGCCACATTCAAACAAGGAAAAGGAATTAAAGAGAGTTAGTCTTCCTATGTCCTTTAAACATTACTTATATAACTATACATATACAGGCGTGCATTTAACAATACAAGAGTATAAAAAGAAGTTTTGGTAAAACCTTTGGAAAAACTTATAAATAAGGATTTATGACTTGACGTCAGTTTATAAAACAAGCTTTGAAAACCTTTAGCTGGATAAAACAGTTTAACATGCAGAAATCTATTTGCTATAAAGTTCAACTCTATAGTTCAACTTGTATTCACCCCATAAAAACATTTAAAATCATTTAAAAGGTTAGTTAAGGGGTATGAACTCACCTGACGTGGGTGACTCGGATGAACGGACGGTATAGGATGCTAAGTGTCAAATGAGGACTTGAACACACACACGAATCCTATTTAACATGTAATGATACATTTAAGTATCAAATTAGTCATTTAACCACTAATTATGCAAGTAAGGACATCCTAAAGCATGAAAACACTTTGCTACAAGTGTTAGGAGTAACAAGGGTTGCATATAAAGAGAGTATGGCCTCACATTGGAGTTTACTCCTCAAATGGTGCCCCTTAGGGATGTTTACGGTTTCTAGACCACTTCCCCCATGATTTTATGGCTGTAAACTCATGGAAGTGGAGCCATTGGGTGTTTAAAGGTCTTATACCACTCAAGGAATTATGCTAGACTCGAATCAAGGGCTTAGGAAGTGATTGGGGCTCGGAATGACCTTCCTTTTAAGTTTGTGGTCCTTGGACCACTCCTTGGGAGTTTACGGTCGTAAACACATGGGTTTACGGCCGTGAACTCATGTTTGCCCATTTCCTTTGTGTTTTGGTGGTTCTATCTTATACATGCAAGGTTCTAGTCACTTATACAAGCCATAGAAGGTGTTAAGGGCACTTAAACACCCTTTGAAGGTGTTTACAGTTTTGGGAGGTCTTGCCAAACCGTAAACACATATGAACATGGGGATTTTGATGATTTTCGAGTGTAAACAAGTTCATATTAAGCATACAAGAAGCTAGGGCAAGTATACTTACGATCTAGGAGCTTGAATGATCGATTTTGGCCAAGAACACTAGTGTGTCTTCTTGGTGTTCTTGATGAACACTTGAAGATCTAAGAAAAAGACAAGATTTCATGGATGAAATCGTGTAAAAACACTAGATTAAGTGTTATATGAACGAATCTAAGGAGAAAACACTTACATTTGGCTGATTTGACGGAAAAGTGATATGATACTTGAGAGAGAATCTTGAGTGTTCTTGGGCTAGGAAGTGAAAAATGAGCTAAAAATGACTAAGTGTCATATTTATACTCTTTGGGGTTTACGGCCGTAAACTCCATTTTTACGTCCCTAAACTCCAAACTTTTGGAGTTTCACGACTTATGTGATTAACGACAAACTCTAAAATATACATCCTTATTTTTGTTTGCTTGACGAATATAAGATAAAATACTCGAACGGGTTTAAATCCAGCCAAAAATGTTTTGAGATGAATTTGACAAATTTTTGATGTGCTTGATTGCGGAGTTTATACAAATGAAAATTTCGGGTTGTTACAGCTTCGCACCAGTGCCCTTTCTCTTGGCAATAGAAACATATGGACTCTTTGGGAATGGTACACGGGACAATCACAGTCTTAGCCTTTCCGTTTCCCTTTGAAAGAGAAATATTTTATGTACTTCCAATGTTTCCATTGTCAATGTCCATGGAAGTTTGGGAGTAGATCTTCCAATCAAATTTGTTTTACCAGTACGCCAAATCATTGCCGATTCAGCATCAACAAGCAAATAGATAAGACCAATAAGGGCCATTTCATGATTTTTCATATAGTAGTCCTTAATGAACTCACTATACGACTCAAGGAGTGAATGAAGAACCAAATCAATAGCTAGCTTCCTTGAGACATCAACTCCTAACATTCCCAGCCTGTCAATGTGTGACTTCATCTCCATGACATATGTACACATAGACCTTCCATCTTGGTGTTTGCTAGCCAATAGGGCTTGAGTGATCTTGAACTTTTCAAGTCTTTGAACTTGTAGGTCAGGGAGAATTATTGGAGAAGGTGGAGGAAGTGAAGTTCCACTACAACACGAAGAAGGGATTAATCTTTCACCTTGATCGTCTTGTAGAATATCATCTTTATAAAAAAAAACTTTTTCCAAAAGGATGAGGAAGACCATAGTTGTCGAAACTAGACATCTATAAGGGAGATATTCAAGTTAGTTAATTTAAGTCCTTAATATAACACCCAAACGAAATATTAAGGCTAGGACCCAACACGTAAATCGTTATTTACCTACCTTCAAATATTTTGCAATTGGATTACGACATCCCTATTCCGATTTGTAAATGAATTGAAATTCCTAGATCCTTTGAGATTCATTGAACTTTTCAACGGCATGTTTAAATCTCAATTATGCCTTTCAGGTTTGTGACTGGAATGCCGAGGATCACAAACAAGGTGTGATTAACCTTGAAAATGTGCTTGATACTCCTAATGTTACAGATCACCTAATCAATGTGCACATACAACCCTATGGTGCACATCCTATGGTGTGAACTTTTCAACGACATGTTTAAATCTTGATTGTTGGGTTTTGTATACTACAACATCCTATGGTGCACATACAACCCTAAATGCTTTGGATCTATGTTTTCTCTAATTATACATGCAATATTTTTTCCAAATCATTAAGCCTACAAGTATCATACAATTAACGTAAACAACATAAAAATGAGTTATAGAATTACCTCTTGTTGTAGCTTGTAGTTTTGGCCTTTAATAACTTAGCACCTCAAGTGTGATGCCTCAAATGGTTCACAAACACCATGAACAAAAGGATGTCTTTTTGAGAGAGAATATGCTAGCACTCAAAATCGATTCTATGATCTCTAAGAACACTAGGGCAACCAATTTTAGGCTATAGGGTGTCATATATATAGTGTAGGAATCCAAGGGTCATGGGTAAACCCTAATCCATACACTTGGGTTATGATCCATATTTCATGTGGGATAACTCTTCATGAATACTTACACAAACTTATATATATCACTGATTTACATAAACTTATATATAGCCCATCCTGGATCAATAGCCCAAACCTTATATATATATATATATATATATATATATATATATATATATATATATAATATATATATATATATATATATATATATATATATATATATCACTGATTTACATAATCAGTCCCCGTTAACTTAATTAGTCTCTTTTGATCACTAAATTAATTCCAAATTAATTTTTGATCAATACTAATTAAATAACATGATTTCATATTAATATATTAGAACTTATAATATATTAATAAATCATAAATAACCTCTTCTCAAAAGTCCATCCTATCAAATTGCTTTGGTGAAGGAAACCTAAATGGACCATGCTACTCTCGGGTCAAGTACATACCAATTATAGTTATGGGCTTAGACACCTAATCCAACACAAAAAACTTTCCATGTTTCTCGGTTACGAAAGTACCTAGTGGATGAATCAACGATTGTACCCTTAGAGGATGTTTAGGTTGATGATAGCCTTAATTACATTGAGAGACCGTTGGTGATTCTGGATCACAAGACGAAAACCTTGAGGAACAACGTTGTTCAGTTAGTGAAGGTGCAGTGGCAGCACCACAAGGGTTCTGAGTGGACTTGGGAGCCCGAGGAGGAGATGAGGGAGCACTACCCGGAGTTGTTTTCAGACGCATCAGACTTCGAGGACAACGTCTAAGACAAGCGGGGGAGAATTGTAACGCCTGGTCCGAGTACGCATTTAACTCATTTATTTATTTATTTTAAAAGAGGGACTCGGCGAGTTGGTGGCCCTAACTCGTCGAGTAGAGGGTAGATTATGCACTTGGTTTGACCTATCTACTTGACGAGTCAAGAGCCCTCGACTCGAAGAGTAGCTCAGCCAAAATGAAACCCTAATTTCGAAGTTTTTCACCCTATTTAAGCTCCTTAACCCCCACCCCTTAGCCTCATATCCAGCCTCCTAGTCCAAACCCTAATCCACAAAACCCTAAAGCTTTCGTTGAGAGTGTGAGCCATTTTGAGTGATCTTGGTGTGCTTTCGAAGCTTGTGGAACAAGAAGAAGATAGAGGGATCAAGAAGGGAAGAGTAGATCCAGGAACTACACACCATTTGCTACATTTTCTAGTAATCAAGCTTCTACCTTGGCTATTTGTTCATTAGATCTCTTTATGTCCTCTTTATGTGGGTTTTCGGTCCAAGAATGATAGCTTTTAGAGAATGGTTGACCCAATAGGGTAATCTTCTAGATCTAAGACCTTGAAGGGCTGGTATGGCATAAAGGTGCAAACTTTATGTCATTAGAGCCCCATACAAGCTCTAAGGACGTTATTATGGCCTTTTGAGCCCCAAAAGGCCATGCATGGAAGCAAGCTCGAGGCTTTACGTTCTCAATTTCTATCTAGGACCTAGATCTAGGTTTTCATGCTTTGATTTGGGATATTAAGACTTTTGGACAAAGATTTATGTTATAAAAGAATTAGGGTTTTAGCTAAACCCTTTCAGAGGGCTATCAACGGGTAAAGTTGGAAACTTTACCCTTAAAAAGATCATTTCCGATGCCGAACTTTGGTCTGATTCCGGGCGGGGCCCGATGCCGGCGGAGCCGATATACGGACTTCAGTCCGATGCCGGGCGGGGCCCGATGTAGCGGGCAAGGCCCAATGTATGTTATTATTGATTATATGTATGGTATGTGGTAGTTTGGGGAGACTCACTAAGCTCCATGTTTATAATTTTCAGTTTTGGTTTCAGGTACTTCAGCTAGCAAAGGGAAGAGCTTCGGATGACTGCATGGCACACACTACAGTTTTAGCCTAGGATGAGTCACTATGATATTTGATATGATTTTGATACATTGATAGATATTATTTTATTTTGAGTTACACGATTTATGGTTTTTATACGATGATTGGTATTCATATTTCCGTTATTAATGATTTTTAAAAGGAAATTTTTGGACCGTATTTTTGGGATGTTTCACTTGGAATGCTAGTTCCTTCTTGTATAAAGTACTTCTTAAGTCTTTGTGTGATTAACTCAAATAAACACTAAAGGAGAAGCACTTTAAGTCACCAAAGACTTGAATGATCTTCAAAAGAAAGCAAGAGAAGTAGCATCATGATACATACGATTTTTGGTGAGAAGAAAGAGGGAAGAAGATAATGATTCTAAGACTAAAACAACTAGCCAAAATTCATGCAAGACACATCCGTTATATAATCATGCAAAAGCAAAAGAAACCCATATTATAATCTAAAGTAATGACCTTACTTTATAGGCATGGGGGACAAGGGAAGGAGGTTTGTTGAATCAAAAGTGACCCTCTTGAACTTCAGCTACCGCATCCTCCAAGCCACCGCAGTCAATAAATCTCATCAACAATAGCCATTCGAAGTCTTCAGCACTGCAGTCTTTATCTTTACTTAGATTATTTTGTCTTTTCTGTAAAACACTCTAATGTCCAGTATGCCTTGCATGGCTACTCTTAGAGTTGTAAACTTGTCTCTATAAATAGAGTGTGACAACCCGAAATTTCTTTCTTGTACAAGAGACCAATTAAATCCAAGTTAGACTCATTTTGTTAGCTTTCAACACTGTTTGGGGTCTACTGGAGCGTTCTAAACATAATACAAATGAGGTAGGAACCTAGAAACAGGATAACACAATGCATATCAAGCAAAATCGGCCAAGCACTCCAAAACATGGAGTGTGTGGCCACATACTTGAGTGTACTGCCACACACAGGTGTGTGCGGCCGCACACCCGTTTTCAGCCACACACTCACCTCTATATATAGGGAAGGACCCCCCTTCATTCATTCTTCCCTTCTTTGGCTGCACTCTACTTCTCTCTCTACTTTCTCTCTCTAAAAATCTCGTTCAAAGAACACTCTAAGGGCCTCAAGAACGTGAATCACCCCATCAATCAACTTATTACTAGTAAAACATCTGGATCTAAGCTTAAAACTCTTAGTGTTCTTAGTGTTCTTAATGTGTTCTTCATCCTTTGAAGGAGTGCGGCCGCAGACCTTCATGTGGTGGCCGCACACACCTTAAAAACTCTCCAAAGTGAAGAGTTTCGCTTTCTTTTACTCATAAGACTTAAGAACACCTCAAAAATCAACATTTTGGGCACAAATTAGGAGTGTACAGCCGCACACACCCACTGTACGCCTGCACACTCATGTGTGCAACCGCACACACACATTTGATGTGCATTTTGACCATACACTCCCTTGTGTGGTCATATACCACTCATGTACAATCTTATATGATTGTAACATTTCATAATAAGTGTTTACTAGTCTCTAATGCAGTCCCAACACAATAAATGGTCATTCCAAACACTAATTGCACACATATATGTCATTATATGGTTACTAGGATCCGTTTGTGCTCAAGTCCACAATTGGCACTCAACTTCCTAAACTGATCCTACCGTCGCATCACTCACTACAGGTGAGTTCATACCCCTAAATCAATCTTTCTAAATGATTTTATATGCTTTTAAGGGGGGGGGGGGAATACAAGTTGAATCAAACAAGTTATAGCACTAATCATATGTGATTTATAACTTGTTACCAAAAGGATTTCCTATACTTTCAAACTACCTTGTCAACAAAATTGTGTTAAATGTTTATCAAACTCATTTTCATGTTAATTGTTCTAAAAATACTTCCAATGCTTTCAAAATTATTTTATTTCCAAATCATATCTACACCAATGTATTTATATAAGTAAGGATTGAAGGATTTAGAACTGATAACTCACCTTATTTCCTGTTCTTGTTTGATTGTGGACTTAGGGTATTAGGTTATCTGTCCGACTGTCGTTGAATTCTTAGTTATATATCATATATATTTGTGCTGGATATAAAAGTCTTCACTTCAGTTCAACACCTTTGCATATCAAATTCATTCAACTAAACATCTCTATTTAACTATATAATAGGTATAGTTAAGGATTACCACTCATTACTATTGTTACTATGATACTCACTATGGTTAGTACAGTTATGAGTCAATACATGTTAAATTCTATGCACCGAGAATACTATATACTATACAACAGAACATTCTATACATTATACCAGAAAGTACATTATGCACTAATACAAGAGAATATACTAAAACAGAATGTGACATACTATTTCGCGATATGACACTTCACTGTGTTATCACCGTGCAACCAGAGTCTCCTGGAGGGAGAGCGGGCATTTTGTGTATAGATCTATACGGGACAGACACTCCCACATCCCGACTGCTAGCTACAGTCCAAGCCGTTTAGGCCCAGGGGTGACAAATGTCACCATACTACGTGTGACCTGGAGGGTCATCTGTTATTCGATCGTCAATCAGCATGGTTACATACGACTTCAAATTCGGACCTTTAATTAACACATTAAGAATTAAAGGAAGAACAGACACCCTAAGGTGTATAGTACATTTAATACTAACCGGAGCCTGCAATTTTATTTCATTCAACTGGCAGTGACACTGCTGGGGTAAATCATTATTTTCCCAATTACTTTACATGAATGAAGTTTAAACTATATTTTCATACGGATAGTTTCACTAGGAAAAACTTTTACATTTTCAAAGGATCAAACATACAGATAACCGGGTCTTGGTAGAAGACTACTTTTACTGGAAAATATAGGATTTTCTAAGGATCATACTATTTTCAAACATTGATGACAACTATTATATTACATGATTGAAAACACTTTTATACAAGCAACGACACTAAATACTTATGAACTAACCGGCTTTATGATGATACTCGTTTTCAAAATAACTTGTATTCTCAGGTCATCAGTAGACAGGTACAGATGCAACTTTTGAGAAGATGGAGCATATACAAGACTCATCTTTTATTTTGATTACACTTTTGGTGTCTATCAAATTGTACAGAACACGCTTGTATTACAATTATTATACTAATGCAATGGATGTTGTTGCTTGTCTTTACTATTATGATTTGTTATGATACTGTACATGACGTCCTCCACCCCAGAATGTATTCCGCCGTTCTCGGTTTTGGGGTGTGACAAATTGGTATCAGAGCATTGTTTATAGTGAATCCAGTATATCAACCCATAAAAGATATACGAACTATAAACACTTCGGGATTAAAACACTCTGACCAAGAATATATACTTTTAAGTAATAAAATATTTAACTAAGTATATATATATATATATAAACATCCACTCAATATACAGGGTCAATATCATACTAGAACAGAACAAAAGTAATAAGACTGTTTAACAGCACAATTAGGCTTAAAGACATATGGTCAAATCTGGGTGGATGTAGCCTGATCAACTACATCTTCCTAGGAGTGACTAGCATGTGCCTAAGGATGGTTGTGGTGATGCAACAAGTCTAAAAACTTACCGACACTACTACAAGAACATTAGAACAAGAATACTATAGGAGTATTCTGTGAGAACTAAAAAGGTCGTTACTAGTAGGGCAATAGTTGTTAAGTGGATACTCTATGGTTACATGTGACTAAGGCGTTATAGACTTAGAATCTGTGATCTTTTCTTTACTTCATGTTCCTTGTTTGGTTGTGGATTTAGAGTTAGGGTCATTTATTCGAAGGTCTATCTTGTTTCAGTCGCATGTAATTAGTATGCACTTTGCAAGTATTGGTCTGACGAATAACGATCCTCTTATAAGTATCTTAGATTAGTACGCCTATTAATTATTCTTTCCCCATTCTCGCGTAGATAGCATGGCTGGTTTCCACCTTCCCGACGATTCGTACTATCCGAACCAAGGCAATGGAGGATGGCTCGAAGAGGAGTCAGAAGATGATCACCCGATTCCTTTGGATGATCACTGTGCATAAGGCTTTTCGGATAGCTCCGACTCCGAACCAGAAGTTAACAACCTACCCCCAATGGCTCTGTAACAACGCAAATTTTCAAACCAATTTTTCATTTTAAAAATAAAGTATTTTCATACAAAACAAGGCATAAATAATTCAAGTGTTATGTCAAATACAAATTGTCTAAATCCCAAGATCATAAAAACATCCTTCAGTGTGTACCGATCACGCCGGCGCCTTCCCACGGTCCTCGCTAGTACCTGAAACACATACATAACAACTGTAAGCATAAATGCTTAGTGAGTTCCCCAATATACTACTTACGCACATACGCCTTTCCAGGCCCTGACCTTCCGGTCCATGTGTCTCAGGGGACTTCCGTCCCTGCTGGGTAAACCTTCCGGTCCTACCCACGCCGACCTTCCGGTCCATAACACAACATATTGCCTTCCGGCCCATAACATATCGCCTTCCGGCCCATAACATATTCGCCTTCCGGCCCATGACATACATAGCACATATAACAAATAACTTACCACATATAGAATACATATCACATATCATATCTGACCTTCCGGTCACACAATCAAACCCTTCCGGGTACAGTATAGTGAGAAGACTCACCTCGTGAATGCTGAAAGCTAGCAAATCCTGAAATCACTCGTGCACAATCCGTCGAGCTACAACCTCCCTATAACATCACATATCTCTCATTAACACTTATATCTTCTAAGTGTGACTATCCCTAAGAAGTGAGAAGACTCACCTCGTGAATGCTGAAAGCTAGCAAATCCTGAAATCACTCGTGCACAATCCGTTGAGCTACAACCTCCCTATAACATCACATATCTCTCATTAACACTTATATCTTCTAAGTGTGACTATCCCTAAGAAGTCAGACTTAGGTCAACTCTGGTCAACGGTCAACGGTCAACTCGACCGGACTCGGCGAGTGCCATGGCGACTCGGCGAGTCTAGATGTCCTCCAATTCTCTGAGATTCCCCTTCTACTCGTCGAGTATCCTCCTTGACCCGACGAGTTACTCCTGGAAGAATCGCGGGGCCACCCCGACTCAACTCGCCGAGTCTGAAGAACAACTCGACGAGTCCCAGTTATTCTTCAAGCTACTCGCCGAGTCTGTTCATCGGACTCGGCGAGTCCATGCCATGCAACCGCTCAAACTGCATCCTCAGGTCAGAACTACTCCGACCATTCCTAGGTCTGGCCTTCCTAGGCTGATCCATCACGTAAAGTCCTCATTTCAGTGCTCATGATACACCTTATGATTCATAATTTACATTTTGACCTAAGGCATAAGGATTCCAATCCAAAACCTTCATTAATTCCCGAAATGCACAGACATGGGACATTCTGGACCTCCAAAGGTCCCAATACAGGGTTACAATCGTTTAGGGGACAAGGGTAACATTCAATCTATTCACAAAAAGGGTTCCATAAACCCTAATTCCATAATCACATCAAAATAGCAGAGTATACTCGAATTCTTACCTGGATGATGTATTCTCTGTGTCCCCAATCCTCAGAATGTGACTCCCTTGCTGTTCCTTTAGCCAATCCCTTCTTTTCCTTGCACAACAACTCTTCTATAATCAACAATGGCCTATAATCCTTGCTCCAGATGCAAACAATCGATCTAGGGTTCTTCTCAGAAGGCTAAAATGAACAATGACGACCAATAAGTTCCTTTTATACGTCCCAAACCTGAACGGTTAGGGTTTTCGCTAAACAGCGTAGACTCGCCGAGTCCATATCTGGACTCGTCGAGTCCAGTCGCGAACCCGTGAGCAAGTCTGCGATCCTACTCGGCGAGTCTAGGCTCCAACTCGCCGAGTCCCCTCTTAAATCACCCCAAAAACATAATTTAACAATACCTGAATTCCGGGCTGTTACAATTCTCCCCCACTAGGATTAGACTTCGCCCTCGAAGTCTCACTCTGAAAATAGTTTCGGATGCTGCTCCCGCATCTCACGTTCCGGCTCCCAAGTCATTTCCGATCCCTTACGGTGTTCCCACTGAACCAACACCATAGGTACCTCCTTGTTCCTCAGAAACTTGATTTTCCGATCCCTGATGGCCACTGGTCTCTCAGCATAATTCAGGCTCGCATCCACCTGAATATCCTCTAATGGAACCACTGCCGACTCATCGGCTATGCACTTCCTCAATTGCGACACATGAAACGTGTCGTGGATCTGTCCCAACTCCGCTGGCAACTCCAACCGATAGGCTACCCGGCCTATCCTTGCAATCACCCGAAATGGCCCAATATACCGGGGCCCCAACTTGCCTCTCTTCCTGAATCGAATCACTCCTTTCCAAGGAGAGACCTTCAGGACAACGAAGTCGCCGACTTGAAACTCAAGCTCGGACCGGCGCCTGTCTGCATAACTCTTCTGTCGGCTCTGGGCGGTCAATAATCTCTGTCTAACTTGCTGAATCTGCTCTGTCGTCTGAAGCACGATCTCTGTGCTGCCCATCACTCTTTGTCCCACCTCTCCCCAACAAATGGGGGTCCGACACCTCCTACCATACAACAGCTCAAAAGGTGGCATACCAATGCTCGAATGATGGCTGTTGTTGTAGGAAAATTCTGCCAAGGGTAAATACGCATCCCAGCTACCCCCGAAGTCTAACACACACGCTCGAAGCATGTCCTCCGGCGTCTGAATCGTCCGCTCGCTCTGACCGTCTGTCTGGGGATGGTATGCGGTACTAAAATGCAATTTAGTACCCAGCTCCTCATGGAATTTCTTCCAGAACCTGGAAGTGAAGCGTACATCACGGTCTGAAACAATCGAGATCGGCACCCCATGCCGAGATACCACTTCTCTCACATATATCTCCGCCAACTTCTCCGCTGAAGAACTCTCGCTGATGGCAAGGAAGTGTGCACTCTTTGTCAACCTATCCACAATCACCCAAATTGCATCAACTCCCCTGGCAGTCCTCGGCAATTTGGTGATGAAATCCATAGTCATCTGTTCCCACTTCCACTCAGGAATCTCCAATGGCTGTAACTTGCCATGCGGCCTCTGGTGCTCGGCCTTAACCCTACGGCAGGTCAAACACCTCTCAACAAACCATGCGACGTCCCTCTTCATACAGGGCCACCAATACTCCTTCCTCAAATCCAAATACATCTTCGTAGCACCGGGATGGATCGAGAATTTCGATCTATGAGCCTCTTCCATCAAAGTAATACGTGTACCGCCCACGAATGGTACCCAAATCCGACCCTGAAACGTCATAAGCCCTCGTCCATCCTTAACGAACTCTGAAATTAACCCAACAACCCGCTCTTTCTTCTGCATCTCTGGTCGCACATCCTCGGCATGTGCCCCACGAATAGCATCCACTACTGGAGTCATCACAGTCAATCTCAAACATACATCTCGCAATGGAGTGCTCTCCGCCCTGCGGCTCAATGCATCGGCTACCACATTAGCCTTGCCTGGGTGGTACAGGATCTCACAATCATAATCCTTGACCACATCCAACCATCTCCTCTGACGCATATTTAGGTTGGGCTGATCCATCAAATACTTCAAGCTCTTATGGTCCGTGTATATCGTACATCGAACCCCATACAGGTAGTGCCGCCAAATCTTGAGAGCGAACACTACTGCCCCCAACTCTAAATCATGCGTGGGATATCTCGCCTCATGAGGCTTCAACTGCCTCGACGCATAAGCTATCACATGACCCCTCTGCATCAACACTGCACCCAGTCCCGAAATCGATGCATCGCAATATACTGCAAAATCTTCCATCCCTTCCGGGAGAGCTAATACCGGGGCTTCGCACAACCTCTGGTGAAGTGTCTCAAAGGAAGTCTGTTGCTCGGGTCCCCATGAGAATGCAACACCCTTCCGGGTCAATCTGGTGAGCGGCACTGCGATCTTGAAGAAATCCTTAATAAATCTCCAATAGTACCCTGCCAACCCAAGGAAACTCCTGATCTTAGAGGGTGACTTCGGCACCTCCCAACTCATTACCGCCTCAACCTTGGCCGGATCGACCAATATCCCTTCCTGATTAACAACATGTCCTAGAAATTGGACCTCCCGCAACCAGAAGTCACATTTGGAGAACTTTGCATAAAGCTTCTCCGACCTCAATACCTCAAGGACTTCCCTCAAATGCTCCTCATGCTGCTCTCTAGATCTCGAATACACTAGAATGTCGTCGATAAATACAATCACTGACCGATCCAACATCGGCCTGCATACCCTGTTCATGAGATCCATGAACACAGCCGGGGCATTAGTGAGCCCGAAAGGCATCACCACAAACTCATAATGCCCGTATCGCGTCCTAAACGCTGTCTTCTGGACGTCCTCATCCCGCACTCTCACCTGATGGTACCCTGACCTCAGACCGATCTTGGAAAACCAAGATGCTCCCTGCAACTGATCGAATAAGTCATCGATCCTCGGTAACGGGTAGCGGTTCTTGACCGTCAACTTGTTCAACTCCCGGTAATCAATGCACATCCGGTGTGAACCATCCTTCTTCTTGACGAACATAATAGGTGCTCCCCACGGCGAGCTGCTCGGCCGAATGAATCCCTTCCCCAGCAACTCCTGGAGCTGCGAGGACAACTCTTGCATCTCTGGAGGTGCAAGACGATAAGGCACCTTAGCAATAGGCGCGGCCCCCGGAACCAGATCGATACCAAACTCTACTTGCCTCACAGGAGGCACTCCCGGCAGCTCCTCGGGGAAAACATCTGGAAACTCACGCACCACTGGGACCTCCTCAACTGACCTCGGTCTCTCGAAAACCTCCCGCGTATCCATCACATACGCCACAAAACCCTTACAGCCCTGCTGTAGACACTGCCTCGCCCTAGCGGCCGAACAAAAAGCTGATCCCGAACGGGTACCCTCGCCGTACACCGAAAGGACTCCCCCACTATGGTCTCGTATAGTGACCAGCTGACGCTCACAGTCGATGACAGCGCCGAATCGGCTCAACCAGTCCATGCCCACGATGACACAGACGTCACCCATCGCAATAGGAATCAGGTCAATCGGGAACTCAACCCCGAAAATCTCTAGCACGCATCCCCGAAGAACCTCCGTGGCACAAATCACTCTCTCGTCAGCTATAGAAACTCTCAAAGGTCGACTCAACGACTCACGACTAACGCTGATATGTTGACTAAAGGCTAAAGATACAAAGGACCTACTCGCACCCGAGTCAAATAACACTAAGGCAGGCACAGAGTTCACAAGGAAAGTACCTACGCATATAATAACATAAGCATAACATCTCGACATTAAAAATAAATACATGAATTATAGCATACCTGCCACAACATTGGGCGCAGCGCGGACCTCCTCCGCAGTCAGCTGAAAGGCTCTCCCCCGAGCCCTCGGGGCCTCGGCCTTCACCGGTCGAGTCGCAGTAGCTCTGGCAGCAGGTGCAGATCCCTGAAGAAGCTGAGGGCACTCGGCCTTCCTATGGCCTGTCTGGTTGCAATGAAAGCAAACCGTAAACCCCTTGGGGCACTCCCTAGCAATGTGCCAGTCCTTGCCACACTTGTAGCAAGCACCAGATCGACATACCCCATCATGACTCTTGCCGCACTTCCCGCAAGTGCGGCCCTTCGAACCTCCTGTCCTCGAATCGGCAGACTTTATCCGCTTGGCTGCCGGCTGGGACTGAGCCGGTCGCCGGTCCACCCGCTGAGACTCAGCCTCCTCCTTGGCCTGGGTCTCCAACTCGATCTCGCGCTTCCTGGCATTCGCCTGAAGCTCAGCAAAAGTATGGTAGGTGGAGTTTGACACAAACTCCTGGATATCCCTCCTCAACACTCCCAAGTACCGGCTCATCCGAGCCTGATCAGTGGACACCAGCTCGGGGCAGAACATTGCCCTCTCATGAAACTTCCGCGTGATCACTGCAACAGAATCAGTACCCTGCTTGAGGGTTAAGAACTCCTGAACCAATCGTTCCCTCTCCACCGGGGGAACGTACTCGTCCCTGAACATAGCAGTAAACCCCTCCCATGTCACTGTTGTAATCTCTGCCAAAGTGAAGTTCGTCGTCACGAACTTCCACCAGTCCTTCGCTCCCAGACGGAGCTGGTTCAAAGCGAACCGTACCCTCAGGTGCTCCGGGCATGAACAAGTGTAGAAGCACCCCTCTATATCCGCGATCCACCTCATCGCAGCAATCGGATCCTGCGTCCCATCGAACTCTGGTGGCTTCGTGTTGCTGAACTCCCGAAACAACAACGAGTCACCCCCCTGTGGCCTGGCAGCGGCCACAGCTGCAGTAGCTGCAGCGGCTGCAGCTTCAGTCAATGCGGCATACCACTCCTCGAACGTCTCCATCAGGGTGGTCTTAATAGACCCAAACATCTCTGGGATCTCGGCCCGGATCGCCGCAGCTACCTCCTCGTGAATCATCTAACGAATCTCCTCGTCACTCACACCGCTCGAACTCGCTCCGTGGCGTGGTCTAACCATGATGTCTCTGAAATACAACATAAAACTATCAGAGACTCCATCGAGTATAATCGCACTCGATAACGCAACCCTACTCAGTCTCCGATATCCAGGGATTCTTACTTGGGTCTCCCACTGACCCGGTGTCTTCGGTAGTACGGGCCCAATACTACCGACCACACCGCATCAGCATTCATCCCAAATCTTCCTCCCCAAACCCCGGATAGTGAGTACTCTACTTCTGTTATGCACTATCTACCCGTACACTAGCAAAGCATCTCATATCGGCAAACTTCCCTAGACTAAGGCATCACAAATCAGGCCACTCTAGTCCTATCATGAATACCTAGTCTTCTAGCATGCATAACAATTCATATCATATAATATTGTAAGGTATTTTGGGGATCTTTACCGTTCGGGCGCTGACTGATCGTACACACTGCTTCTTTCTTGCTTACCACAAAACCATTTACAAAAGTTTATGCCTTTATTTAAAAAGTTTTCCTCAGATCCTCGGTTTGAGTTCAGTTACTCCCGAAGGTGCACCCGAATCCCTCAAACCAAGGCTCTGATACCAATTGTAACAACGCAAATTTTCAAACCAATTTTTCATTTTAAAAATAAAGTATTTTCATACAAAACAAGGCATAAATAATTCAAGTGTTATGTCAAATACAAATTGTCTAAATCCCAAGATCATAAAAACATCCTTCAGTGTGTACCGATCACGCCGGCGCCTTCCCACGGTCCTCGCTAGTACCTGAAACACATACATAATAACTGTAAGCATAAATGCTTAGTGAGTTCCCCAATATACTACTTACGCACATACGCCTTTCCAGGCCCTGACCTTCCGGTCCATGTGTCTCAGGGGACTTCCGTCCCTGCTGGATAAACCTTCCGGTCCTACCCACGCCGACCTTCCGGTCCATAACACAACATATTGCCTTCCGGCCCATAACATATCGCCTTCCGGCCCATAACATATTCGCCTTCCGGCCCATGACATACATAGCACATATAACAAATAACTTACCACATATAGCATACATATCACATATCATATCTGACCTTCCGGTCACACAATCAAACCCTTCCGGGTACAGTATAGTGAGAAGACTCACCTCGTGAATGCTGAAAGCTAGCAAATCCTGAAATCACTCGTGCACAATCCGTCGAGCTACAACCTCCCTATAACATCACATATCTCTCATTAACACTTATATCTTCTAAGTGTGACTATCCCTAAGAAGTCAGACTTAGGTCAACTCTGGTCAACGGTCAACGGTCAACTCGACCGGACTCGGCGAGTGCCATGGCGACTCGGCGAGTCTAGATGTCCTCCAATTCTCTGAGATTCCCCTTCTACTCGTCGAGTATCCTCCTTGACCCGACGAGTTACTCCTGGAAGAATCACGGGGCCACCCCGACTCAACTCGCCGAGTCTGAAGAACAACTCGACGAGTCCCAGTTATTCTTCAAGCTACTCGCCGAGTCTGTTCATCGGACTCGGCGAGTCCATGCCATGCAACCGCTCAAACTGCATCCTAAGGTCAGAACTGCTCCGACCATTCCTAGGTCTGGCCTTCCTAGGCTGATCCATCACGTAAAGTCCTCATTTCAGTGCTCATGATACACCTTATGATTCATAATTTACATTTTGACCTAAGGCATAAGGATTCCAATCCAAAACCTTCATCAATTCCCGAAATGCACAGACATGGGACATTCTGGACCTCCAAAGGTCCCAATACAGGGTTACAATCGTTTAGGGGACAAGGGTAACATTCAGTCTATTCACAAAAAGGGTTCCATAAACCCTAATTCCATAATCACATCAAAATAGCAAAGTATACTCGAATTCTTACCTGGATGATGTATTCTATGTGTCCCCAATCCTCAGAATGTGACTCCCTTGCTGTTCCTTTAGCCAATCCCTTCTCTTCCTTGCACAACAACTCTTCTATAATCAACAATGGCCTATAATCCTTGCTCCAGATGCACACAATCGATCTAGGGTTCTTCTCAGAAGGCTAAAATGAACAATGACGGCCAATAAGTTCCTTTTATACGTCCCAAACCTGAACGGTTAGGGTTTTCGCTAAACAACGTAGACTCGCCGAGTCCATATCTGGACTCGTCGAGTCCAGTCGCGAACCCGCGACCAAGTCTGCGATCCTACTCGGCGAGTCTAGGCTCCAACTCGCCGAGTCCCCTCTTAAATCACCCCAAAAACATAATTTAACAATACCTGAATTCCGGGCTGTTACAGGCTCCAAACCTCAACCCCCGTCCAACATTTCAAGGTACCACTCCCATGTGGGCAACAACCTTGAATCGATGGAGCGATGATCAGGGTTAGGCTTTACCTTTCAATGGAGACCGGAGTTTTTACAACATAAGCAAAGGAGGTTCCGCTGATAGGGTCTTTCCCATCATGGTTCATAGGATTGCTAGGAACGTTGAACAAGGCCATGCAGCCATTGGAAGGGTTGTGGAAATTGACGCCAACTCTAAACTTAACACTGTCCGTATATGCCAACTGGAAGAAGCCATGGATAGGACTAGGAGGACCAATGAGGCTCTGCAGCAACAGCTAGCTGCATCCCGAGCTGAAGCCAGGGAACTCCGAGCGCGTCAGAGGGCTCATGAACGACGTCTTCAAGAATGACTCCAACAGTGTTGGTGGTTCTAATCGAGCCCCAATACTAGTTGCGAATGAATATCATCACTGGTCTCAAAGGATGGAAAGATATCTTAGAAGACTTGGTAGAGATGTTTGGCGATCTATAGAAGAAGGACCACATGTTCCAATCCTCACACCAGTCCAAACTGATGGAGCAACAGCAAGGCTAGGAGGAGTTCAACCAACTTTGAACCATCCTACCAAAGATGATCTTGACAAGATGGAAGATGATGCTATTGCCTTTTATGAAATCTCTTGTGGAGTTGCTCCTGACAACTTCAACATTATCATAAACTGCAAATCAGCAAAAGAGATCTAGGATGTTCTCAAAAACTTGTACGAAGGTTCAGAGCAGGATCAAGACAAGAATATCGCTACAACACTCAATGAATTTAACAACTTCAAAGCTCACTCCGGTGAAAGTTTGGAAGACTCCCTTAAAAGATTCAACATGATTGTCATAAAACTATCCAATGCTGGCACTGTCCGCAACAATCATGAAACAAACCTACAGTTCCTTAATGGCTTGGGAAGACATTGGACAACAGCCAAAATGATTGTTCAAGGAGACAGGAAGATTCACTCGTTATCCCTCTATAAGCTCTATGGAGAGTTGCAAGCTCAAGATTCCACTGTACTCAAGGACTGCTCAGACTTCGGAGGTCCACTTGCTCTTGTAGCACAATCACCTCACACTCAAACTTATCCCACTTCGTATGACTCACCACCGCAGTCATATTAAGCTGACTCAGAATATGAAGATGAAGAAGAGTTTCAGAATGCCATTGCCCTTATTAGTCAAAAATTCAATCGCTTACCACCTTCATTTCGTAAAAACCAACAATACAATTGACCACCTTTCAAACGCAACTTTCAAAACAATCACTTTCGTTCCATCAAGGATCCTCTCCCTCCATCGCAGCCTCAACAAACACAGTCTAAAGAAGTACCACCGCAGCCTCAATCAACTGACTCTGGTACCTCTTTAGAAGACAAAAGTGACATTGTTATATGTCACAAGTGCAACAAAGAACACCATTTTGCCAAGGATTGCAAGGCAAACGTAGTGAAAGATAGAGCCTTCTATCTCAGAATGGCTCAAGAACTGGAGGACAAAGAAAAGGGAAAAGCCTATGTTGCTCAAGTGAAAAGGAATCATCAAGTGTGGTAATCCAGAGATGAAGATGAAGACGATCACAGTAATGGAAAAGGCAAGATCTGTATGGTAGCAACTGCTGATGAAGACGACTCAACCAAGATAAAGAAGAACCATTGGTATATGGCAAAAGATGGAACTCTCAACATTGTGGAACAGGTAAAACTTATGATTCAAACTTTAAATTACAACATGCATGATTGTCAACCTTTCATAGACACACTCAATGACACATGTGTTGCTGTCTTTATAGACTACAATAAAGCCTTAGATGAGAAGAACATCGCTTCGCAGGAGATGTTCCATGTTAGAGGACGTTTGGACAATAAGAGAATCAAAATGGAAATGTTAGAGAAGGACTTGATGCTAGAAAAAGATGCTAGGATGTTATGTGAAACACAACTAGAAATAGCTTTAAATCAGAGAGATTTAGCACAGAGTGAAATTGTACACTTAAATATTTTAATTGAAAAACTTTTTAATGAAACTGAGGCCATTGAGAATCTAGTTAATAATGGGAATGTTGATAACACCTTTAATTGGGGTTGGTCCAATGGGTACACAACCGTAACGGACTCCTCACCTCGGTTCACACCGGAACATCCCTATATCCCTCCAGACCGCAAATTCTTATTCCCAGTCAATGACAAAACATTTCTTGAGGATATCCAAGCTTATTTTGGTAAACTCCATGATCTGAGTACTGTGTTATCGAGGAAATTCTCCCAAAATTTTCTAATCATGTTGATAACATAGTTCATTCTAATTCTCATACATTATCCATAGCCGATGAGGAAATTGTTGTAGATTGTCCTGAAGTCACATTAGACTTCCCATCTCTGCAGTCTGACCACTGTGTTCCTAACCGCAATCATGAACTGCAAACCATCCCATTACCTTGTATCAAATGTCCCACTAAGGTGTCCACCAAGACTTACTCTACGGTTGTCTAAAGCACTACACCGCAGACCATAGTCAAAGGTTCTGTGACTATTGAACCAATTAATCATGAATTACCAATCGAAAATTTTGAATTTGGTCAATGTTCTCAAAGTCCTAACTTCTCCAGTTCGGATGAATCAAGTTCCTGTCTTTCAAAATCTCCAAAAGATTTAAGGAAACTGCAATTAAATATTAATGACTGAGGTTCTCCTAAGACCGAAGCAAAAAGAGCTTTTAAAGAAGAATTTCGTTCCCATGGGAAGCAATGGGAAATTCATTCAAAAAAATAATAAATTTGTAAAATGTCCCAAGTCAATGAGTCCAGAAAAACTTGTTTTCTCAAATTATCACTTCAAATCAACTGTTTCCAAGAAAACAAAAAGGAAGGAGTTCACTGTTTCTGACACTACTCAAAAAACACCTGACTCTAAGGATAAGTCTTTCCGATCAAATGGTTTTCAGGTCTATTCATTAGGCAATCCAAAATGGAAAGGTATTTTACCTATTCCGACCCTTCCAAAGTTACTTTCAAAAAAATGGAAAGGAATTTTGCCAACTCCGGCACTCAAAAGGTCACCTCAAGAGTTTACGAAATCACCTCACAAAAGGCCTGCACGTGTCTACACACCTCAAGACCTGTAAAAAACACCTTTTCAAAACACACAAACAAAAGGGTCAAATCACCTCACAAAAGCATATTTTTTCCTCAAAACCACAGACTAAGCCAAATGTCAGGGGAAATGATAAAAAGTTCACGTGTCAATGTCAATGTCTAAAGATCTTCTCTCATGACAAATCTCATCGTTCTCAAAAGACTCGCAACTATCCACAATCTCACAAAACTCCAAAAAATCTCAAACACCCAAGACTAGGCTTCAAAGTTGACTTAAAACCTGTCCCTGCCACCTCACATCATGCATCGATTAATACATCGTATGTGACTCCGGGCTCCAAAATCGCTTCGGTGCCCAAATTAACCACTTATTTTCTGTAGGCATTGTGCAAGGAGGATCAAGAAGAAGAATGGTTGATCGATAGTGCCTGCTCCTTGCACATGACCGGGAGGTTAGAATACCTTCGGGATTTCAGGCCTATATGCAATGGTGGAAATGTTACATTCGGAAACAATGCGAATGGAATCAACCGAGGTTACGGTGTACTCACTATGGGGAGCTTCTCAATACAGAAGGTTGCTTATGTAGAAAGCCTTAAACACAATCTCATCAGTGTTGGCAAAATATGTAAGGCAGGCTATCGAGTTGAGTTTGATGATCAATTCTGTTACGTTATGACGAGTGATAGAAGTACCTGCTTGATCAAGTCACGATCCGAGGGTACCATGTATCCTTCGGATGTCTCTCACATCATTGGAAACCGCAGTTGTGTTTTCTCTCCAAAGCTGTATCCGAAGTTAGCTAGTTATAGCACCGCAAGCTCGCTCATCTCAACTCCAAGTATATCAACACCTTGGTTACTGGAGAGCTGGTCAGAGGATTACCTATTCTTAAGTTCAGCAACGACACTCTATGTCCTGCTTGTGAATGTGGTAAGCAGTCAAAATCAAGTCACCCTATGGTGATTGACTCCTCATTATCCAAACCACTCGAACTTCTCCACATTGATCTCCGTGGTCCATCAACCGTAGGCAGTCTTCATCACAAAAAAGTACACACTGGTTATAGTTGATGACTTCACCCGCTTCACTTGGGTATTCTTCCTCATACTCAAATCTGAAACCCCACAAATTCTCATCAACTTCAACAAAGAGATAGAACTTCAGATCAAACTGCCTGTAAGATGCATCCGCAATGATAATGACACTGAATTCACTAATCATCCTCTCAACAAATTCTTGGTGTCAAAAGGTATCTCTCATAACTTTTTGGCTCCGTATACACCTCAACAAAATGGCATAGTAGAGCGAAGGAATCACACTCTTGTCGAAGCTGCAAGATCCATGCTCAACTTCGCACATCTTCCTCTTTACTTCTGGGCTGAAGTTGTAGCAACTGCATGCTTCGTTTAGAACCGAAGCATTGTATGTAAACGCCTCAAAAAGACACCATATAAGGGCCTCAACAACCGAAAGCCAAATGTTCATTTCTTTCACATCTTTGGGTGTAGATGTTTTATGATCAGCAACAGAGATCAGCTTAATAAATTTGCACCGAAGTCTGATGAAGGTATCTTTCTCGGTTACTCCACAAATAAGGTTGCCTATCGGGTTCTCATCAGACGTACGAGGCTAATCATTGAAAGTTTCGATGTGAAGTTCGATGACTCTTACATTCGCAACACCCCTCCATCTACTAAAATCACTGCCATCATGGAAAGCGACATTCCTGCTTCTTCAGGTCCTCTAAACCTGGTTAAAGTAAATTATGATGATCTCTTCGACCCTGTTGAAATGGCAAAACTATCTGAAGTTCTTGTATCACCAACTACTCAACAACAACACGCTGATGTTTCTGGTCCATCTCTATCTGAAGTAGCATCTCTCAATACTTTCACCTCTCCGGTTGAGGGGGAAAACTCTACTCCGGTTCATACAACAACCATCAAGGATCCAGTACTTGATGATGCTCAAGCTCCCATTCTCAGAAAATCACTTCCATCAAATGTATCTTCGGATTCAGATGATGAAATCAAAGAGAATATTGACACTCAAACCGAATCAAGGATTATTTCTCTCCCATCAGCAGTCCAGGGAAACCTTCTCAGGTTCCAAACGAACTCCCTTCAGCAATCCAGGGGGAACCTCTCCAAACCACTCAAGAAAATGTCATTCTCGCTCCAACAAGTCAAGATGATTCCGCAAGTTGTTCACAAATCCAGGGGTAACTTCCTTCCCCATCCGAAGCAACCTCTGATATTGAAAACATTCCTTCTACTGCAGCTGCTGATCATCTGATGCCTCGTCTACATGTATGGACGAAGGATCACCCACCGGGTCAAATTATTGGCAACCCATCGGCAGGTATCCAAACTCGATCTGCCAAAGATTTATCTGATCATTTTCACTATGCAGCATTCATGTCCGCAGTCGAGCCTCGATCTATCAACGAAGAATTATTGTAACCAGATTGGATTTCTGCAATGCAAGAAGAACTGGAAGAATTTGAAAGAAACAAAGTGTGGCAACTTGCTCCCATTCCACAAGGTCATACTATTGTTAGTACAAGATGGGTGTTCAAGAACAAGTTAGATGAATCTGGTGCGGTTATCAGTAATAAGGAAAAACTAGTTGCTAAAGGCTATAGTCAACTTGAAGGCGTTGACTACGATGAAACATATGCTCCGGTGGCTAGAATGGAAGCAATCCGAATCTTCTTAGCATATGCTTCCCACAAAAAACATCAAAGTACATCAAATGGACGTTAAGAGCGCTTTTCTCAATGGGAATTGAAAGAAGAGGTTTATCTTCAACAACCCCCCGACTTTGAAAGTATCGAGTTCCCTGATCACTGATACAAGCTTCAAAAGGCAGTCTACGGTCTGAAGCAAGCTCCTAGAGCTTGGTACGAGACTCTTTCTGAATTCCTAGTCTCCTCAGGCTACAAAAGAGGAGTGAATGATCCCACGCTATTTAGAAAAGCAAACGGTACCCACCTTATGCTTGTACAAATATACGTGGATGATATCATCTTCGGATCGTCTGATCAGGGAATGGTGGATGAATTTGCTAAACTCATGACAAACAAATTTCACATGAGCATGAATAGAGAGATTAATTTCTTTCTAGGTCTTCAAGTCAAACATATTCAACAAGGGATATTCATTCATCAAGAGAAATACACCACTGAACTTTTGATGAAATACTCTATGGACAACTGCTCCTCGGCTAAGGTCCTTATGGCCTTCGGATATAAGATTTCTGCTAATCCCTCTGGTGAATCTCTGGATCACAAGACTTATAGAGGTATCATTAGCTCTCTTATGTACCTCACCGCAAGCTGACCGGACATTGTCTTTGCTAGTGGTGTATGTGCAAGGTATCAGTCTGACCTAAAAGTGTCACACATGACCGCAACCAAACAAATTCTCCAGAACCTGAAAGGAAGCAAATCTCTTGGTCTATGGTACACCGCAGGCAATGATTTCAGTCTGCAAGCGTTTACCGATGCGGATCATGCTGGATGCAAACTTGATTGAAAAAGTACATCTGGTGGATGTCAATTTTTGGGAGGTAGACTTGTTAGCCGGTCCTCAAGAAAACAAAGTTGTGTTTCTTTGTCTACCGTAGAAGCAAAATACGTGGCCGTAGCCAATTGTTGTTCTCAAGTACTTTGGATGAAGACACAATTGTTAGACTACGGATATAGAATGATACAGATACCAATCTATTGTGATTCTAAAAGTGCCATAGTGATTTCTCATAATCCTATTCAACACTCAAAGACTAAACATATTGAACTAAGGTATCACTTCATCAAAGACCACATTCTGAAAGGTAATATTGAACTCATTTTTGTCCCTACTCATGAAGAGATTGCTGATGTGTTTACAAAAGCACTTGACTCTACCAAACTCAATGTGTTCTTACAAATGTTTGGAATGATGAATCCGGACCCTAAATTCTTCTTGAATTGACAGGTATCACAGACCTTCCTGGTCTCCATTGCAGTTCTAACTGAAAGTTATTGATAATAGATGGTTTTGGAACATTCTGTGTACCGCAGTCAATGTACCGCAACCATATGTTATATCTATCTTTCATGGGTCTTTATTGCTTATTGTTACTAACTTGTGTACAAGTTCTCTTCTTAGTTTCTCACACTGCAGTCATCCACAATGCCAAAGAAACCAGCCGCAATGATGTGTTTATCCGCAGTCACATTAATTGTTTTACAGACGGTTCGTTTTAAAAAACAAAACATAGTGTGCTATTTAATAATCCTTCATTAAATAAATCATTAAATAAAAAACATTTCTTTGAGAGACTGTCACATTCTTTTCTTCCATAAACCTAGTGTCAGACCTATTTTAGGTATGATGATAAAATAAAAGATTTTCCAAATCAAATCCTCTAAAATGTCTTTTCCTGTTACCCCCAAACCATCACATCCATTACAACTTCTACTTTATCCAATGGATTTTTCTCACCCCCCTCCACACGTTCTCAAGACGTGATTCTACATCTGACATTTCATTAAATGCAGAGTTTCTTTTTGGTTAATCCCAATTTCAATTTTTATCCCTTTTTGTCAATATGTGGTTATGATTAAAGATGCTCTTTCAAAGATCAACCCAAACGTTTTTGTTTACCCAATTTCACCTAGGTTAGAAACATAAATGTTTCCTGATCCAATAAACCACTATAAAACCCTTTTCTTCTCCACAAAGAAACCTTTACACTCTCAAAATCATCAATCCTTTTCTGCATTCTTTAAGCTTTTACCAACTCAACAATGGTGAAATCCGGTGCTTCCAAGAAACAATCCAAAGCTTCTGGATCAGTGACCCCAACTGGTTCAGACTCTCCCACTATTGCCTCGAGCATACAGTGCACATACAGTGCACTAACAAAACTGATGATCAAGTTCTTGATGAATCATCCCCTGTTTGGACCTTTTGATGCATTCACAGACATTGTTCCTCTCTCCACTCTCTACAAGTGTGCTTTTTCTGCATATCGCCCAATCGATAACCCTCAAGAAGTCCACCTAAACCTTGTCAATGATTCCTTGGTCATCCTGACCAAAGAAAAGTTCCTTTCAACCATTAATCTTCTGATTCATCTCTCTGTTAAGTTTTTCACTCCATCAATGGCGGACATCACCTCTATACTATATCAAATGGGCTATCAGAAGAAGATAAAAGGCATTGGTGAGTTCAAGAAGAACCAATTGCCTGAGGTCTGGTAGTTTGTCTGTCACTTCATCATCCGCACTCTGTCTGGCAGAACCAGAGGCACGAACAATATGAGCTTAAAGTTATTAGAACTGGTTTGTAGCATCTTCACAGGTCGCAATGTGAACTACGGTCAGATTCTTTTGGATGACTTTCTACAATACATTCCCAAGGAGAGCCCAAGGCAAAATCCATCCAAGCTTACTTTTGCCAGATTTTGGTCTCTCTGCATATCTGATTTGCATGCGGATGTAAAGATTGACATGGGTGATGACATCAATTTCTTCGTCGCCAAAGACTTAAAAAGGTACAACCCTTCCTATGATCAAACTATTTTTGGTTCCATCCGCATACTCCCTACACATATTCTTACTTCCCTAGGTCTCGAGACTGCTGATGTCTCACACCAACTTGAGGCTACTGAAGGTATTGACCCATACCTTCCTAACCCGCCTCTCCTATCCGCAACCTTAAACCTTGAAGGTACCGCAGTTTCCTCCTCCACTACTCTTTCTAACGTTTCTCAAAGATGCAAACATAAGGTTTCTTCTCTCCATGGTCCCCACACCTCAAAGAAATCTAGCACTCCCAAAAAGGATGCCCCCAAACCATCCAAACCATCAAAGAAGAGAAAATCACCACTCGTAATCGCAACTGCTGAACCAAGTCGCCATGACTCCGGTAATGATTCTGAAGAGGATAACCAACCCATTTCTATCCTAAAGAAATGGAAACCTGATCCCACTAGCCAAATGCATGACCATACCGATACCTTAGCCTCTCAACAGGCTCCGGTAGTCCTTGGGATGCCTGCACATCCATTCAACACCATTATTTTTTTTCGTTTCAGACTCAGAAAGTGCGTCTGAATCATAGCAAAGAGGAGACTCCCCCCTAGTAGATTCCCAAAGGGATGATACTAGTTCTCGCCCTAAAGTCTCCAGGGCTACCCGACTACATATTTTTTCACTCGAGGAGTTGAACTCCATCCTATTGAACGTTACCCAAACACTACAAACACACTCCCATCCACAGGGAACTTCTTCCACCCATGCCAGAACTAAGCCGAGGCCAAACTTGACCACGGGTCAAGGAGACATGGGAAGCTCAGGAAATCCTACTCTGCTTACATTACAATCAGGTGGTTTAGGCACGGTGAGCACAAATGTGCAAGCATCCGTGAACCCAAAGGACACCTTGGTGCGATTTATAGGATTTGACGGAGAAGATTCTAATTATTCTTAGAGCAGATATCAACCCTTTAACGAGGCTGAAGCCAAGAAATACACCACTTTTCGTAGGGCATTTCAAGCTCGCAAGGATAAGCAAATCAAGCAACAACAGCTCAAGGAACAAGAGATTCAAGCCGTGGCCAAGTATTGGGCAAATGCCATAAATAATGCCAATACCGTAGCCACCATCCTGAAGGTTCAAGAATAGATGTCCACAATGGAAGACAAAGTTCAACCAGCTCAGCAAACCACTGCTGATCAGCATGTCTCTTAAGCTCCCCCCTCTCCCACTGCAGTAGGTTCATAAGATGACGAACCTGAAATCGAAGTGATCTCTGCTCCCCTTTTTGGCTTCGATGATGATGAACCACAAGAGGTAAACAAGCCCTCTCCTTCTGATGACGATCTGATGACGTTTGATGAAGATGAAGAATCCAGTGGTTCTCATCACTCCACTTCTAAGCCAAAGGAAAAGAAGAAGAAGAAGAAACAAGCAGTCACACGAAAGGAATTTCTCAGTCTTCAGGATAAGGTTCATCAAATCTTAGTTGCGGTCAATCCAAACCAACAACAACTAGAAGACCTTCCTGGACCGCAGTCCTTGATGGAAAGAATAGAAAGGCTGGAAACTAGAGAGAGAATGACTGCGGAGCGTATCTCCCTGAAGGTTGAGATGGGAATCAGATCACTTGACAACAATCGTCAAGCTGATCATAAGGAATTCATGGCTGATGCGGAACGCCTAATCTCTGAGGTTACCGCAATAAAAAATGATCTTCAAGCAGCCATTGCGGATCAAGCTTCACACTCTGAGAATTTGATTGCTGAGACTCATACTGCTTATGAGTCCCCAATCTTCGTTCTCCAAACAACGATCAACAGAATGCAATGATCACTTTCTACCAACTTCCATGGTCCGGAAATTCTCCAACTCACCAAGGAGATTCATAAACTACTCTTCAATCCCTCCATTCCCAATAATCAACAATTGGCAGAAGACCTCAAAGAATAATTTCAAATGGGGTTTGACAAGGTTGATGGCCTTCGTCAATGGCTTGAGGAGGCTCCGGGTCTGAACTCCTCAAGAGGGGGAAGTGAAGAAGTCCATCATTCCAACCGCTGCATCTCTCACCATCAAACTCCCCCAGTCTCTACTGAAAAATTCCCACTCCACAACCTTCACCACAACCATCTCATCACACTCCACCTCACAACTCCCCTCCTCAAATTGTAATTACTCCTGAAAAACTAGAGACTCCCCCGCACTTCAAGAATATAGAAGAATATATGTCTTCTCCCAGCTCAAACGACTCTCCTACCACTTCTCAAAGAAAAAGTGATTGGAGAGCAGCCAAGCTTGTTGAAGAAGTATGGAGACTTTGCGGATTCGACACGGTTATGGATGAGTCCTTGATAAACTCTTGGATAAATCCACATAGAAGACTAATTAATGATGACTACGTCCCTCATCTTACCTATGCGGAACCCCCCTCAGACGGTTACTGGGATGTCCCAATCTCACCGAATGCCAGATACTTCACTGTATTTGAGCAGTTTGACCGCAACCTTCCTGACGACGAAAGACTTCCGATGAAGTTTGAGAGACTTAGCCAATTCTATGCTAAGCATGCCTCTCCCGTCGAACACATATGGTCTAACGATAGACCATCCACAGTAAAAAATTACTAGGAAGTTCATGAAGGCTGAGTTCATCCAGTACACTCTGACCAGGAGGGAGCACGACTACATCCGCACCCAGGCTGATTTTCCAAGTATGAACCCAGAAGAAGTGTTAATCATCGCTAAGGTTTTTCAGCACAAGTCTGAGAAGCATCCGAAGATGAAGATCACACTTGAAAGGGCCAATACCTTTCTTAAGGAAACAGTCTGAGACTTCGCCAAAATAGATGCAGACATTCATCCCATCATTTCCAAGATTGCTGACTTGCCACAACTTGACCCCGCACCCATGCCTATCGAATGCTATGAGGAAAGATCCTTAGGTGCAACCAACTATCCTGAGCTGGGAGTCATTTTCAAGAGGAAGACTAAAAACATCAAGTATTTCATTCCTATGACTGCCATGCACCGTCTCACCAGAAAACAACTTGAGATTTGCCGAAACGCAGTTGAAAAATCCAAGCATAACACCGTAGAGGTCAAGTTTGAGATACTTAGAAGAATCAACTGGTTAGAGAACATCAGGAAGTTTTGGGGGATCTTGATCAAGTTCCTTAAACTTGATAGATGATCAAAGTTAAAGAGGTCACTTAGGGGGAAATTGTTGAATCAAAAAGTGACCCTCTTGAACTTCAGCTGCCGCAGCCTCCAAGCCACCGCAGTCAATCAATCTCATCAACAATAGCCATCCGAAGTCTTCAGCACCGCAATCTTTATCTTTACTTAGATTATTTTGCCTTTTCTGTAAAACACTCTAATTTCCAATATGCCTTGCATGGCTACTCTTAGAGTTGTAAACTTGTCTCTATAAATAGAGTTTGTGTCTCATGTAATCAGTACCGTGTGAATCTCTCATCAAATTATAATACACATCTCAAAGTTCTCATTCTCTCTTACTTATCAAACTTTCTTACTCTCATAATCAATCACCATCTCTCTTCAGAGCAAGTCACTTGTGACTTAATCACTAAGCTAGATCTCATTTACTAACTTGGTTTAAATGCATTCCTTGTTATGAATCTGTTTATATGTATACTTGATATAACAATTGTTGTCATTTACATTTCTTTACGTTTCTGCATCCAACTCACTAACTTCTAACTCTTAATATTATTGTTGAGCTAACAGATCCTTCGAGATTAACTATTCCGCTATATACTTGTTCTAACGATTTGTTCAAGTGTGTCTCACAGTTTTTCTCTCAACAAGGTTGACAAGAAATCTGCCACACCCTCCCAAACATTCGACCATACCTCTCAAAAGAGGAAGAATTCTTTAATTTTTATAAATGCAAATTTTATAAAATATAAATTTTTTCTTTAGGTAAAAGAGAAAAGGATTCAACTAGTCCAAAAGGTTGTACATGACTTGTTAATTCATATCATATGAAATAATGACTAGTTATACTCTCTTACAATTATTTTTTCATAAAACAATAATTATTCCCTAATTAAATACAACAATTGATATTATTTATTAATAATCATATTAATAATAAATATACAAAACATGCAAACTTGATAAAGGTGTGACCATACAGGATCATATATTATTAGCAATATCATTCAGTAATGATTCTTGGGCATATAGATTCAACAATCTCCCACTTGCATAAGATTCATTATAGACTGCCATAGACAGTAGTTAACGTCTAGCAACGAGCTATTGCTCCTAACAACATATGAATGGTGTCATCTTATCAACAACCAATTCTAGGAGCTCTAAGCTACAATGGTTACTAAAGGTGTGGTATCAGTTATTCATTTGTCTAATACATCATGTTGAACATGAGATATGGATCGTGTGACAACCATCAAATTCTGGTCAAGTCAAAGTCAAATAAAGTCAACAAGTCAAACCAGTCAACCCAACTAACCCTTGTGTACTAGGGCTTACGTTAGGTAATTACTATACAACTCGCTACACTAATGAGAAATCATCAATTGAACAGTTGGTATATCTAAATTTCCTTAACCTAAAACTATAGTAAGTAACGAACCAAAATGATAAAACAATGTTGCATACTCATTGGGAGTGTGTAAGACCCTTAAACATGGCTTAACGGGGTTTACGGACCTTGCGTTGCGAAGCCAAACACTCAAAAAGGTCACAAACGAAACCTCTCCCAATCTCTTTTACTCTGTCTCTCTTTATTTATAAATCTCTCCAAGTATGATAAATCTCTCCCGAATATCTCTCTGAATGAGAAATCTCTCCAAGAATGTGGAATCTCTCCCAAATCTCTCTTTGTATGAGAAATCTCTCCAAGAATGTCAAATCTCTCCCAAATCTCTCCAAGTATGTGGAATCTCTCCCAAATATCTCTTTGTATGAGAAATCTCTCCAAGAATGTCATATCTCTCCCAAATCTCTCTAAATATGTGAAATCTCTCCCAAATCTCTCCCTGTATGCCAAATTTCTCCAAGTATGTCGAATCTCTCCCAAATCTCTCTCAAAATCTCTCTCAACTTCTTAAAATCACTCGGGGCATCCCGACTCTTAATTTAGTCGAAAACCGCTCGAAAACGGAAGTCTACGTGAAAAACAGCCTTAAGGAGCCGAAACCCCTCTTAGGAGCCGAAACTCCTATTAGGAACCGAACCTCTTCGGAGCCGAACCTCTTAGAGCCGAACCTCCTGAGAACCGAAACCCTCTCAACCGAAATGGACCGAGTGCTCTGTCTATTTCGGTTCTCTGACAATTCCGAACCGAGACTCTCCCTTCTTACCTTCGGTCCGAGAAGACTTCTCACTTTCGGTCCGAGAAGCACCTGCGCAGCCGAACCCCTCCACTCTCGGTCCCTTCTGATGAGTATCATGCGATACCTCTCGGTTCCCATGCACAACCGAGCCTCGCCTTCGGTTCCAAGCTCCTAAGGAGTCGAGCCTTCGCATCCTCGACCCAAATTTCGGAAGTTGGCAGTTTTTGCCCGGTTTTCAATATTTTTACTGTTTTGAGCCTGTTTTTCGAGATTTTAACGCGGCATTTTCACCCAAACTTGTATTTTAACATAATAAACCCTAAATATTCATATTTTAACTATATTTTGGGGAAAATCATTGCCTAATAATAAAATCTATTTGGTGAGATATTTAGGTGGAGTGTTGACTTATCCTTTGGACAAGGACACAAGCAACCTCCCCATACCTTCATAGTACAACCCCCAGACACTATTACACCATACCTAGTCATTCCATAGTACTTTTCCCACTATTTTTCAGCCACACAATTGGTCAAGAGCTAGAAAACCCTCATATCTCCTCACATTTCTCTCATTTTTCACCAAGTGGCAACTTCATTCTCTCTCACTCCCTCTCTTTAGATTTCGCGATTCAAGGCTTGTTTCCATGCTTTTTGTAACATCCCAAGGTTCAGGTGCTTCTTTTCTCTTGTGGTCAAGTTTAGCCCTTTATTGGAAAATGTGGCAAATGAGTACGTTGGGCATACTCGGGAGTACGCTGGGCGTACTCATGCGCTTAATTTGGACGCGGAGTCGCCAAGGTACGGTGGGCGTTCCCAGAGTTACGTCGGGCGTACCCAGCCCAAGTGCAAAAACCTAATCTGGCTTGTGCACTATTTAAAGAGTGCTAAGGCTCATTTCTCAGCCTCCATATCAGTGAGTGAAACCCTATGAGAGAGCCTCCCATCGTTCTTAGTGTGTGTGAGTGTGTTGTTGGAGCTAATTGTGCATTGGTGGCTTAGTGAAGAAGAAGGAAATGAGCTTTTGGAGGCTAAAGCTTGAAGTGCAAGTTTGGATCTGAGATTTACAGAGAAAGGGGCTACACTTAGAGGTATAAAGTTCAAAACTTTCCTCTCCTTTTTGGTTTGTTGTTGCATGTGTCATTTCTAGGGCTAAAAACCCCAAAGATGGAGACTTTATGAGTGTAAGGTGCACCATGGTCCGAGATCTGTCCCTTTTCAGTGGTATTAGTGGTTTAGATCCATAAAGTTTCCATCTTGGTTGTTGATATGAGGTCATGCTTGAGTAATAAGCCTTTTAGAGTTAGAGAATGGAATATTATGGGAGTTGGTGACTTGTTCAGCCATGCAAAGGCTTAAAGTCATCAACTTTATGGATTAAGAGGCTTAGAAGTGGTCAGACCTAGAATTTGGACGTGGGTCTTAACTGTTTATGACCTCAAGAGCTAAAGGGCTGAAGCAGGAGAGTACGCCGGGCGTAATCCCAGTACGCGCCGCGTACTGGGTGGTATTCCTTGATTTTGAGAGGCAGCCAGGCACGCTCAGTGTACACATCTGGTACGCGCAAAATAACCCGGAAAGTTGACTTTGAGGGTATGGTCTATAGTGGGGCCTTTCGAGTTATGAGAGGGGTAAAATGGTCTTTTACCCTTCTGAGAGTGTCATAAGAGGACATAGTCTATCCTTTGAAAGTTATATTAAATAGGGTACCTATTTCATGTGATTAGGCGGAGGCTAGACCAGAGTTTACCGAGTCAAAGATTTACCGAGTTACTAGAGGTGAGTCTTCTCACTATACTTTACCTAGAGTGGTAACAGAGTTATGTGTTAGAGATTTTATATGTTATCTATGTGAAGTGTGGCACTGCATTATTTCTATATGATTTATGTTATGTGTATATTAGAGTTAGGACCGTAAGGTCCACAGAGCTAGGACCAGAGGGTCTGCATAGTTAGGGCCCAAGGGCCCACAGAGTTATAGCCTCGAGTGGCTAATATGTGCTATATGTGGTATTTTTAAAATTACGTGCCAGTGTATTTGTATGCTATTTATGTGTTGAGATTTATCGTGATATGTGATATGCATGATTCAGAGTTATCAGAGTTAGGGCCTTTGGGTCCATAGAGTCAGGGCCAGAGGGCCCACAGAGAGTTGGGACTGGAGGGTCCCACTGAGACACACTGACTAGAGGGTCAACAGAGATTATAGCCCTGAGTGGCTAATATGTATTAGAGTGGTATTTTGGGGAACTCACTAAGCTCCGTGCTTATAGTGTTTGTGTTATGTGTTTCAGGTTTTCTTAGGATCACGGGATGGCACCGGCTCGATTGTACACACCAGAGGAAGCGTTTGTTTTGAGGATCCTGGTTTACTAATTGAATGAACAAAATAGTCATGTATTGTAATTTAAACAAAAATGGGATTTTTATGAAAAGTGTTAAAGAGATAAGTGATTTTAAATGAAAATTTTGTTTTGAAAATCTCGATGTTACAAGTTGGTATCAGAGCCTTGGTTTGAGGGATTCGGATGCACCTTCGGGTAAATCTGGACTCAAACTGAGGGAGTAGGAAAAGTTTTCAAAGAAATGATATCCTAAAAGTGAATAAGTGTTCAAAGAGAAAGCGAGAAAGAGTAGTGTGTACAATCAGCTAGAGCCCGAACGGTGATTTCCCAAAATACCTTTACTTTTGTGTTATGAGATATTTATGATGCACTTTATGAGATATTATGCATGCTAGAGACAGGCTAGGTACTTCATATCTTAGGACTAGAGGGGCCTGATTTGTGATGCCTTAGCCTAGGAGTTGTTATCATATATGATGTGATTTTGAGAATATTCAGTTGAAATCCTTTTAGGGGATTTGAGTAGAGGAGTAATCTAGGAGAGACGCCTAGATGTGAGTAGTGGTGCTTATCGAAAAAATAGTTAGAACCCACGAGGGGTAGAGTTGTAGAGTTCGGTGGTACTTTTGAGAATGAGCAGAGCAAGCGGAGTTATCACCTAGAGTGAGTTCTATGTATTCTTCGATGCCCGAATGCTGCTTGCTTCGTGCTTTGTGGAACTCTCGATGATGGGAGTCAACTACCAAATGAATATGATGATATTCAGGAGGTAGATGACTGGCATCATTAGGAGCTCTTCAGCAGCTGATGGCGGAGAAGTGGGAGGACCAAGGAAGAGCCTAGGGAGTGACCTTAGCCAGATGAGTACGCTGGCGGAGTAGAGCATTTCGCTGACGAGCGAGCACGCGTGGCGGAATTAGTAAACGAGAAGGTTGAACAACTACTTAGGAGCTCTGGAATGGTCCATGTGGAAAGTATGGGTAGATGTGGCAGGTAGTATGGGCCCGTACTACCGAAAGCAGAGGACCCAAACTCGATACAGGGAGTATTCTGAAGGTTCTAAGTAGCAGATTGAGGAGTGATGTTATGGTTCGAGTACCATACATCATAGCAGATTGAGGAGTGATGTTATGGTTCGAGTACCATACATCGGAGTAGATTGGGGAGTGATGTTATGGTTCGAGTACCATACGTCAGAGCAGATTGAGGAATGATGTTATGGTTCGTGTACCATGCATTATAGCAGATTGAGAAGAGACGTCAGGGGCTGAGTACCATGGTTCTTAGCAAATGATGCTTGTGATTCTCCGGTTATCCGATCAGGATTGATTGGTGGAATTTGGACGCGATGGGGTTTTAGGCTGAGGGCCATGATTGAGTTCGAAGAGGCATCCCTTGAGAGGGGGTCGGGAGCATTTCAGAGTACCTTTGTAAGATGTCAGATGTAGTCGCAAGACTCGGGGATTGGTAGAGAAGGCATTTATGAGGGATTACGGACTGAGTGAGCAATCATACGAAGGAGGAGATGTCACCTTCTATGACTTGTTGGGTGTTATTTATGTTTCCTGTGGGAGTAGGAGAGGCGTGAGATTTTAGTTTTAGGTTTAGGAGTAAACCCTACGGGTTGACATTGATGTCGATGTTTTCCACCAGAGTATCAGGCAACGTGTCTGCCACGAGGAAATGATCTACCATGAGTAGGTAGTCAGTGGGGACTGAGATTGTCAAGGATCACATTACATTGAGTATAGTAGGGCGTGTGGTAGCGGTATCGGCGGGTAATCCAGTCGAGTATATCAGAGCGGTGGCTCTTCTGTCTATGATGGGTATTGAGCATGGAAGTGGAGTCCTTATTCTCGTGATGATTCACGTGTTGGAACGGGGGTTGAGAAGTCGAAGATGAGGAGTATGATGATTTATTGTTTCAGTCTAAGAGTTAGTGATAGTATTGGACAGTTGGGATGTTCAGTATTGGGAGGGTATGGGACTTCGAATGGATAGAGGCGGTCATGATGAGAAGTTCCTGACGATTTCTTTGGAGATTTAGGGTAATTGAGGTTTATTGATCTCTTCGTGGGGAGATCATTGGGCGTTGTGTGGCACCTTCCAAGCGTAGGTGCGATGTTTCTGGAGGAAACCGTCTGTGGGGTAGAGTGTTGATACGTCAATTGGTGATGGTTCGAACCCTAAGTGAGGGAGAACCGAGTATTTTTGAGGGATCCAGAGATTTGTGCAAGAGTGGTTAGGGGTTGGACATAGAAACCTGCGGCTCGAATTCATGAGATCAGGGTCATTGGTGATCAAGGAAAGGAGAAAGGGCGAGATAATGCATGTGGTATGTGTCTGAGAAATGATGGGTGTCTCCACGCCAGGTGGCCAATGGTCAGGAATCTGGTAGTGGTCAGGCCCGTTTCAAGTGGAAGGCTCGTAATGATGGTATGGACAGTTGAGAACTTCTAGGTTGAAGTATGGACTGTATATGCCCTTTTTGGGGAGGATAGAAGATTATCGAGCAGCCAACTCCCAGGCCGGTATGTGTCCTTGCTTGGATTTTGAGCAGCAGGGGAAGAGGGTTTCAGAGGATCATCAACGTGTTCTGAAGCGTTAGCGCTTTCTTTGTATTCTAATTGAGTGTTTGGATACACTGAAGTTGCGCATTGGGTAAAATGGAGAATTATTTATGGGGTTCAGAGGAAATGTATTGTTGTATATGTATAGTGCTGGGGGTAGGAGATCAATGGTTGAGGCAGGACATTGTGATGTTCTTTAATGGTGTTCCGTGGTACCCGGGTATAATGTCCCGATTTCAGAGTTACTTAGAATCTTGAGTTTGAGACGACTAGTGGTGCATCATGTATCCACGGTTCTAGTGGGAGCCCTTCGAGTATTGGCATCAAGAGGGATTATTTAAGAAAGTGGATCTCCATAAAGTTAGGTATTTTATTATAACGATTGCTGCCAGAGTCTGTGATACATATTCAGGTCGAATATGGGTAGCTACCTATGATAGCCTGTGGAGCATGAGTTAGTGGATGTAGTGTGGTGTTGTGATACTGCGGGGACCCGTAGTACTCACTAGTCAGAGGGTGTTGTGATACTGTAGGGAGCCGTAGTACTCACTAGTAAGAGGGTGTTGTGATACTACGAGGAGCCGTAGTACTCACTAGTCAGAGGGTGTTGTGATACTGCGGGGAGCCGTAATACTCACTAGTCAGAGGGTGTTGTGATACTGCGGGGAGCCGTAGTACTCACTAGTCATTGAGAGGTCATCATGATGTTGCGGGGAGCCATAGCACTCACTAGACGGCAAGAGAGTGTGATGATGGAGTGTTCTCCGATCAATGTATGATGCGGAAGTGTTTTGGGCTTGAGTAGTCCTAGTATTGAGTTTTTGGAGCCTGGTGGTTGAACCGGGGTGGGGGGAGACTGGGGTCTCCGTCTTTGTCGGTAGATTCGGCGAGATGCGCAGGGGATATGCGCAGTAGACACCAGAGGTCAGAGTTGAGTCGAGCCTCGGTTGGATTGTATTTTTTTCGCATAAGGAAAAGAGAATTTCGTGACTTGCATGTCACTGGGCCGGGATAGTGGTCACGGGGAGGAAGTTAGTGAGATATTTTGGATCATGATATGGGTGACCTTTGGAGGTTTAGCTGTGGAGTCAAAAGCTGAACTGGAGCTCAGTATCGAAGAGGCATATGAGAAAGGAGCTAGAGCTTATCATGGTGATGTCTGAGGACACTCCAGAGCGAGCGGACGATTCTGACGCTCGAGGACGTGCTTCGAGTATGTGTATTAGATTTCGGAGGGATTTGTGACACGTATTTACCCTTGGTTGAGTTTTTCCATATCAACAGCCATCATTCGAGCATCGATATGCCACCTTTTGAGCTGTTGTATGGGAGGAGGTGTCGGACTTCCATTTGCTGGGGATAGGTAGGGAAATGTGTGATGGGTAGTACATAGATAGTGCTTCAAACGACAGAGTAGATACAGTAGGTCAGACAGAGGTTGTTGACCACTCAGAGTCGCCAGAGGAGTTATGCGGATTGGCGTCGGTCCGAGCTTGAGTTTCAGGTCGGAGATTTTATGCTCCAGAAGGTATCTCCTTGGAAAGGAGTGATCCGGTTCAGGAAGAGAGGCAACCTAGGGCCCCGGTATATTGGTCCGTTTAAAGTGATCGTGAGGGTGGGCAAGGTAGCATATCGTTTGGAGCTACCTACGGAGTTGAGCCAGATTCACGACACCTTCCATGTGTCCCAGCTGAGAAAGTGTGTAGCCGACGAGTCGGCAGTGGTGCCACTGGAGGATATTCAGGTGGATGGGAGCCTGAATTATACTACAAGGCCAATCGCGATTGTGGATCAAAGGATCAAGGTTCTGAGGAACAAGGAGGTGCTCTTGGTTATGGTTCAATCGCAACATCGGAGGGGGTCCGAGTTGACTTGGGAGACAGAGTAAGAAATGCGGGAGCAACATCCAGAGTTGTTTTCAGTATGAGACTTCGAGGGCGAAGTCGGGTTCTAGTGGGGGAGAATTGTAACATCCCAAGGTTTAGGTGCTTCTTTTCTCTTGTGGTCAAGTTTAGCCCTTTATTGGAAAATGTGGCAAATGAGTACGTTGGGCATACTCGGGAGTACGCTGGGCGTACTCATGCACTTAATTTGGACGCGGAGTCGCCAAGGTACGCTGGGCGTACCTAGAGTTACGACGGGCGTACCCAACCCAAGTGCAAAATCCTAATCTGGCTTGTGCACTATTTAAAGAGTGCTAAGGCTCATTTCTCAGCCTCCATATTAGTGAGTGAAACCCTAAGAGAGAGCCTCCCATCGTTCTTAGTGTGTGTGAGTGTGTTGTTGGAGCTAATTGTGCATTGGTGGCTTAGTGAAGAAGA
Source organism: Lactuca serriola (assembly GCF_051521515.1). Taxonomy (NCBI): domain Eukaryota; kingdom Viridiplantae; phylum Streptophyta; class Magnoliopsida; order Asterales; family Asteraceae; genus Lactuca; species Lactuca serriola. Next base: position 137,223,691 of record NC_136416.1, read on the forward strand.
AGGAAAGGAGCTTTTGGAGGCTAAAGCTTGAAGTGCAAGTTTGGATCTGAGATCTACAGAGAAAGGGGCTACACATAGAGGTATAAAGTTCAAAACTTTCCTCTCCTTTTTGGTTTGTTGTTGCATGTGTCATTTTTAGGGCTAAAAACCCCAAAGGTAGAGACTTTATGAGTGTAAGGTGCTCCATGGTCCGAGATCTGTCCCTTTTCAGTGGTATTAGTGGTTTAGATCCATAAAGTTTCCATCTTGGTTGTTGATATGAGGTCATGCTTGAGTAATAAGCCTTCTAGAGTTAGAGAATGGAATATTATGGAAGTTGGTGACTTGTTCAGCCATGCAAAGGCTTAAAATCATCAACTTTATGGATTAAGAGGCTTAGAAGTGGTCAGACCTAGAAGTTGGACGTGGGTCTTAACTGTTTAAGACCTCAAGAGCTAAAGGGCTGAAGCAGGAGAGTACGCTGGGCGTAATCCCAATACGCGCCGCGTACTGGGAGGTATTCCCTGATTTTGAGAGGCAGCCGGGTACGCTCAGCATACACATCTGGTACGTGCAGCATAACCCGGAAAGTTGACTTTTGGTTGACTTTTAGGGTATGGTCTATAGTGGGGCATTTTGAGTTATGAGAGGGGTAAAATGGTCTTTACCCTTCTGAGAGTGTCATAAGAGGACATAGTCTAGCCTTTGAAAGTTATATTAAATAGGGTACTTATTTCATGTGATTAAGCGGAGGCTAGACCAGATTTTACCGAGTCAAAGATTTACCGAGTTACCAGAGGTGAGTCTTCTCACTATACTTTACCTAGAGTGGTAACAAAGTTATGTGTTAGAGATTTTATATGTTATCTATGTGAAGTGTGGCACTGCATTATTTCTATGCGATTTATGTTGTGTGTATATCAGAGTTAGGACCGGAAGGTCCATAGAGCTAGGACCAGAGGGTCCGCAGAGTTAGGGCCCAAGGGCCCACAGAGTTATAGCCTCGAGTGGCTAATATGTGCTATATATGGTATTTTTAGAATTACGTGCCAGTGTATTTGTATGCTATTTATGTGTTTAGATTTATCGTGATATGTGATATGCATGATTCAGAGTTATCAGAGTTAGGGCCTTTGGGTCCATAGAGTCAGGGCCAGAGGGCCCACAGAGAGTTGGGTCTGGAGGGTCCCACTGAGACACACTGACCAGAGGGTCAACAGAGATTATAGCCCCGAGTGGCTAATATTTATTAGAGTGGTATTTTGGGGAACTCACTAAGCTCCGTGCTTATAGTGTTTGTGTTATGTGTTTCAGGTTTTCTCAGGATCACGGGACGACACCGGCTCGATTGTACACACCAAAGGAAGCATTTGTTTTGAGGATCCTGGTTTATTAATTGAATGAACAAAATAGTCATGTATTGTAATTTAAACAAAAACGGGATTTTTATGAAAAGTGTTAAAGAGATAAGCGATTTTAAATGAAAGATTTGTTTTGAAAATATCGGTGTTACACTTTTCTTCTACATTTGGTAAGTATCTTCCTTCTACACTTAGATATTCTACTATCCTACATCCAAATCATAGATTGCTTACAAACATATCGTCATATTTGTGTTAGATCTTCAAATCTTCAAGCATCTCCCAAGTGTTCTTGAGTTGAGCATTTCTTTCCTCCATCATCCATCTACTGAACTCACTCAAGGTGAGTTCATAACCCTATATTTTCATGTTTTCTTAAGTTTTAAGGGGGAGAATACAAGTTAAAACACCAAGAACACAACTAAACTTTTCCAACAGTTTTCATCAAGAAAGCTTAACTCCATTCACGGACTGTTTTGGTCAACATAAACATTTTAGTTTTCAAAACTATACTAGATGCAAATAGTTCAGGTTTATACCTTTAAAATGACTACCTTCACATCTCCATACAATTGTTTTACGATTTATGGTGATTTTTACAAAACATCCTATTATTTCAAGAACAAATCCGGACCAGTCTGTGAATATGGACATTTTAACCCAAGATAAAGACTTCTAAAAATCATAATAAAAATTATGGATAAACTAGACACATTTTGTGAACCCTCAGAGTTTATGAATTCAGTTTTCGACTTCGTATGATTTTTCTATAATTTTTTCTAAAACAGTATAGAAATGTCAAAAATCTAGATAACAGCTTATAACTTTCAACATATTTGTAACAAGTTGAGCAAAGTGTTAAATCTTTAATGACTTCATATTTTACATGTGTTTCTTGTGGTGGGATAATTGTATAACATAAAATACTCACTGAATTTTAAGAATCCTCCATCATTACCAATAGTACAAAACAAGTCATGATAAACATAGTTATATTTTGCTATACATTTGACGTACATAGAAAAGGGTTCTTATACCCCACAAACAAACATACTAAACTATAACAGGTATAGTTAGGTTGCATATACATTACAAACATTATGATAGACTATAATAGGTATAGTTTATGTTCATTTACATTACGAATTCATTACAAAAGGTTTTTAAACGAAAAGGGGTACAAAGACAAAGTACCGGTTTCATACCAAAAAGGGGTAAAAATACAAAGTACCGGTTTCATACCAAAAAGGGGTACAAATACAAAGTACCGGTTTCATACCAAAAAGGGGTACAAATACAAAGTACTAGGTTTTTCATACGAAAAGGGGTACAAATACAAAGTACCATGTTTTTATACGAAAGGGGGTACAAATACAAAGTACCGGTTTCATACGAAAAAGGGGTACAAATACAAAGTACCAGGCTCACACAAAATGGTTTTCATGATATTAAAACTATATTTCATCTAGAATTTTTAGACTTCAACTAGAATTTCTAAGTGTATATGCTAGAGTTATATAAGAATCTAGTCACAATCGACTTAGAATTGGTGGGTCCGCCTTATCTCATATTCCTTGTTTGGTTGTGGACCTGGGGCAGACCCATTATATTCAACGGTTTATTTAACTTAATTTTTATATAATTTATATACGCCGAGTGATTATAGAAGGAATCTATGAGTCTTTCTAGGATTCATTATCTCATAACATAGGATCATTCATTCAACACTTAACTAAGAAAATATTGGATTTTCTGGAAACATACTTTGTTGCTTTTACAAGGAAAACAGTTTCATTTTCAAACAAAACTCTTATGAACTCACCAACTTAATTGTTGAAATTTTTTTAAAACTACTTGTATTCTCAGGAAATCAGTGAAACAGAAAAACCAACAACATTTTGAGGATAGGACGATAAATCATCAAACAATTCATTTTGTCATCATAATGTCATTGGTTTTGAAACATGTAAACTTACTATGATGTAACTTTCTCAATTATATTTATGATGGTTGTATTTACTTTGAGCACTATTATACTTGTTGTTGTGATACTATACATGAAGTCCTCTACCCCCGAACGTTTCTGCCATCCTTGGTTTGGGGGTGTGACAGATCGCTATCAATCTCATTTAGTGTTCAACTTTTAGTAAGAATTTAGATTTCTAGCTCTCAACAAATAAGAGGGACAAATCCCATGTTGACCACATACGCCCATCAATGTAGTTCATGTCATGCCCAAAGATGGCCCTTATGAATGCCTTTTATGGAACAACGTTAAACCATATGAAAGCACAACAATTCCTATACTTCATGTCCCAAATATGTATCTCTGGTCTAAGAATATAAAGATACAATCTTGATTGAAACATCACTCATGACTACGATCTATAAAGTGATTTTGATGTAGTTCAGTTCAAATACTTATTCTCCTATCAAGTATCTACGAAGTTGGTAGCAGCTCTTGCTTCTCTCGTCTCCAAGAGAATCAACCAATCCACTCATATTAATCTTACCTCATAGATGCTCCCCCAACTATGAAAGACTATGGATATTTAGAATAACCAAGTGTTGAAACATAGAAGTGACCCTATTAAACTTCTAACAAACCACAACCTCTCCTTTATCCGCAACCACTCTCTCATCCGCAATCAAAGTACCGCAACCGTAGTCATCATTATAAGCACTTAGTCTAGTCTTTTATCTGTTTTTTCTTAATGTACTCTCTTTTATCCTATGTACCTTACATGGCAACATAAATAAATAGGACTTTTTTAAGCTTTGAGACTCTATAAAAAGGAGTTATCTCTTTCTGATTTTATACACATCTATTCATCTTGAATCTCATATCTATTGAAATTCATAACTTACTCTCTCTTCTACTTCTTACTATCTGAAGTCTCTTAAAATAAATCTGAATTATAAATCTCTCCTTCGGAGCAAGTCAGTCTTGACTTAATCACTAAGTTTGATCTCACTTACTAACTTGGTCTAATTGCATTCCTTGTTAAGAATCAACTTATGTGTATACTTGATATAATACTTGTTTTCATATATATTTCCTTATATTTCTGAATATAATCATCTAACTATCTAAATCTAACTTTTATTATTATTGAGCTTTATGATCCTCTAAGTTAAACTTTAATTTCTGCAATACAAACTTGTTCTAACGTTTGTTCAAGTGTTTTCCTCAAGGTTTTCTCTCAACACCTAGTTATTCAAGGCTTTAAACATGCTAATAAAGAACACAACAATTATTTAATGAAAAACTCATATCCAATATATCAACTCATTACAATATATGTTGCTTGTATTGTTCCAATATCCAAATACTAAATTTCAGTCAAATACATCTACTTACATCTACTTTGTGAATACAAACATTTTCAGTTATATATATATATATATATATATATATATATATATATATATAAAACTCATATATAGAGAAAACGATTAAGAATGTATTAGATGATTAAATATGACTTAGATACCAATACTTGCATAATGAGATTACTCATAGTCATACTGAACTATGCATTAAGCATCTTAGTATGGGGTTAATCTAACAACAATGTACTCTAACTCTGTTGTGTAACATGTGATTTAAAATCTACATGGAAACACTATCCATGTAACTTTCTCTTCATTCATAATGAGGACACTCCCGATTGTGATTTTGAGTCATCTCAATGTATTTGGAAGTTCGACACACATGTAACATCTTTAAACATATTTTTTTTTCAAATACTCCGTATATTATGAATATTTCTCTAGTCTTCACAAGTACTTTAGAATGTTACTTTAAGTCACACCATGACTTATGCTCGTATTATACCGATATCATTCGACATGCTCTAAGCATACGGAGTATCTGGCCTTCATGTATAATTATGACATATATGATTAATCAAATTGCACTAGCATATGGAATACAATCATATTATTTGGTTCAAAACATTGTACTAGGATTCTGAGGAGTTCTCAAAATCATGTCATGTGGCATTTGACAAGATAAACTCTCTTAGAGTCTTATATCTGAAGTTCTTTAAGATCCTTGACAATCAATTCAATTTTACTTAATCCTTTAAGTTGTCGTGATCTATGTATATAGTCTTTATTCCAAGAATTAGTATGTCGACTACATACAAGACTATGAATGTTGTTGCGCTCCCACTAGCTTTTTAGAAAACACAAGAAGCATCTTGATTATAATTAAATCATACTATGTAATTTACTTATAAGAAAGAAGATTCTTACTTTGAGATGTTAGCTTAAATATGAAAGGATTTCATTCATGTATGTTTTCTCCTTTGAAAACTCACTTACTCTCTATATTCGTAATATATCCAGGAAGATTAATCAAGCCCATACTTGATAATCATACATGAATGCATATCTATGTGCTTTATTAGTTTTTGATTAACTATTGAGCAAATTCAACAAGAGTTGAAAAACTCGCTAGTTCCAAACTATGATGCTTTTAGCTTATGGTTCTTTAGATCTTCAAGTTCCATATTGCTCCCACTTAGAAAAAGAACTTTCTAAGTACTTGTCTTTGAAATGAAAATTAGTGGGATTGGTAGAGACTTCATCTTAAAAAATCATTCATTTGAGTATACTATACTTCAGGTGAAACTAATAATTGATATTATGTGCTGATGATTGGAATAAATAATCAACTAATTACAAACGAAATAAATTTTGTGTTGAAGATATAACAAGTGTTGTTATAGTTTTTAAACAATAGATGTTTTGTACCTATTTTATAGGAACATGTACACTTGTAAATTTATGAATAAATCTAGATTTGTTTATCGTTTAATAGATGTTCACATTCATGTTCTGATACGATGTCTTATGTGTTAAAAATATTTTCTCATGATGTCATTTATAAATTAAATATATAATCTTTTCATTAAATTGATAGTTCTAATCATAACACCTAAATAATAAAATGATATTTGATTGAAACATATCTATGTCATAATAATCATAACTATATAACACATATACCAAGTTCAAAAGGATGGAATTTTTAGGGCAAATGAGCTTGATCAATTTGATATATGTGAATCCTATTGTATGGGACAATGATTCACAAGTATCTTTATCTATTAGTAGTTAAAGAACAAAAGACTTGACAATGAATTATACATAAGTGATGTATGTAATCCTTTTAATCCATGAATATATTTGGTGATAGATACTTAAATTGATATCACTGACGACTTTTATTTGTCATTGTTGAAACCTTTGACATGGTCAAATTCTTTCATAGTAAAGATTGAAATACAACTTAATGAGAACATCATTACACTTTCGTTGTGATAAAGAAAATGAGTTTTGTGAATCAAGTCTTCTTGTAACATCTTAGGAGTTGTCGAATTGATTCACAACTCATTCCGTCAAAAACACTAATCTGCCATTAGTATGGTTCATGTGACACAGGATCACCTGGTCACTTGGATATGTCTTTTAATGTCTAAGGTAGCCTTCATATTCTCCAGTGGGATAGGGTCACCTGGCCACTGGTTGAATGATGATAGTACATTTTTTGAAGAGGATAAAACATAGACCTTGCAGTCTATTATATGATGTTTTAAATATCTATTTACTTTATAATTTTTTTGGAATTATGCTTACCGCAACAAATATATATTGAATATATATTTTCAACCAAACAAGTAGATTAAATACTCTCATTAGACTAAGGATGTAATGGTTTATCCTTATCTAAAAAGGTATGAAGTTTTAGAGCATATGTTAGACAATACGCTTAACCATTCTAACATCTACTAAGTGCATTTATGTAGACTATCCTAAATGATTGTTTAAGATGAAGTCTCTACCAATCCCACTAATTTTCATTTCAAATACAAGTACTTAGAAAGTTCTTTTTCTAAGTAGGAGCAATATGGAACTTGAAGATCTAAAGAACCATAAGCTAAAAGCATCATAGTTTGGAACTAGCGAGTTTTTCAACTGTTGTTGAATTTGCTCAATAGTTAATTAAAAACTAATTTAACACCTTAAAAGGTGTTAACGGCTCATGAAGAGGGGTTTACGGTCCAAGAGTGTTATTGGTCCGTAAACTCATGTTTACTCTCCATATGATAAGGTTTTGGTGTTCTAAGCTCATTTATGCAAGTCCCCAAGTCATATCTAAGCCCTAGGAGTGATTTAGAAGGGTTTTGGGGCTTCAAAAGCCCACTTATGGGTGTTTGCGGTCCAAGAGTGTTCTTGGACCGTAAACACATGATTTTGCCCCTTTTGGATGTCTTAAACACGAATTTACATGTTAAATGAGCTAAACAACATGTTAGGGTAGATCACTTACTAGTTTGGAGCTTGAAAGAGGCGTTTTTGGATCAAAATCGGCTTTGTAGAGAGAGAGAGAGAGAGAGAGAGAGAGAGTAGAGAGAGGGTGTAAAGGCTTCAAATGGAGTCCACTCACCCTTATATAGGGTTTGAGTTTGTGGCTCAGAGGAAATCTACCCGATACTGGCGTTAAACGGGGATTTTTGGTCGCACCCGATTAAATGGTCGTAATTTGACTTGGTTGTAACTAAAACTTTTTCAAGGGAATATTGAGAGTGTTTCTAATTTGTTCCAACCCTTACGAAGTCATAATAAAAGTCCCAATTTAATTAACCTAATCCAAAAAGGTTAACGGACAATTTAATAAAGCGAGTTTTATTAACGGAAAAAGAGGTTAAAATGACGGGATAAATTTCGGGTTGTCACATCATCTGCCCGTTAGAGGGAATTTCGTCACGAAATTTAGGTTTAGGCAAGGAAGTAGGCATGAACAATCAGGTAGAGGTATGAGGGTACTTCCTATTCGGTTGTTCCTCACACTCCCAAGTGAACTCTGGTCTTTGCTTGGCGTTCTAACAAACCTTCACTTACGGGATGCGGATTCCGTTTCGTTTAGTTAGCGATTCCTACAGGTTCGTCTATGAAGTTAGGGTTCCCAATGATTTCTATCAAGATGAGTGGGATACAAAGAGTGACGTCGGGCAAACACTTTTCAAGTCTAAGAAATGGATTGATTTGGGGTGAACTTATGGAATTTCCGTAAGTAGTCGTGGTCTGACGAGGGTTGGACCAATTTTTGTAAAGAATCTCGGATGGTCCTAAGCTCTCGGAAAGGTAGAGCTTTTCAGTACTTAGAACATAGTGTACTTCTATGGCGAGATCATCACTGGCGCGATCGCCATTCTGAAGTTCCAAACGTTCTCTCATACTGGGAGTGTAATTACCGGGTTGGTTCTTAGAAGGTTCAGGTTATCCTCAAATTCGTGTTTCTACTGATTGGCTTTCAGAGGTTTTATGGATCATCGGGTGAATTGGATGTCTACGGGTATCTGTTTGCTGCAGGGTGACTATCTCAATCTTGTGCAAAATGAATCTGCACTTCTGATTCTTGAGATGTTTCTAACAGAAACTCTCAGGGTCGGGGAGATAGGGTTTCGACCACACGATTGTTTAGAAAGTTTTTAAACATCTCATCATCGTCTAGTTGAAGCTTTCACAATATGATTCCTAACAGGAAAGAATCATTCTCTTAATTGCTTTGCTGTTTCATGAATAGCAATCTGTGCTCAGGGCTAACTCAGTCCTTAGAGATTTTCTGAAGTGTAGGACTATCTCGGGAGGTGGTCCTACTAATTCTGTGTGAGATAGTATTCTTGGAACACGTAGTAGTCTAATGAATCTCTAAGACATACCCTAATCTCTAAGGTGTCAGTTTATTTTAGTTGCAGAAAGCGCGTGCTCTTGTATAACCCATCGACTAACACCTAGACTGGTGTCAGGTCTATAATCTCTTCGGGATCTGGGTTATAAGGCTTAACGCAACCTACTTTCGCACTTTATTCAAGTATTCTTGGCTATGGAGGTGATCCTATGGTTTTTGGCATTCTAGGATTCACTTCGGAGAATGCAGTCTATTGTCTACAGGGCGACGGTGAGTTCCTCTACGTGAGGAGGCGGAGTGTCCTAGGCACTACTCGTCGGTAACAGGGTGGACGAAGTGCCTGAGTAGTGCGAGCATCTTCTGCAACTACTCTTTCGGTGGTTCTGATTTTTCTTGATTTAGGTTAAGTCTAGAAGTATAGGGTTCCGTTACTCGGAACTTCTAATCTCTTCATCCACTCTTCTCAGAGTTTAACTTATCGTAACTTCCAGGTTTCCGAGATATCCGTTGAGATGCTTAATTCATGGGATTAAGCGTGAATGGATGGTCGTAGTCAATGTCCTTGACTCTTACGACTCAGATTTCTTTACCAACTGAGGGTGTTAGCTACTACGTTGGCTTAACCGGGATGACAACAAATTTTGGATTTGTGGTCATTTTAGTAGCTCAACCCGCAGTGGTTCTCTTGACTCTAGTTCCTATTATATGGGATAGGATGAAGGGTTCTACTTTAGGGTTCGTGGTAGAGCCCGTACTTGGCTTAACCACTAATACATGGTGTATGCAAGCCGTATATAATTGAGGTCGACAAGATGTTCAGTTGTGTGACTCCACCCCAAACCCACAACCCAACGAGGAACAGGGAGTAGGGAGGAAGCACACATCTTAAATCTTATTGATCTGAATTACATGCCACTCTAATGCATATACCCATTGTCAGTATGATAATCCTACAAGCTCTTTCTCTTAAATCATGAACCTGGTTGCGAGGTGCTAAGGGTCTTTCTAGGAAATCCACTTAGTAGGTTTTAGGCGGTTATCGTCTTCTGGAATACTTGCAGTGTCTTTCGCTTCGGTTTCTATCTGTCTAAGAAGGGGTGGGTTGACAGCGCGTTGTACCCTTCTCCTGGGTACTTCGGAAGGTTTTAGATAAGAGGGACGACTGACGGATTGCATTGGGTTTTATTATTAGGTTTGGAAGAACCTTTATCTGCCGAGGTGGCTATTGTGAAAGTTCTTTTTACACAGCACTAGGATTTTACACGCGGTTGCACTAAGTCGAACCATGATTAATAGAGGCGTCGAAGTTGGCATACATCGACATGATATAGAGTGAGGGTTGATAGGGCCATGTGTTGAACGGGCACATAAGTTCTTGGCGTCTCGGGTTTCATCCCGTGTATCACTGTCGCGGATACTTGGACCGATAGAGTCGACGCGGAACTATAGAGGGTCCTGAGTGTTTCTAAATAGTGTACCTTTCATGAATGGATTCTCACGAGGCCTTTCTATAATCGCCTAACATATACTAGTCATGTATAATTAAGGTGGGAAGGACTGTTAACTGAGCGACTCTGCCCTAAATCCACAACCAAACGAGGAACAGGAAATGAGGCAGCATCACTCACTCTAGGTCTATCCTTCTTAATTATACATGGCTTTAACGTATATATCGAGCCATTATAGCTTTACTTGATGAAATTTTAAATTTACAACAGTGCTGCGACTTTCGCCTTAACGGGGGAGTAATTATATTTAGAATTAGCCTTTTAATGTTTTCGGTTAGTTATCTAGGATAGAGAGACGTACCAAAAGTTCTACTGGCTTCCTTGATGACTCTCCCTAGGTATTTAGAGTTAGACTCCTCTTGCGCCTTTGTCGTTTCCTTTAGTTGGGAAGTCCTTCTTGAAGTGTCCAATCTCACCACATAGATGGCACATTGGACTGGTCGCCACATTGGTGGTTGATGTGATGAACTCAACCGGGGTTCTGCAGGTACGAGCAGTATGCCCCTTCTTGTTGCACCTAGCGCAAAATAATTCTCGGCATATACCATGATGATGGTAGCTACACTTGCTGCAGTGGGGAAGGTTTCCTAGGAATGGTCTTCTAGGTGTCGGGATGGAAGGGCTGGCAGGGGTATTGATTGTCTCAGGTCGTTGCCCTTCAGAAGGTCCTTGAGCCGAGGTACTTCCCTCCTCGTTCTTGAACTTTCTCTTCAGTAGATTTGGTTGAGGTTCTTGGGGGGCTGGGTACGCGGGAGTTGGTTGCTGCCGTCCATTGCTAGGTTCGGGAATCTCAATAAGGCTCCTGCTAACATTGGCGTTGTTAGCATTCAGATGAGCCATGACGGCTGCTACGTCTGCCGAGACTGCAGGTTGGAACATAGCTTCATCGAATAGGAGAGTAGGTTTCTTGCCAGCGGATTGGTTACGCTTCTTCGGAGGCATGGTTTTCCTACACGGAAAGGAACACAAGTTGATGAAAGACGATGTTTAACTATAGACGTATCTATCCTTACTATAATAGGCATAAACTTTTCCCGCGCCGCGGATATTGGTTATTTGAGTGTCGACCTACATCCCTATGATGTAGTCCGGGTATTCAAGGTAGGAGTAAGGTTATCGGAAAGTCATAAGATGGGATTCGTTCCTACTAATTTATCTTTATACTGGAGAGATTCACTCTCCGGTTTTGGAAAGATCTGAGGACAGTTCAGAACGAAGACTGCGGGAAGAGAGGCTCATGAAGACTTATGGCTAAACATTCTCAATCGAGGTTTTGAAATCCGATCTAATCGCATTACTTGTGACGGGAAAAGGCGATTTACCTAACACCTAGTGTGAGTAGTGTAATCACTAACTCACTAAATTGTATTATTTTATGGGTGTATTAGCGCGACAATAACGAGGAAAAGACACTTCTCGGGTTCCATGTACTGGCTCCCTCTGTCTACCTCTATCCTAGACTGGGATCGGTGTTGGTTTTCTTCAGATAGATACCTAGGGTTCTCTTCTCGTGTAGACATACCGAATCTCTATTCCGCCTTACTTCTGATCCTGATTCTCAGTGTCATCACTTCATGATGGATGACTGGAAATCTCGGAAGTTCAGGCGAATTTTCCACCGATGTCCCTAAAAGGTATAGGCACTTGGTGGTTTCAATAGTCTCGTCCTCGTTCATTTATATTCGAACTAGAAATCTTCTCAATGAACCTCTTCTGGGTCTGAATCAACTCTTCTGTCGAACACTGAAGTGTATAAGGTTTTCTACAGGGTTCGTGCGAGAATGGAAATGTCTAGAGAATCCTAAAAGATTATTAACATTTCACTGGGTGATCCATATCGAGTCCTGCTAAAATTACATAGGGTACACAAATTATATATAACCTAGATCCGATAGGCCTTCGAATATGTGATACTACTCTATATCCACATCCCAACAAGGAAAGGAAGTAGAGTGAAACCACACATTCTTAGTCTATGGGATCCTTATTATATATAACCTTGGAAGTATACCCTTTGTAATCATAGGTAGATCAATAAGGATCTTTTGAGTTTTTTACACAAGGTTATCTATGGATCCTAAAATACCCCTATGGTATTTTAATTTCTTGTTTGATTCTTAACTTCTGAATATGATTCTGGGATTAATGTGAGTCTTTTAGTATTCCAAAATACCCCCATAGTGTTTTAAACTTTATGTTTGGCTCTAGCATTCCTATTTGGTAAGTTTTAGAGTTGTTGCAACACCACCATCACTCCCAAGCACACGTTCATCGCATCTCAAATAAATGTAGTTGATCAGGTTACATTTATTCCAGCTTACGATTACATAACTGCCCAGGTTTGACGGTAGTGGTCAACATCCAACGACTTTCATTTTGTTCTTCTTGTGATACTTTTGTTCGAGTGTTTAGATTCTGGATGTTCTTATACTTTGGTAAAATATGGTTATATTTTAAAGTATAATTCTTGGTCAGAGTGTTTTATCCCTATGTATTTATAGGTTGTATATCTTTTATGAATTGATATACTGTGCTCACTATAAACAATGCTCTGATACCAATCTGTCACACCCCAAAACTGGAACGGCGGAAACGTTCTGGGGTGGATGACATCATGTCAAGTATCACAACATATGCAGTATAGTGATCAAAGTACAACAACCACTGAATTAATAGTAATAATTTTTACATAGTTTACATTTCATAGCAACATCAAAGTAATACAAGGAATAATATAGATGCAGCTCGGTACTAGGATGTCTTCACAAATGCTCCCGGGATGTACCTGTCTATCGTTGACCTGAGAATACAAGTTATTTTGATAGAGAGTATCAACATTGTATAATGCTGGTGAGTCAATAAGTATTTAGTGTCATTTGCATAAATATCCATTTTTATTCAAAATAACTTTATGAAAGATAGTCGTTTAGAATCTATGGTGTATTAGCGTCCTTTCCAAAAAAATCCTATATTTTCTAAATAAAAACAGTCTTCTACCAAGACCCGACTAATTTATGTTTTAGGGAGTAGTTTTCCCCAAATTACTATCATTACCAATATAGAATTGACTTTGAAAGAGTAATGAGAAAATCAAAAGTGAAGATACTAAGGGAAAAATAACATATGCCTCAGCAGTAATACTGCTGACTAAGGTAAAAGAAATCATAGACTCCAGGAAAGTATTGAATGATACGCCTGGCTCAGTCTAACAAAAGGAGGCACAAACTCCAGACAGTATCGAATGAACGACACTGCTAGCAAAGTCTAAAACAAAGAAATACTGACTCCAGACAGCATCGAATGATTGATACAGCTAGCAAAGTCTAAAACAAAGGAATATAGACTCCAGACAACATCGAGTGAAGGATACATCTAGCAAAGTCTAAAACAAAGGGTTAATGTGAACCCATATGTAACCATGCTAATCGACGATAGAGTATCTGATGACCCTCTAGGTCACCCATAGAGGTAGTGACATTAGAGGTAGTGGCATTATGTCACCCATGGGCCTTACCGGCGCGGACTGTAGCTAGTAGTCTGGGTGTGGGAGTGTTAGTACCGTATAGATCTATACACATGATGTTCGCTCTCCTTCCCGGAGACTCTAGTTACACGGCGTTGGCACAATGAAGCATTGTAGAGGGGAGATAGCGTGTCACATTCTAAAGTAAAAGAAAGAGATAGAGATAGAGACAGAGATAGAGATAGAGATAGAGATAGAGGTAGAGATAGAGATAGAGATAGAGATAGAGATAGAGATAGAGATAAAGATAGAGATAGAGTCTCCTAACTATTCCTATAATAGTTACTAGGGTTCCAGACACATGAATAATAGAAGGATGCCTGTACTACTCAAGGCGATGAATTTGGCTGAGAGAGAGAGGGAGAGAGAGAGAGAGAGAGAGAGCCTTTATGTCCATACATGTATACATGATATATAATTAATGTTTAAACGGCGTTCGGACGGATAACCGATACCCACCAGACCACATCCCAACGAGAAAAAGCAAATAGGGCAAACTAACCTTCCTAAGTCCTTTAAACATTATTTACATAAGTATACAAATATAGGCATGCATTTAACGAAACAGAAGCATAGAAGAAAACTTTGGTAAAATCTTTGGAAAACCTTTACAAATAAGAATTTATGACTTGATGTCATTTTGTAAGACAAGCTTTGAAAACCTTTGGAAATCTTTTGAAAAACCTTTCGTAAACAACTTTGAAAAATGATTTGTATAAAACGGTTTAAGTGAAGAAAACCATTGATAAGAAATTACGACTGGATGTCTCTTAAATAAACAAACTTAGAAAAACTTTGGATAACCTTTAATGATCTAAAAAGGGATATTCATACTTTAACAAGATTCGAAAACCTGATTTGGAAATCTTTAATCTAGATAAACAGTTTAACATGCAATAATCTATTTTTCTTTACAGCTATTAATCACATGTGATTTATCTAATAACTATATAGTTCAACTTGTATTCCCCCTATAAAATGTGACATCCCCATTTTCACGACCAGAAAAGACTGATTTTGTTTATGCTTTATAAAAGTCAGAGTACTTCTTTTCATAAAAATGTTGCGGAATTTGTTCCTAGAAAAACACGATAAATACGTTATTAAAACATTTTCGAAGAAACGTATTTTATTCATTTTAAAACATTTGGGATGTCATTGTCAATATAGAAACATAAGCATAAACAGAACCTACATTTATTTACACTAGTGATCTACATCTCTTTAATCTCTCAATGTAATGTCACTTCATATCAACACCTGTGATATAAATAAACTGAGTGGGTCAGTTTGGGAAACCTGGTGAGTACATAGGGTTTTCAACCCACAATATAATTATTATGTTTAAACAATCAAGCAATTAAACCCAATTACCCATCCCCATTATCTTCTTTACTCTTAAGGATATACCTTAAGAATCAGCTATTTCTCGTTCATTCATTCCTAAAGATTATCCTAAGGAATCGGCACGAAGTCCATCGTTGCCAAAGCTTATAGATTACAACTGGTGAACACGTAGTTTAAAACATCTGGTAAACACTTAGTTCAAAAGTAACTAGTGAACACACGTAGTTCAAAATACCTAGTGAACACACGTAGTTCAAAATACCTAGTGAACACACTTAGTTCAAAGATACGTAGTGAACACACTCAGTTCAAAATACCTAATGAGCACCTAGTTCAAAAACACCTACAGGTTACGAGCTTACTAGCGTTCCACCGGACCGTCTAGTATCGCCCATGGTCATCATCTATACTCCACTAGATGACTGGATCACTGACAACAGTGATGTCTCCCATCGTGTTATCACAAAACAACTATTTCATCTACCCATGTTTTACCCAACTCATTTTGTAGATATAAAATACATATATAGTTTAAATCATTTAAAACATGTATAAAAATCTTTCACCCAGTATAGACAGCAAGTATTCAGACAATATGCACACACAACACGTAATTTATATTAAAATACTTCATATCTATGTGTAAGATGAAAGGGACTATGCACTCACCTGAGAAGGTGGTGACTCGGTACTCGGACAACGCTTCGTTTACTTTAAAATAATTTCGTTCGACGAAACCTAGTATTATTACCACTAGATTTTGGTCTAATATTTACCGTGACTAATTATTAGTCTTATTATTATTATTATTATTATTATTATTATTATTATTATTATTATTATTATTATTATTATTATTATATAAGCGTTTAAACAATACTTTCCAACCATTATGTACAGACAGGGGCCAGACATAAAACACCGAAGGGCGGGACCATTTTGGCATATAGCACTTCTGAAATCCAACAACCCTAAGTGGCCCTTTAAAACAGATTCCTCGTACCGCGAGTAGTTAAAAAGATATTATAACGACACTTATATAAGTCATAATAATAGCTCAAATATTTATTATAAATTTATAATAACAATACTAAGTTTAAATATAAACTATATTAAAAATAGGGTAAGCATAACTTACTTAGAAGGGGATTTTAGCTAGGAGTCGGGCTCTGTAGGGGCAGAACTTCGTCGCTGAATCTTTCTAAGAAAGATTTGTGCAACGCTTCAGCGCTCACCTTACTATACTAAAACTACAGAAAGAGAAGTCGAATCATGAGGGACCGAAATGCTCAGGGGATAAGGACAGAAAGACTCTTGAATCAAGAGAATGGTGCAAGAAATATGAGAGCCCAAGCCTCTTATTTATAGTAATTGAATTTACAAAAACTACCCTCCATAATTACTTAATGACCTTATAATTATATAAACAGCTAAACACCCTTTATAATACTATTTTAAATAGATTTAACAATATTTTCACTAAACTAATGTCGAAAGAACTCAACATTAGTCTTATAATGACCGCATCGTCGATACCTTTCTAATGATATATACATATGTATATATATATATATATATGTGTACGTATATATGATTTATACTTTATTTTAATACGTAAATATGCTATTATAATTTGTAACTCGTTCATACGAACTCTGTTTTTGACATTCTTTATATCCACGCGTAGGTGGAGACGTACTCTACAACTTTCGTTTTGAGTGCCAAGGCTAAATCTCGCTCTATCGTAAATTCACTATTTACGCCTCCCGGTATTGAACCAGTTCCGTCGCGAAACTTCGACGGGTCATAACTTCTTCGATAGAACTCAGATTTCGGCATTCTTTATATGTACGGAAACCTAGTGACATAGACTACAACTTGGTTCAAATTATTTATAAGCTTCTGTCGAAAAGTCATTTTCGACACTTATTGCCTCTAATTTGACTAGCCCGGATCTACGGGCGTTACAATTATCTCCCCCTTAGGATGGTTACGTCCCGAAATCATCAACAAAACAGGGCTCGTATAATGACTCCATGCGTCATCTCTTCATCCTAGGTAATAATTATAACTTCTATATTCCTTCAAGTCTATCTCTTAGACTTGTTGACTGTAAGCAGTACTTGATTGTGCACCTGCTTTCTATCTCAGGTTAGACTCCAAATCATGACCTATCGTCATGTGATGCTCGTTTAGACTCGGGTCTCTTAGAGTTAAATTCCAAAATAGGCTATACCTTCCTTCATGTTCTAATGTGATATAATCACATTTTTTTTAAAATGTAGCTTTTCTAGCTACAAGCAACTTTTCATGATACCTCTACTGGTTGCTTTGATTAATTCTTCCGGCTTGAATCGGTGCTACATCAAACTTGGTTCTCTGAACCACGTAACATACTCATCGTAGTCGGACTCGATTTGATATGACCACTAGGGTCAGAATATCAACAGTCTTTTTAGACATTACCGAAACGATGGTAATGACATACTTGAATAAAACGAAATCAGTTACTAGCTTCTTGGTAACTTTGTGACTTTTCCTGATCCAAGCGTGAGTCCCGTTCTTCCGGTAGTATATGCATCTACTACCTTTCACACCTACTCATACTCGTCCCAAGTATTGTCTCGTAGTTTTCCAAGTCACCATACAAGAAATTCACATAACAGTTTAACTCATCAGATAACAAAACAAAGGTTTTATTACTTCTTGAAACTATTACATAGGTGTTCAAGTTCACCCTAGACTATGCCTCTAATAGGCTACATCATACGATACTATGGCTACTGCATAACTTGATCTTCGAAGATGAAGTCCTCATCCTTGATTCTTTGCATGGTTTTCCGCTTCGTCGAGGATCATGTGAAATGCCCTTGGCCTTGGTGGCATGTTTGGCCTTGCTACTTCATTCTTCTTTGGGCAATTCTTTGAAAGATGCCCCCCTTCTTTACATTCATAACACAACCTCTTTTTGGATGTACACTCATTGGCGTAATTCCCAGACTTTCCACACTTGAAACATGTCACCTCTTCACCATATTTTCCAAGGCGTTTCTTCTTGCATTTATCACACCATCTTGCTTCACCTCCTCCTCCTGGCTTTGAGAATTTGCTCTCCTTGTTGGACCTTGAAGATCCTTCAAGCTCCCGCTTCTCTCCTGCCTTATCTTTTTCTAGACCCTTTTCTCTTATCTGGGCCTCTACGTTCTTAGCTGCCCTAATAGCTGTTTTTGCATGTTAAATGAGCTAAACAAGTTAGGGTAGATCACTTACTAGTTTGGAGCTTGAAAGAGGCGTTTTTGGATCAAAATCGGCTTTGTAGAGAGAGAGAGTAGAGAGAGGGTGGAAAGGCTTCAAATGGAGTCCACTCACCCTTATATAGGGTTTGAGTTTGTGGCTCAGAGGAAATCTACCAAATACTGACGTTAAACGGGGCTTTTGGTCGCACCCGATTAAATGGTCGTAATTTGACTTGGTTGTAACTAAAACTTTTTCAAGGGAATATTGAGAGTGTTTCTAATTTGTTCCAACCCTTACGAAGTCATAATAAAAGTCCCAATTTAATTAACCTAATCCAAAAAGGTTAACGGACAATTTAATAAAGCGAGTATTATTAACGGAAAAAGAGGTTAAAATGACAGGATAAATTTCGGGTTGTCACATATATATTGTTTATAAGTTCATAATAACGATAATAAACTTAAAAAATAAGCTATACTTAAACTAGGGTAACCATAACTCATTTACTAGGAGGTTTGGCTAGGAACCGGGCTCTACGGGGGCAAAACTTCCGAGCCGAAAGCTCTTCTTCTCGTAGCCTTCTAGCGCTCCGGGACTTGCCTCTTATCACTTGGGAAGTACTAGAGGTTGCGGGAGGCTTAGAGAGAAGTTAGAGAGGTAGAGAAAGGTTAAGGTGTGAGGAGAATAAGTCAGCCTCACATGGTATTTATAGGTTGAAATATGTCTTAACTCGGCGAGTTCTAAGCCTCCAACTTGTCGAGTTAGGTTCTAGGTGTCAGAATTTCGTGACAAGGCGTGGGGAGGAAGCAATGGCTCAGATCGCGCCACGTCACCCACTTTCGCATCAGCCCATCCCGACTTCTAAATTCCGTAACTTTTGCATACTAGCTCCATTTTTTATGTTCTTTATATCCACACATAGTTATTGATAAGATCTACAACTCTCCTTTTGACTCCATTGGCTAATTCTCGACTGATTTTAAATTTAACAGTATGAGAAAATTACACTGTTTAACGACCGTGTAAAATTCATAACTTCTACATACAGACTCCGTTTTTTACTGTCTTTTTATCGTTGAGCTCCTATTAATGAGATCTTCAATTCTCATTTAGGTTGTTTGGCTAAAAATCGATCGATCTAAAATTTGAATTTCGGGTTATGCACTGCTATGCTAAATCTTAGAAAAATCATAACTTCCTCATATGAAGTCAGATTTGGACATTCTTTTTTTGCACGTTCTCGGTTTAACGTACAATATGAATTTCATATATATCGCTAAGTCATAAAAAGTAATTTATCAAAAATTCACTTTTTACGTTACACGGTGCCATTTCGGTTTAGCCGTAAAACTTCGACATATCATAACTTTTTCGTTATAACTCGGATTTCGGCGTTGTTTATATCTCCGGAATCCTTGTCACAACCACTACAACTTTCTTCATAGATATTGAGTTTATCTACTATTCTATTTTTGATGCTTATTTTTATTCATAATTTATTATACCTTATAAATGAGTATAATGCACATAAAATCACATAATTCACATAATATTCAAGTAATTCCTCTTTATTACTTCATATTAGGTTACAATTGTTTACCCTAAATATTACATCATCATACTAATGCTTAGCCTAGAAACATGGGCGTTACAATTCTCTCCTTCTTAGGATGATTCTGTCCCGGAATCATGCATCAGCAAACATATGTGGATAGTGACTCATTATGTCACTCTCTGTTTCCCAGGTGAGGTTCGTCCCATTCGTATGTTTCCATCGCACAAGCACTAAGTCATCCATCTTGCATCGAAACTTGTTTGTCTTACGTTCTATAATTGCCTCAGGCTCTTCGATTAGCCTCTTATTTTCATCCATCCTTAACTTCATAAGTGGAATTATATTGGGAAGTTCTCCTGTGAACTTCCTCAAATAACATACATGGAATGTGTTATGAATACCATCTAGTTCTTCTGGCAGTTCGAGCTTGTAAGATTGGTTCCCAATCCTCTAAAGAACCTTGAATGGTCCAATAAACCTTGGACTCAAATTTCCTCTCTTCCTAAATCTTATAAGTCCCTTCCACGATGAGATTTTGAGCAGAACTGAATCTCCAACTTCAAATGTCATCGGTCATCTCTTCTTGTCAGCATAACTCTTTTGACGATCTTGAGCTGCTAACATCCTTTCTATAATCACTTTCAACTTTTCAGCAGTCTGATGGACTATCTCGAGGCCCATAAACTGCTTTTCTTCAGCCTTAATCCAACAAGACAGTGCACGACACTTCTGACCGTACAAAGCTTGATAAGGTTCCATCTTGATGCTTGAATGGTAACTATTGTTATAAGAAAACTCTACCAGGGGTAAGTTTTCATCCCAATTACCTTGGAGTTCTAGGGTACATGCTCTTAGCACATCTTTCCATTTTTGAACCATTCTCTCGCTCTGACCATCAGTCTGTAGATGGTAAGCTGTACTTAGACACAACTTCGTACCCTTTTCCTCTTGTACACTCATCCAAAACCTTGATGAGAAACGACTATCACGATATGATACAATCATTAAAGGAACACCGTGAAGTCTTACTACCTCCTTCACGTAAGAATCTTCAAGCTTATCCATAGACCATCTTGTTGGATTAGTGTCTAAGTCCATAACAATAATTAGTAAGACTTGACCCGACTTGGCATGGTCCATTTGGGTTGCATGGCATCAGGACATTTGGATAGACCGTTTGTGAGAAGAGGACATTTGTGACATATTAATATATTATAAGTTCTAATATATAAATATAAAATTATGTTATTTAATTAGTATTGACCAAGAATAAATTTGGACTTAATTTATTGATCAAAAGAAACTAATTAAATATATGGGGATTGATTGTGTAAATCATTCATTCTTATATATGTGGGCTTATGATCCAAGATTCCTTATGTTGGGTTTAACCCATGTGGTGGTCCATGGATACTCCATGGAGGTTAAAACCCATGGAGCATAAGGAATGGGTAAAGTCATGGGTTACATGGTGTAACCCTAATGTGCACACTATATAAGGACCCCTTTAGCTCAAGAAGTTAACACAAGTAATACACATATGAGGGCTAGTCAATTTGAGCTTGGAGTATCTTATTCTCATGGTTATTCCAAGTGTTCATGATGTTGTGTGAACCATTTGAGGTGTCACACTTGGGGCACTAGGCTCTCAAGCTTCATGGAATCAAGCAACAACAACAAGGTATGTATTCTATCTATTTTATTACCCTAGTATCAATGTTTTGGTATGCTAGTTAGGATAATACCTTGGATATGAATATTTGTATGTATAATAGAGAAAACATAGATCCAAGGTATTTAGGGTTGCATGTACACTTAGGAGTGTTAGAATGCCCATAAGCCAACAGTGGTATCAGAGCCATGGGTTGTTTTCTGTTATATTGATGCAAATGTTTTATTTTCAAAGTTGAAAAAAAAGGAAAAAAAAAAAACATGACGTTTGTCAAATTTTAAGATAATTACTTGTTTTTGTGAAAAACTAATTATTTGTAAAATTTGAATCATTTGTTATATGAGTTGAATTAGGTCAAATTTAGTAAAAAATAAAATGATATGATTATTTTATTAGTTTTAAAAGTTTGACCTAAAGAGTTTTTTTTTTGAAACGTCCATAAATTATGGTTATAAAAAGGTTTTAAAAAAAATGATTCAAAGTTTTTATGGAGTTACAAAATTTGGTGTTAATGTTTTAAAAGAATTCCATAACTTATTCTTAAAGTTGTGGAACATGAAAAGTTTCATCATAAAACAAGCATTTAACTCCATATGTTATGGATTACCAAAAGTTTTATGTTTCCTTGATTTATGAGTTAGTTTAGATTAATGGAAAAAATTGTGTTTTAGTTGTTTTTAATCCTAATTAATCTAGAGGTAGTTTATAAAATGTGTTTTTGTAACTTGTCCTCAAGTTACATAAAAGGTCACATTTTTGCATCTTAAAACTCATAAAAGTGCCATAGGTTTCATAAAAAGAAATTAAGAGTCTTTTTCATTAAATAGTATTATGACTCCATAAGATGTCCTCAAGTTATGGATGTTTAAGAGTCACTTCTTTAAAAGTGTTATTAAATAATAAGAGGTTACATAAAAAATGAAGAGACTTCTTTTTAATGAACCATTAAAATCATAAGTTATGAAATGAAAAGTTTTGAATAGTTTCAAAAACTTGCCATCAAGTTTTGGAATTTGTAAAGTTTTCCTATGAATACTTTAATTCCAAGTTAAGCCCTTAGAATTTTAAAAGCTAAATTTCAACCCTTGTACTTAATAATATTATAAGTTAATAATATTTATATATATATATATATATATATATATATATATATATATATATATATGTATAAGAGCAAGTCGTGTTACCATTAGTAGACCTCATTTACGAAGCCGGTCTATAAGGGGGGGGGGGGGGGGGGCATAAGGTTACTACCTATAAAATGGCAGTTTAATGGGTGTCCACTCTCACCCACCGCTTCCTTGACTGGTGGAGGGTCGTTAGCCGAACGGGTACGACAAGGACTATAATTCCCCCTTCATTAAAAGTATTAATGATACATATAAAGTAACTAAATGTTTTTTTTATAATTCCCAATCTTAGTTACGTTAGGAAACTGTGAATAAGGTGCTAATCCATGAAATTACACTTTGCACTTTGTTTAAGTCAGTTAGTGGAGCGTTTGTGGTTAACCGACACACTAACTCGTATAAAGGGTGTGGATACCATGAAATCCATGAAATCCCACATCGGCTTGGAGTGTGTGTGGTTAACCGACACACTCACTCGTTTAAGTCAGTTAGGAAACTATGAATAAGGTGCTAATCCATGAAATCCCACATCGGCTTGGAAGGAGAACGAAACATCTCCATATAAGGGGTGTGGATACCTTCCCTATTACAAAGCAGATCCCATAAGAAGTCTGCAGTTAAGCATGCTCGGGCGGGAGTAGTACCAGGATGGGTGACCCCCTGGGAAGTCCTCGTACCGAGTGGCCCAAAGCGGACAATATTGTGATACGTGCCAGAGGGGGATGTTACAAATGGTATCAGAGCCAGGGCACGGGTCGATGTGTTCGACGGGGACGTCGAACCCTATAATGGGGGGTGAAAGTGGGTTAGATCTGATCCCACATCGGCTTGGAAGGAGAATGAAACATCTCCATATAAGGGGTGTGGATACCTTCCCTATTACAACGCGTTTTAAAGCCGTGAGGGCAGCAGATCCCATAGGAACTCTGTAGTTAAGCGTGCTCGGGCGGGAGTAGTACCAGGATGGGTGACCCCCTGGGAAGTCCTCGTGCCGAGTGGCCCAAAGCGGAAAATATTGTGATACGTGCCAGAGGGGGATGTTACATACCTAAATGAATTTAGGACTAGCAAACACCCTTAGAACACCAAGAGTAAGGTGTTCACGACCCAAGAAGTTCTAGGGCCATGAACTCCATAAAAATAGTGCCAAATGGTGCTATAAACTCTCCTAAAGCCTTAGACAATTTCCTTGATTCATTCTTGGATAAATTAGGGACTTGAAAACACCACAAACCCCCTCCCAAGGGAGATTACGGCCGTAATCTCCATGGGATATGGACCATGGGCCGTGAATTCCTCAAAGGAGTTAAAAAGAAGCCCAAACACTTGTTTAAGCCTAGAAGCACTTCACCACTTGAGTTGTAATAACTTTAAGCTTCATTTAGTGACCCTAAAGAGATTTTACGGCCAGGAGTTTACTCCCCTGGGCCGTAAACTCCAACACATATGGTCTTTTGACCATAAACTCCCATAAGAGGTCTTGCACTCCTTTGTTGCAACCCATTAGCCTCCTAGCACTTGACCAAAAGTGTTTTCCTCGCATTATGATGCTTTTACACGTTTAATTAGTGTTATAATCACTAATTGTTGTATACATATGTCTTAATACGTAATTAGGACCATTGTGTGTGTCTAAAGTCTTCACTTGACACCTAGCAGTCCTACCTCATCAGTTCATCCGAATCACCCACAACAGGTGAGTTCATACCCCTTAATCAATGTTTTAACTGTTTTTAAATGTTTTATGGGGGGATACAAGTAGAAATATGCTAATTATTATATCAATCACATGTGATTAATAAGCTGCATTCAAATGATTGGCTACTCATTAGCCTTTTTACCAAACAGTTTCCTTCAAATGTTTTTCATAAACAATTTATGTGTTTAAAATTCCTTATTACACTGTACCTTTTATTCTGTATGTTTCAATTCAAACTTATTTACAATTGTGTTTCAAACAAATGTTTCTTTACACTAAACTATTTTATCAAACCCATGCCTTCAAACCATTTTATAGATTGACATCAAGTCGATCTTTTCTTAGATCATAATTATGTTTAAAGGTTTTACAAAACTTATTTTATTGCTTTTATATTATAAATTGCATGTCTCTATATGTATAGTTATATAAGAAATGTTTAAAAGACTTAGCAAGTCTATTCACCCTGTTTCCTTTTCCTCGATTTGGATGTGGTCTGGTGGGATATCGGGTACCCATCCGAAGGTCGTTTAAATATTAGTTATATATCATGTGTACATATATAGTCATAAACGTCCTCCCAGTTCATCCAATGCCCTTGGGTAGCAAGGGTATACATCCATGTCCATACGTACCAGTTAGATTACTAGTAAACTACCATATGGGTAGTTTAGGAAGATACTAGAACTATTACTAGAACGCGGTATCATACAATGAGTCAGTTCATTCATGAGTCAATACTTTCTAGAACATTATAGTACATTACTATACTTGCTAGATAGAGAGAGAACACACATTACAGCTAGCACACGTAGAACATTACAGTACATTACTATACTTGCTAGATAGAGAGAGAACACACATTACACCTAGCACATGTGACATCCCCACAATCTCGGCCAAAAAAGACCGGTTTGTTTATGATTTGTTTAAAAATCAGAGTAACATTTTAAATAAAAGTGTTGCGGATTTGTCCCAACAAAAAATATGATAAAGATTTATCAAAAGCATTTCCATAGAAATGTATTTCATTAAAAGACTTGGGATGTCATGTTCGTACAGATCAAAAGCATAAACAGTACAATATAAGCCTTACTACATTATTTCATATCTACAGGCCTATATCCGATTAATCTCTCATCCCAAGACATCACATCTATGCTCATGCACCACTACCTGTAATACAAGAAACTGAGTGGGTCAGGCTTGGGAGCCTGGTTATGAATACCACTGAGTTCTTCGGGCAATTCCAACTTGTAAGCTTGGTTCCCTATCTTCTGAAGAACTTTGAACGGTCCAATAAACCTTGGACTCAACTTCCCTCGTTTTCCGAATCTTATAAGTCCCTTCCACGGTGAGACTTTAAGCAAAACGGAATCCCCAACTTCAAAAGTTATTGGTCGTCTTTTCTTTTCAGCATAGCTCTTCTGTCGATCCTGAGCTGCTAACATTCTTTCCCTAATCACCTTCAACTTCTCAGCAGTCTCATGGACTATCTTGGGGACCATAAACTGCTTCTCTCCGGCTTCAAGCCAACAAGACGGCGTACGACACTTATGTCCATACAATGCTTGATAAGGTGCCATCTTGATGCTCAAGTGAAAACTCTTGTTTTAGGAAAATTCTACCAGAGGTAAGTGCTCGTCCCAATTCCCTTGGAATTCGAGGGTACATGCTCTCAGCATATCTTCCAGTGTTTGAATCGTTCTTTCGCTCTGACCATCGGTTTGCGGATGGTAAGCAGTACTTAAGCACAACTTTGTACCGAACTCCTCTTGTAGACTCCTCCAAAACCTCGACGTGAAACGACTATCACGATCTGATACAATCGTAAGAGGAACACCGTGAAGTTTTAAAATTTCCTTCACGTAAGCATTTGCGAGCTTATCCATAGACCACTTCTCGTTGGCTGCTATGAAGTGTGCACTCTTGGTGAAACGATCCATGAATACCCAAATCATGTCGTGTCCGCTCTTCGTCCTGGGTAGTTTAGTCACAAAATCCATGGTGATGTCTTCCCATTTACCCATGGGTACAGGTAAAGGTTCTAAACTCCCGTACGGTTTTTGATATTGTGCCTTAACTCTCGCACATGTTACGCACTCGGCCACATACTTCGCAACATCGAGCTTCATCGTCGGCCACCAGTAGTAGGGTTTTAGGTCCCTATACATTTTAGTGCTACCGGGATGAATTGAGTACATGGTCTTATGTTCTTCTTCCATCAGAAGATCTCTTATTTCTCCCGTCTTAGGTACCCAAATTCGATCTTGGAATACCTTCAGTCCTCGACTGTTTCTATCGAACACTAACGTTTTTCCCAAACGTTCGTTCTTTCGGTCATTCTTCTCTAAAGCTTCTTGTTGAGCTTTCCTGATACTTTCCACAATCGTCGAGATGACTTCAATTCTTAACGCTCTTGGCCTTTTCCGTTCAAGATTGACTTTCCGACTGAGAGCATCAGCAACAATATTTGCTTTACCTGGGTGGTAAAGTATCTCACAGTCGTAGTCCTTGAGTAGTTCTAGCCAGCGTCGTTGCCTCATGTTCAACTCCTTCTGATTAAAGAGACACTGGAGACTCTTATGATCAGTGAAGAGCTTGCACTTCGTGCCGTAGAGGTAGTGCCTCCATATCTTTAGGGAAAATACTACCGCTGCCAACTCCAGATCATGAGTGGGGTAGCTCTTTTCGTGCTCTTTCAATTGTCGAGATGCGTATGCTATCACCTTTTCTCTTTGGGTCAGAACACAACCCAACCCAACTCCAGATGCATCACTATAAACCGCAAAGTCTTCAACTCCATCGGGTAGAGAAAGTATCGGTGCTTCACATAACTTCTTCTTTAGCTTCTCGAATGCCTCATCGTGCTTCTCACTCCACGTATACGTAGATCCTTTGTGGGTCAACGCTGTTAATGGAGCAGCTATCGAAGAAAAGCCTTGGATAAATCATCGATAATATCCGGCTAATCCTAGAAAGCTACGAATCTTTGTGGGACTCTTTGGACGTTCCCACTTCATTACAGCCTCGATCTTTGCGGGATCAACCATTATCCCTTCCTGGTTAACCACGTGACCCAAGAACTGGACCTCTCGTATCCCAAAGTCGCATTTGGAGAACTTAGCGTAAAGCTTCTCCTTCTTTAATACTTCCAACACTTCTCGTAGATGCTTGCCATGCTCCTCCTGACTTTTCGAGTAGATGAGAATGTCGTCGATGAACACTGTCACGGATTTATCGAGGAATGGTTTACAAACCCTATTCATCAAATCCATGAATGCTGCTGGAGCATTGGTTAGTCCAAACGACATAACCAAGAACTCGTAGTGTCCATATCTCATTCTGAATGCAGTCTTCTCGATATCCTGATCTCTCACTTTCAACTGATGATATCCTGACCTAAGATCGATCTTTGAGAAGTAGCTCGAACCTTGCAGCTGATCGAATAGGTCGTCAATCCTCGACAATGGATACTTGTTCTTCACCGTTGCCTTGTTCAGCTCTCGGTAGTCTATACACATTCTCATGCTTCCGTCCTTCTTCTTCACGAATAACACCGGAGCTCCCCAGCGTGATGAACTAGGCCGAATGAAACCGTTGTCCAACAGCTCCTGAAGTTGCGTCATAAGCTCCTTCATCTCCATCCGTGCTAATCGGTATGTTGCTTTTGCTATCGGTGTCGTTCCTGGTAACAAGTCTATACGAAACTCCACTTTCCTATCAGGTGGTAATCCGGGAAGATCTTCAGGAAAGACTTCCGGATAATCACATACAACCGGTATATTCTGCAACTCTTTCTTTTCTTTCTTAGCATCGATTACGAATGCCAAGTATGATGCACATCCCTTGGACAAACATTTCTTGTCTTTCATCAGGGATATGATTCCAGAATTCACTCTGCGTTTGTCCCCGTACACCATAAATGATTCCTTTCCGGGTAGGTTCACCCTCACTATCTTCTTTCGGCATTGAATCTCAGCATCGTTGGCGCTAAGCCAATCCATACCCAAAACGATGTCGAAACCGTTTAACTTTATGGGTAATAGCTCTTCGTGGAATTCGTTTCCATTTAGGTCAATGACGATGTTCCTAATACGATTACTAGCAGGTACGAATTTGCCACTGGCAACTTCTACAATCAGGGCATTATCAAGTTTTTCTACAGGCAATGCTAATTTCCAACCAAATTTGTGCGACACAAAAGAGTAGTTGGCTCCGAAATCAAATAGTATATTTGCAGGCAAACCATTTACAAGAAAGGTACCTGAAGCGACGTCTGCTGCCTCCTTCGCAGCCTTGAGCGTCATCTGGAAGGCTCTCGCCTTCTCCTTCAGTGTTATGTTGGGCCTTCCAGTATCTTTCTTCTTTGGGCAATCCTTAGCAATATGCCCTTCTTCACGACACTCATAGCACACCCTCTTGTTGGTGGTGCACTCATTGGCATAGTGCCCCGTTTTCCCACACTTGTAGCAGGTTACTTCCTCACCACATTTTCCCGAGTGCTTCTTCTTTCACTTCTCGCACCATTTCAATTCATTTCCTCCCCCGAACTTCTTTGAACCAAACTTGCTCTTCTTTTTGTTGGGTTTAGCAGACCCTTCAAATTTCCTCTTCTCGCCAACCTCGACTTTGTTGGCAGCTCTTCCCTTAATCATATCCTCCATAGACTTGGCAGCCCAGATAGCTGCCTCCAAAGTAGGTGCCTGACGCACTGTCACCGCGTACTCCCATGGTAATCCCTTTGCGTACTTATCAATTTTCGTCAGCTCATCCGGAACAAGACGCAAGGCAAATTCCATCTTTTCTGTAAAGTTGTTCGTGTATTCATCGATTGACATGCTCCCCTTCTTCAGGGTTAGAAACTGGTTCTCTAGCTCGAGCATGTTTGGAGCTGAGCAGTACATTCATTTGAATTGCACCAGAAATTCTGCCCATGTCAGTTGTAGGGGCTTGTCGGGGCTTAAAGTCTTCCCCAAGGTATTCCACCAGCGTACAGCGCCTCCTTGAAACTTACGCACTGCAAACGTGGTCTGTAGCTTCCCTCTGCAACCGCATGTCATGAAAGCTAACTCCATTTCCGAGATCCAATCCATGACCCCGATTGGATCTTCCTTTCCCGTGAAAGTCGATGGCTTGCAAGTCTGAAAATCCTTGTACTTGCATCCATTTCTCTCGAAGCCGTCATCTTGGTTATTTTGTTGAACTATTGGTGGGTTGACTTGACCAACAGTTCCACTGTAGTCTCCTTCCTCAGTCTGCCCTTCGTTCAACTCGGGCTGTTCGTTCTGAATAGTGGCTTCCTCTCGATTTTGCTGGACCAAACATCTAGTTTCCTCCATTTGACGATCCAACATCGCTTGGATCATCGCTTGCACTCCGACCATTGTGATTGGCTCAGCAGCGGCTTCCATCACCGGTATTTGCTCAATTACTGGGGGTTGGTTTCTGTTCCCATTTGCATTCACGTTTTCGCTATGGGTCCTTGTCATCTTGATCTATACACCGAATAAGGTGAATTTAGATCTTTATTTAGGACTGATGTTCAAATCGTCCTTATCACCCCGAAACGTTTACATGCTAGTTCTAATATCGTAGTCGTACGTTTAGAATCCTAAACACATAAGGTTTCCAGATCCGGTCGGCAACAGACCATAGATCCGAACAAATAATAGCATATCAGGCACAAAGCATTTAGCACATAAAGCATTTTAGGCATAATTCCTAAAATAATCTAATGCTCACACCTCACAATCATCGCTTACCATTCTAAATTTAAGTCTAGAAATAATCCATATTCCTAGTTCGCTTAAACTAATGCTCTGATACCAACTGTGACATCCCCAAAATCACGGCCAGAAAAGACCGGTTTGTTTATGCTTTGTTTAAAAATCAGAGTAACATTTTAAATAAAAGTGTTGCGGATTTGTCCCAAAACAAAATATGATAAAGATTTATCAAAAGCATTTCCATAGAAATGTATTTCATTAAAAGACTTGGGATGTCATGTTCGTACAGATCAAAAGCACAAACAGTACAATATAAGCCTTACTACATTATTTCATATCTACAGGCCTATATCCGATTAATCTCTCATCCCAAGACATGACATCTATGCTCATGCGCCACTACCTGTAATACAAGAAACTGAGTGGGTCAGGCTTGGGAGCCTGGTGAGCACATAGGGTTTTCAACCCACAATAAATAAGTTTATTAACTTCATTAAATTAAACAAACCCGATTTAACCGTTCCCGTTATCCTCACATTACATCCCTAAGCATCTATCATAAGGGACCTACCCTAAGGATTATCATCGGGACGGACACTGCTGCTAAGGGGATTCCTCAGCAATAAATGTCCTTGAGGCAACCATGTGGGGGATGGAGTGCATCTGGTGAGCACATAGTTCAAATAAACACACAGTTCGAATAAACACCTACAGGTGGCGAGCCTGCTAGTGTTCCACTGGACTGTCTAGAATAGTCCGTGGTCGTCATCTATACTCTGCTAGATGACTGATTCATCAATAACATCTGTAATGAGGCCTCTCATTATTTTATTTCGTCACACAACAACTATTACATCTACCCATGTTTTACTCAACACAATTTGTAGATATAAAATACATATACAGTTTAAATCATTGAAAACATGTATAACAATGTTCATCCAGCATAGATAGCAAGTATTCAGATAATATGCACACATAGCACGTAATTTATATAAAATACTTCATATCTATGTGTAAGCTGAAAGTAACTATGCACTCACCTGAGTAGGTGGTGACTCGGCGTTTGGACAACACTTCGTTACTCTTAACACACTTTTTCCTTTGGCAAAACAGCGGGTTTTCTAGAAAACCGGGCTTCGCTGGAGCAGCGTTCCCGAGTCGAAAGACCCCTTTTCTCGGGACTCCGGGAGCCTCGGGGCTTCCTTCGAGTGCTAGGGGGTTTTTCAAGACATTAGGGGGCTTAAGGAGGCTTGGAGAGAGATTCTAGAGAGAGAAAGAGAAGTTGGAAGGTGTGAGAAATGAGGATGCCCCGACACCCTTTTTATAGGCTGGAAATCACCAAAACTCGTTGAGTTTACCTCAAACTCGTCAAGTTTTATGGCCAGGTGTCACCATCTGGTGGCTAGCCTTGGGGAGGAAGCAACGGCCAGGATTGCGCCACGTCACCCGATTTCGCACAGTAGCCTCCCGACTTAGAAAAGTCATAACTCTCACATACGAGCTCCGTTTTTGACGTTCTTTTTTTCCACGCGTAGGTAAAAACAAGATCTACAACTTTCATTTAGACTCTGTTGGCTAATTCTTGACGGATCCTAAATTTAACCCTAGGAGGAGATTAAACTGGTAAATGACCGTGAAGAATTCGTAACTCCTTCATACGGACTCCGTTTTCGTCTGTCTTTTTACCGTTGAGTTCCTATTAATGAGATCTTCAACTCTCATTTAGGTTGCGTAAGCCAAAAACCGCTCGAACTAAAATTCGAATTTCGGGTTGTACACCGCTAATCCGAAACTTCGAAAAATCATAACTTCTTCATACGAAGTCAGATTTGGGAGTTTTTTTTATCGATGTTCTTGATTTAACATACTCTACGATTTTCGTTTATATCGTTAAGGCTAAAACTCGCTCTATCGTAAATTCACTATTTACGCTTCCCGGTGTCGTGCCGGTTTTGCCGTAAAACTTCGACGGACCATAACTTCTTCGTTATAACTCAGATTTCGGCGTTCTTTATATGTACGGAAACCTTGAGACATATTCTACAACTTTATGTAGAGATATCGGGCTTATCTCACACTTTAATTTTGACGTTTATTTTTATTCTTTATTAATTATACATTTATAATTAAATTATAAGCACATAATACACATAATTCACATAATACTCAAATATTTCATCTTTATTACTTCAAAAAGAGTTACAATAGTTGACCTAGACTATTACATTGACAAATATGCTTAGCCCTAAAACCCGGGCATTACACACACGTAGAACATTTTAGTACATTACATATACATAAATACATTGACATAATTATGATCCACAATATCGGAGCATGCCTTCAATGTCATGGCCTGAGTTGTAACCAGAGTCTCTTGGAGGGAGAGCGTGAGTTTGCGTATAGATCTATACTGGATTAACTATCCTACACCTTGCTGCTAGCTATAGCCGGACCTGCAAGTCTGCGGGTGCCAAACGTCATTTCTTTTTACGACCATACTTTTGTCGTTGTTACTAGTCGATAGTATGGTACAATTAATCACATGATGCCTTAATATAAATCCGGTTTAAGGTAGTTAGTACAACAGTAGTTCTTGTAGCACTACTCTATAGTACTACATTAATTTTCCCTTTACATATATTTAGTGATCTTTTCACTTAAACATTAAATGTAAAAACTATATTTTGTTAATGATAGTTACACTTGGAAAATTACACACTTTTACAAGAAACGAACATGCAAAGCAGTTAGGTCTTGGTAGAAGACTACATTCAGAGCAGTTAGGTCTTGGTAGAAGACACCCTTATATAATAGTAGGAATCATAGGGATTCCTAGGGTTTTTCAAACATTTACAGTTGATTTACAAAACATTGTTATACTTACAGTTCATATACATTCTCAATACTTACAGTTCATATGCATACAAATTCTTACATACAAATTAAGACACTAAAATACTTATGATCTCACCAGCTTTAAAGCTGATACTCTCTTTCAAAATAACTTGTATCCTCAGGTCAAACATAGACAGGTACCGATGCAAGGTTTAGAGAAGATGGAGCTCGTTCAAGACTCATCTTTCATTTTCATTTATGCTTTAGTGTTTATCAAAATTTGACAGAACACACTTGTATAATAATTATATTATTAATGCAATGGATGATGTTGTTGCTTGTTTACTACTTTTCATTGTTATGATACTGTACATGACGTCCTCCGCCCCAGAACATTTCTGCTGTTCTTGGTTTTGGGGTGTGACAGATTGGTATCAGAGCATTGTTTATAGTGAATTAAGTATATCGACCCATAAAAGATATACTAACTGTCAATACATAAGGGATTAAAATACTCTGACCAAGAGTTTATACTTTAAATAATAAAATATTTAATAAAATATATGTGCCTGCATTCATACTAAAATCAGTGTCACTAGGACAGTACAAAAGAATTACGATTGTTGGGCAACACAGGTGGACTTAGAGATATATGGTCAAAACTTGGAAGATATAGCCTGATCACCTATATTATCTGAGGTTTGACTAGCATGTGCCTAAGAGTAGTTGTGGGGTTGCAACAAATCTGAAATCTTACCAACCCTACCACAATGAGAACAGTAGAACATAACATTAAACTTAAAATACTATAGGGGTATTTGGTGTTACTATAAGTACGTTATACTTGAGAACTAAAACAGGATCTTCATTACCAAGTTGATAGTTTCTAAGTGGATACACTAAGGCTATATGTAATTAGGATGTTATAGACTTAGAATCTATGGAAATTTTACTTTACCCCTATTTTGTGTGAATGTGGAGTTAAGGTCACTTATTCGAAGGCCTATCCTATTTAGATTACATATAACTGGTATGCACTTCACAAATAACGAAGTAAATAATGAAGTTTTTCTAAATAATTATCTAGATAGTTCGTCTAATAATTATTTTCTTACCCCAATTCTCGCGTAGATAACATGGCTGGACTCCATCCCCACAACAACTAGTATCTTCCGAATGAGGTCATTGTTGGATGGTTGGAAGAAGAACCAGAGAATGATCATCCTATCCCTTTGAATGATCGCCATGATGAAGACCTTTCGGACGATGCTAACTCCGAACCTGAGGTTGAGAACCTACCACAGGCAGCTCCCGTTCCAATTCCTAACCCTCGTTCGACTTTTCATGGCCCGACGCCTGAGTGGGTAGAATGCTTGGAAACATGGAGCCAAGGACAAGATCAGCCCATGCCATTTAATGGTGACCAAAGCTTCTACGACTTGATCAATGGGGGCTCAACAGACAGAATCTTGCCAATCTTGGTCCGCAGAGTGGCCCGAAATGAGATTCAAGGAAAGACAGCCCTACATCGGATTACTGAAGTTGTCACCGATGCGAGAATGCATACTCTTCGCACCATTTGTCTAGAAGATGCTCGTGAGAGATCTGAGAGAAACCATGAAACCCTGCTGCAAGTACTGGCTGAATCACGAGCCGAAGTCATAGAGCTCCGAGTACGCCAGAGGGTATACGAAAGACACCTACTTGACATGGAACGTCAACTGGCTGAACTGAGAGTTCACCAGAGGGATGACTGTCGCCAGTAGTAGATGTTTTACTTTATTGTCCTTGTTAGAAGGAATCGTTTTTCTGTCTTTGCCCGATGTGGCATTTTCTATGAAATTATCTGGTACTGTAAGTACTTTTGGTTAGGTCTTTATGCTGTCAAGAACTATCTTCCCTGGATATGATGTAAGACCTTTACAAGGTCATTTTCCCGAATTTTTACGTCATGGATATCAAAGGTATTGACAGTCGGCTAACTTCTGTGTCATTTCCTTTATTCAAGTACTCTCATCATAATTTCATTGGAGTCTATCTGAAACCTGCTTTAGTCAAGTCATTGGACTATAGTAATTTAGCTCCGGAGACATTTCCAAGTCTCTTTTAGTGGTTGGATCCTGTTATTCACCAACCCACGATACCTCGGCTTGAACGACAAACGTCTTGAGACCATTCTACAAACTCACTTCCATTCCGTACTAGGACTGCATCATAGGGATGTAGGTCAAACCTTCGCAATTATACCTCCAATCCGTACTAGGACTGCATCATAGGGATGTAGGTCAACCTTTTGAGAACATACTCTTACTCTTTGATTGAGCAATCGAAGTACACCTAGGTTTAACCAGAATCGCTCACAAAATCCTTATCTTTTGTGTTACAGAATCATGTCGTCATCCGGAAGCAATCAGTCGAACAAAGAAACCTCCGCCTTTCCTATGGACGCCGCAACCTTTCAAACCGCAGTTACAACTGCCGTGATGGCTGCTGTGACAGCTGTCCTTGCGCACGTAGCGCTATCAGCAGAATCAATGCTGATGATGGGATTGAAGTTTCCAATCTTGGTATCCATCCAGGAAGTCGTCAAACGATGACAGTCACAGGCTCGCTAAGCCGAAAAGCAGAGAACAAGAAACGAAAGCGTCAAGCCCAGAAAGAACGCAAGAAATCCCAAAGGCTGGCTAGGCAACTATAGCAAGTGGAAACCCCTACTGTCCCCGTACCGAGCAGGCCATACGAGGGAAAACTCCCGAAGTGTGATAAGTGTAGTTTCCATCATCATGGGGCTTGCCATGAGATGTAATGTTGCAATTGCCTAAAAATAGGGCACCATGCTCGTAGCTGTGGAGCACCGGCATGACCCATCACTCAAGTCCCTTTCATCGGGACCAACCCTACACACGAGAGTAGTTATAAAGCCGAACGATTTAGGAAGAAATTTCCAAGGTGGAGTAATGAGGAAGGCACTCGTGTCCAACTAACACTGGCTAAACACCGCACTCCCGTCACCAATGCAAGTACTAGCCAGTCATGGCACCAATGCGGTGAGATAGGGCACTTCATGTGCTTATGGATTGTAAGGATAAGTTCTTTCCGCAAAGTTTTAAAATAAAAGAAAAATTTTTTATTTTATTTATTTTAAAAATATCCTTACAATGGCATTTGAGGAAAAATTGTTGCTTATATAATTCCGTTAAGAGCAAGAGTGGAAATATGAAATTGATTCTTTCATTTGTGGTAATGTCTAAATTTACCAAATAAGGAAAGATTCTCATCACCCAAGTTTCAAGTGGACCGGAACTTGGAATCATGCAAGTTGTATAGCATGATGAATGAGAACTTTCAAGTTTTGGAAAAATTAAGACTAATTACTTGTTCACATGGATGTGTGAGTCAAGTAAAGGACTAAAGGATCGAGTACATAGTTTTGTGCACTGATTTAGTCCACCACAAAAGATTGGTAAGACTATTCGTCATAGTTTACTAAAGCTCAGTAAATATGATTATACTTACAAGCTTAAGTGTAACTCTGAGACATTGGAAAAAGGTTCCAATGTATGGCAGAGCGAATAAAGAAGAATCAATTTAGGCAGAAGGATAAAAGTTTCTCAAATCTGAAAAGATGGGAGAGTACTTTAGTATCCGTTTTGTGATCATCTTAATGATTAAGAAACCATAGCACAATTAGTTCTCTAAGGAAATCTTAGTGCATTCTTATGACTAAGAAGAGGGATCTTGAATTGTTGAAATGGTTAAATCAAGAAGATGAGTCATACTTCGTTCCAATACAAGTCTTAGAGTCATACTCCAAGATTGTAACTTGAGTGACATGTCTTAAAGAAGGTTTAAAACACTTGTCAAGTGTAAGAGTAAAAGTTTTCTACTCTTGTACATTTGAAATTGGTAAGTTGTGATGTTTTGGATAAAACAAAGACCAACTTTGGCCAATCGGGTAAAGTGTTTTTCTTGATTAGAATCCGCACTATCTCTTGGATATTTGACAAGGGAGTCTTATAGGTCAAGAGGACAGTGGGAGTCTTAAAGGTCTTGAAAGTCTCAAGAACTAATCAAGAATAAAACCTGAAGTTCTTCACTAGCACACGACTTGAGGTTTATAACCTATCGTGTTGACATATTCTGTGCCCATTCCAGTTAAAGTTGACTTTGCATATGAGTTCTTAGAGTTCTCAATGTGTTGCATAACAACTTGGAAGCAATGGCAGGCCCTTGAGCTGCCAAGTGGCAAGAAGTTAAGATTGAGTTCAATCCATATGGTTTTGGAGTTGTCATTATCTTTGTCTTATGATTATGGTTTTGACAAATTCATATGGGTAGGAACTCATACACCAGTAAATCTAAGTGTCATAAGGTTTCTCTCCGATTCATGAAAATGATGGTGAGGAAACACTTTCACTAAGTAGATTTTAGCTAGATAGCAATTGTGATATTTGCATTCTCAAAGTCGTTAGTGGAGCGCGTGTGGTTAACCGGCACACTAACATGAACTTGTGAGAAGTGGCAAAAAGGTCTAACCATTATGATTACGGCATACCTCTTCATAATTGTTTAGACTCACAAGTGTGCTATCTAAGGGAAGGTGTATGATTTTGATACAGCTTTATCAAAACAATCTCGCATCAGAAATCTGAACTTTGGTAAAAAAGTCAATGAAGTATTGATTTCTAGAAGTCCAGCTGATTTCTGAGTACATGTCACAGCTAGTAGGAGCATAAGTGATATGCTAATAATCATCATGTTAGTGGATATTGCAAGCTAGCAATGTTAATTATAGAAAACAAAAGTTTCAATTGGGAAAAAGTTGTTTTGCTATAATTAAGGGAGAGGAAATTATGCTTCATCTCAAATCTATAAGCTTAGATCGTGAGGTTTTAATCATTTAGTCAAGGAAATATATATGAATTTCATGTTGGAATGGCTCAACATAAGGAAATTCTGTATATGGGTCCATTATTTGCGTTCTAAAATTCGATTATGATTATGGCATCCCTTTTCATAATCTGAATTATGAGAACTTGGCAAATTGAAATGGACATATTATAGCAAAAGACTGGTTTAGTCTTTATGTAAGACATCATGAGTCGTGTCCCATATGCTTCGGATATAGGATCGATTACATGTGCTATAATCATCCGTTCTAAAATTTTCAAAATGCCTGGGGCATTAAGAAGGGAAAAGGTTTAGAACCGGATATGACTAAAAGGATTAAACAATTGTCGAGGACAATCTAAGGTTTACCAAAGATTGGTTGCTCAAGGACAGTTGGAAGTATAGTGATAATTCTGGAAGGACCATATTGACATATTCTGTAAGGAGGCAACTCTTGGTCAGAAGTGATAGTCAAAATGGAATCTGGAAATGTTTCAAAGTTAGAATTTTCAATCTGTGTAAGATTAAGGAAACTTAATGCAAGAAGGATATTTCCAAGGAGTTGATCTCCTTTGGAATACTCTGTAATGATTGTTGCCAAGTCTTTATGACTTTGTGCATAATCATTACGAGAGGATCAATGCATATAAGTTTAGAATCTGACAGATTTCAGTAAATGGCATGAATTTGGAATTCTTGCATTTGCAGTAAGGATTCGGGAGTGTGAAAAGAGAATCATTGAAGTAATGTTCAATTGATCTAGTTCACAAAGTAAAGATCATAGACAAACATAGTATGCATACTTGGTGTGTGGCATGACTAGTGTTTAAGAAAAACATAAGTGTACATGCTTGGAGCATGGGACAACTATTGTTTTAAATTCAAGAATAAAGTTGATAGCTGAAACAGTATACAATGAATAATGTGTAATCATATGGTGATAAATAAAAGGTGTTTTATTTATGTTCAAAGAGTTGATACCATATTGGATTCAATTATTATTGTGTTTCACTTTGCATGTTTTGACTTCCCGAATAAACTAGGTTATTCTTCCGGAATGACTAAGTTATTCAAACCATCCACAGTCGGTCATATGTTGGAAGTAGATACGAATTAAGACTGTCATGGGTTGGCTTGTAGAGGTCTAAGGTGTTGGACAAGGCTACAACACTCATGAGTGCTCATAAGTTCTGAGTATTGGATTCAACCCGCGCTCATTGGAATCACTTCATGGATTTTATCACGAGTGATCATGAGACGATAATATCTTATATTCTTCAAACCTAGAGATATGAGTTGTTACTATGAGTTGATAGTACATTGATTGCACGAAACCGCATTTGGTAACTCGGTGCTATAAAACGTGCTTTTGTGTATGATTCAACAAGTAGTAGAACAAGCCATATGAGTCGAAGTTTATCCGTTCCTTTTACCTTCGGGATAAAAGTGATATCTGTGGGCCCCTCGATGATTTGATGATGACAAATGGAAGTGCTCGGCCGGGCCAGGACTGATTTGATTTGTTCAATTAGTCAGTCATCATAAATCGGAAATCGGGAAACAACAAATGGACAGAGAGAATGATTATAATCCATGTCTCAGTCCATATGATATCTAGAATGGAGGAATATATGATCCCTTATCTAATGGACAAGTCATTGACAAAGGTCAGAGTTCGACAGAAGCTTTTGAGAGCTACGATTGCCAGTTGGTTCCTAAAGTCATACGCAATAATAGTTTTAGACTTATCCAAGTGGGAGACTGTTGGATTAATGTCTAAGTCCATAACTATATTTGGTAAGACTTGACCCGACCCGGCATGGTCCATTTGGGTTGCATACCATCATGCACTTGGATGAGAGAAATAAGACACTTATGGTTATTAATATATTATAAGTTCTAGTATATTAATAATAAGAATAATAAGATTATTTAATTAGTATTGATCAAGAATTAATCTAGGATTAATTAAGTGATCAAAAGAAGACTAATTAAATATATATGGGTTGATTGTGTAAATCATCCATACTTGTATAGTGGGCTAATGCTCCATGGATAATCAAGTTGGGCTAAAACCCATAGGATGGTTCATGGATGCTCCATGGTGTATTTGAACCCATGGATCCAAGGAAATGGAAAGTCATGACAATTAGGGTTTGCCCTAATTGTAACACTATATAAAGATATTATTCTTGGCAAAATTGGCAACTAGAATCACACTAGTGTGTGTGAAGAAAGGGCTAGCCGATTTTGATGAGTGTAGAATTCTCTCAAGTCATTCCAAGTGTTTTGATGATTGTGATTCCATTTGAGGTGTCACACTTGGGGCACTAGACACTCAAGCTTCATGAAGACTTTCTTCTCCAAAGAGGTATGTATTCTATCTTGCTATACTCATTGTGTTTGTATGCTAGATTAGGATAATACATTGGATATTCTTATTTGCATGTATAATAGAGAAAACATAGATCCAAGGTATTTAGGGTTGCATGTACACTTAGGAGTGTTAGAATGCTCAAAACCCAACAGTGGTATCAGAGCCTAGGCTTGCTTTCTCTTATACTTGATGCAAATTGCTGAAAAATGCTGAAAAACTCGATTTTCTGGCTTTCTGGGCACTGTACTCGCCGAGTCCACTGATGAACTCGCCGAGTACATGAGTAAAATCATCCTACTCGCCGAGTAGGTTGATGCCACTCGCCGAGTAGGAGCCCCAGACAGCATATATTCGAGGTTTTTGGCTAGAAATGGACTAGGAACATTACCCTAAGTTGTTTTTGAACTTATAAACTTGTTTTTGGTGTGGTAATGTTCATGCTAATCCATTTTCAAAGATAATTGTCAATAGATTCATGTTTTGTATTAGTTTAAGGTTTAGACTAATTACATGAAAAAGTTTGATTTGATTATCTTGTTCTTATGAGTTGCTTAGGTTAATAGAAATGTTGAGTGAAATAGTTGTTTTCAATCCATTTTAATCTAAGAGTTGAGTATAAAATGTGTTTGCGTAACTTGTCCTCAAGTTACATGAAGAGTCACATTAAAGACTCATAAAAATTCATAAGAGTTGGCAATGGTTACAAAAAATGAAGAGTCTTGTGTCATTGAATAATTTTTTTGACTCCATAACTTGTCCTCAAGTTATGGAAGTTCAAGAGTCACTTCATTAAAAGAAATATATGTAACCATAATTAAATCCATAAGTTATAAAATAAAGAAAAAGTTAGTTCTTTTATTAGTTTAAAGTCTTCCATAACTTGTCCTCAAGTTATGGAACTTGAAGAGTTTTTGGATTAAAACTACTTTAAACACATATGTTATGGAATTAATTAGTTTTGAATAGTTTCAAAACTTGCCCTCAAGTTTTGGAATTTGAAAAGTTTTCAAGTATGAATACTTTTAATTCCAAGTTAGCCCTTAGAATTTTAAAAGTTGAAATTCAACCCTTATACTTTATAATATTATAAGTTAATAATATATATATGTATAAGAGTAAAGTCAGTCTTACCGCTAGTACGCCTCATTCACGAAGCTGGTCTATAAGGTGGGTATAAGGTTGTTGCCTATAAAATGGCAACTTAATGGGTGTCCACTCTCACCCACCGCTTGCTTGACTGGTAGAGGGTCGTTAGCCGAACGGGTTTGACAAGACTAGAATTCTACCTTCATTAAAAGTATTAATGAAAAATACTAAGTAACTAAACTCTTAATAATACCCAATCTTAGTTAGTTAGGAAAAATGTGAATAAGGTGCTAATCCATGAAATTACACTTTACACTTTGTCTAAGTCGTTAGTGGAGCGTGTGTGGTTAACCGGCACACTAACTTGGACTTAACATGGTAGGTAAAGGGTGACTTAATATTTATCATAGTATCGATGGAGCGTGTGTGGTTAACCGGCACATCGATTGAGGGGTAATTTATTAAGGGTACCAAGTGATTTGCATGGTTACTTCACACCTCGTTTTGTGATCCTCGGCATCCCAGTCACAAAACTTGGAGGGCACACTCGAGATTGAAACATGCCATTGAACAGTTCAATGAATCTTAAAGATCTAGGAGTTTCAAAACCAATTAAAACCTAATAATACATTTCGTTTATCTTGGTGGAAATTGGTGAATCGTCATTCACCTACCTTCAAATATTTTATAGCTTGGATTACGGCATACCTCTTCTAAGTTATAAAATAGTTTGTTGGGTCCTAGCCTTAATATTTCATATTGGGTGTCATATTAAGGACTTTAAATCAACTATCTTGAATATCTCCCAAAAGATGTCTGGTTTAGACACCTATGATCTTCCCGAATCTCTTGAAACAAGGTTTCCTAATGAAGATGATGTCCCTTGGATATCATACTTCTTTCTCCTCCTCCAATTATTCTCCCCAACCCACAAGTTCTTGAAAAGTTTAAGATCACTCAAGCCCTATTGGCAAGGCAAGGTCTAGGTGTGATCACATCTTGGAGATGTAGTCACATATTGACAAGCCGGGAGAGTTGGGTGTCAAAGTCTTGAGAAAGTTGGTGGTTCAATCACTTTCTAAGTCACATAGTGAGTTCCTTTGGGACACCTATGAAACAGACTATGACAAGACCCTTAATGATCTTATCTATTTGCTAAGATCAACTTCCTAAATCTTTATGGACATTGACATTAGTGACATAGGAAATCCCAGAAAGCATTCTCTTCCCAATGGAAAGGGATCGGCCATAGTCAACTCGGTTGACCAAATGGTAAAGAGAAAAGCTAAGTCTGTGATAGTCTCGTGTACCTTTATCAAACGGTCCATATGTTTATATTGCCAAAGGAAGGGGCATTGGTTGCGAAGCAACCAAAATTTACCTAAGGATGTTAAAGTCAATAAGTTTGACTCTACTTCAGGTAAATTCCACTATCTAACTCTATTAAGTTTCTATTCTGAGATTCTTGATACATGATGTGACTGGGTCACATGGTGATGTTTTAAGAATCAAAGAAAAGTGAAGAAACTTAAAGAAAGAATATGCTGAATCTGATCGCATAGATGGATTTCTATCGCATAGTTTGAAAAATCGGATTCTTAAGCTACTTCCTAGGAGTTATGATATATTGCTTAGGAATAGATAACAACAAGTTTTCATGTGCTTATGGATTGTAAGGATAAGTTCTTTCCGCAAAGTTTTAAAATAAAAGAAAAATTTTTTATTTTATTTATTTTAAAAATATCCTTACAATGGCATTTGAGGAAAAATTGTTGCTTATATAATTCCGTTAAGAGCAAGAGTGGAAATATGAAATTGATTCTTTCATTTGTGGTAATGTCTAAATTTACCAAATAAGGAAAGATTCTCATCACCCAAGTTTCAAGTGGACCGGAACTTGGAATCATGCAAGTTGTATAGCATGATGAATGAGAACTTTCAAGTTTTGGAAAAATTAAGACTAATTACTTGTTCACATGGATGTGTGAGTCAAGTAAAGGACTAAAGGATCGAGTACATAGTTTTGTGCACTGATTTAGTCCACCACAAAAGATTGGTAAGACTATTCGTCATAGTTTACTAAAGCTCAGTAAATATGATTATACTTACAAGCTTAAGTGTAACTCTGAGACATTGGAAAAAGGTTCCAATGTATGGCAGAGCGAATAAAGAAGAATCAATTTAGGCAGAAGGATAAAAGTTTCTCAAATCTGAAAAGATGGGAGAGTACTTTAGTATCCGTTTTGTGATCATCTTAATGATTAAGAAACCATAGCACAATTAGTTCTCTAAGGAAATCTTAGTGCATTCTTATGACTAAGAAGAGGGATCTTGAATTGTTGAAATGGTTAAATCAAGAAGATGAGTCATACTTCGTTCCAATACAAGTCTTAGAGTCATACTCCAAGATTGTAACTTGAGTGACATGTCTTAAAGAAGGTTTAAAACACTTGTCAAGTGTAAGAGTAAAAGTTTTCTACTCTTGTACATTTGAAATTGGTAAGTTGTGATGTTTTGGATAAAACAAAGACCAACTTTGGCCAATCGGGTAAAGTGTTTTTCTTGATTAGAATCCGCACTATCTCTTGGATATTTGACAAGGGAGTCTTATAG
This sequence comes from Lactuca serriola, assembly GCF_051521515.1. NCBI lineage: Eukaryota > Viridiplantae > Streptophyta > Magnoliopsida > Asterales > Asteraceae > Lactuca > Lactuca serriola. The sequence continues at coordinate 137,267,940 of NC_136416.1, forward strand.
GTCAAGAGGACAGTGGGAGTCTTAAAGGTCTTGAAAGTCTCAAGAACTAATCAAGAATAAAACCTGAAGTTCTTCACTAGCACACGACTTGAGGTTTATAACCTATCGTGTTGACATATTCTGTGCCCATTCCAGTTAAAGTTGACTTTGCATATGAGTTCTTAGAGTTCTCAATGTGTTGCATAACAACTTGGAAGCAATGGCAGGCCCTTGAGCTGCCAAGTGGCAAGAAGTTAAGATTGAGTTCAATCCATATGGTTTTGGAGTTGTCATTATCTTTGTCTTATGATTATGGTTTTGACAAATTCATATGGGTAGGAACTCATACACCAGTAAATCTAAGTGTCATAAGGTTTCTCTCCGATTCATGAAAATGATGGTGAGGAAACACTTTCACTAAGTAGATTTTAGCTAGATAGCAATTGTGATATTTGCATTCTCAAAGTCGTTAGTGGAGCGCGTGTGGTTAACCGGCACACTAACATGAACTTGTGAGAAGTGGCAAAAAGGTCTAACCATTATGATTACGGCATACCTCTTCATAATTGTTTAGACTCACAAGTGTGCTATCTAAGGGAAGGTGTATGATTTTGATACAGCTTTATCAAAACAATCTCGCATCAGAAATCTGAACTTTGGTAAAAAAGTCAATGAAGTATTGATTTCTAGAAGTCCAGCTGATTTCTGAGTACATGTCACAGCTAGTAGGAGCATAAGTGATATGCTAATAATCATCATGTTAGTGGATATTGCAAGCTAGCAATGTTAATTATAGAAAACAAAAGTTTCAATTGGGAAAAAGTTGTTTTGCTATAATTAAGGGAGAGGAAATTATGCTTCATCTCAAATCTATAAGCTTAGATCGTGAGGTTTTAATCATTTAGTCAAGGAAATATATATGAATTTCATGTTGGAATGGCTCAACATAAGGAAATTCTGTATATGGGTCCATTATTTGCGTTCTAAAATTCGATTATGATTATGGCATCCCTTTTCATAATCTGAATTATGAGAACTTGGCAAATTGAAATGGACATATTATAGCAAAAGACTGGTTTAGTCTTTATGTAAGACATCATGAGTCGTGTCCCATATGCTTCGGATATAGGATCGATTACATGTGCTATAATCATCCGTTCTAAAATTTTCAAAATGCCTGGGGCATTAAGAAGGGAAAAGGTTTAGAACCGGATATGACTAAAAGGATTAAACAATTGTCGAGGACAATCTAAGGTTTACCAAAGATTGGTTGCTCAAGGACAGTTGGAAGTATAGTGATAATTCTGGAAGGACCATATTGACATATTCTGTAAGGAGGCAACTCTTGGTCAGAAGTGATAGTCAAAATGGAATCTGGAAATGTTTCAAAGTTAGAATTTTCAATCTGTGTAAGATTAAGGAAACTTAATGCAAGAAGGATATTTCCAAGGAGTTGATCTCCTTTGGAATACTCTGTAATGATTGTTGCCAAGTCTTTATGACTTTGTGCATAATCATTACGAGAGGATCAATGCATATAAGTTTAGAATCTGACAGATTTCAGTAAATGGCATGAATTTGGAATTCTTGCATTTGCAGTAAGGATTCGGGAGTGTGAAAAGAGAATCATTGAAGTAATGTTCAATTGATCTAGTTCACAAAGTAAAGATCATAGACAAACATAGTATGCATACTTGGTGTGTGGCATGACTAGTGTTTAAGAAAAACATAAGTGTACATGCTTGGAGCATGGGACAACTATTGTTTTAAATTCAAGAATAAAGTTGATAGCTGAAACAGTATACAATGAATAATGTGTAATCATATGGTGATAAATAAAAGGTGTTTTATTTATGTTCAAAGAGTTGATACCATATTGGATTCAATTATTATTGTGTTTCACTTTGCATGTTTTGACTTCCCGAATAAACTAGGTTATTCTTCCGGAATGACTAAGTTATTCAAACCATCCACAGTCGGTCATATGTTGGAAGTAGATACGAATTAAGACTGTCATGGGTTGGCTTGTAGAGGTCTAAGGTGTTGGACAAGGCTACAACACTCATGAGTGCTCATAAGTTCTGAGTATTGGATTCAACCCGCGCTCATTGGAATCACTTCATGGATTTTATCACGAGTGATCATGAGACGATAATATCTTATATTCTTCAAACCTAGAGATATGAGTTGTTACTATGAGTTGATAGTACATTGATTGCACGAAACCGCATTTGGTAACTCGGTGCTATAAAACGTGCTTTTGTGTATGATTCAACAAGTAGTAGAACAAGCCATATGAGTCGAAGTTTATCCGTTCCTTTTACCTTCGGGATAAAAGTGATATCTGTGGGCCCCTCGATGATTTGATGATGACAAATGGAAGTGCTCGGCCGGGCCAGGACTGATTTGATTTGTTCAATTAGTCAGTCATCATAAATCGGAAATCGGGAAACAACAAATGGACAGAGAGAATGATTATAATCCATGTCTCAGTCCATATGATATCTAGAATGGAGGAATATATGATCCCTTATCTAATGGACAAGTCATTGACAAAGGTCAGAGTTCATCTACAAGGTCAGAGTTCGACAGAAGCTTTTGAGAGCTACGATTGCCAGTTGGTTCCTGAAGTCATACGCAATAATAGTTTTAGACTTATCCAAGTGGGAGACTGTTGGATTAATGTCTAAGTCCATAACTATATTTGGTAAGACTTGACCCGACCCGGCATGGTCCATTTGGGTTGCATACCATCATGCACTTGGATGAGAGAAATAAGACACTTATGGTTATTAATATATTATAAGTTCTAGTATATTAATAATAAGAATAATAAGATTATTTAATTAGTATTGATCAAGAATTAATCTAGGATTAATTAAGTGATCAAAAGAAGACTAATTAAATATATATGGGTTGATTGTGTAAATCATCCATACTTGTATAGTGGGCTAATGCTCCATGGATAATCAAGTTGGGCTAAAACCCATAGGATGGTTCATGGATGCTCCATGGTGTATTTGAACCCATGGATCCAAGGAAATGGAAAGTCATGACAATTAGGGTTTGCCCTAATTGTAACACTATATAAAGATATTATTCTTGGCAAAATTGGCAACTAGAATCACACTAGTGTGTGTGAAGAAAGGGCTAGCCGATTTTGATGAGTGTAGAATTCTCTCAAGTCATTCCAAGTGTTTTGATGATTGTGATTCCATTTGAGGTGTCACACTTGGGGCACTAGACACTCAAGCTTCATGAAGACTTTCTTCTCCAAAGAGGTATGTATTCTATCTTGCTATACTCATTGTGTTTGTATGCTAGATTAGGATAATACCTTGGATATTCTTATTTGCATGTATAATAGAGAAAACATAGATCCAAGGTATTTAGGGTTGCATGTACACTTAGGAGTGTTAGAATGCTCAAAACCCAACAGTGGTATCAGAGCCTAGGCTTGCTTTCTCTTATACTTGATGCAAATTGCTGAAAAATGCTGAAAAACTCGATTTTCTGGCTTTCTGGGCACTGTACTCGCCGAGTCCACTGATGAACTCGCCGAGTACATGAGTAAAATCATCCTACTCGCCGAGTAGGTTGATGCCACTCGCCGAGTAGGAGCCCCAGACAGCATATATTCGAGGTTTTTGGCTAGAAATGGACTAGGAACATTACCCTAAGTTGTTTTTGAACTTATAAACTTGTTTTTGGTGTGGTAATGTTCATGCTAATCCATTTTCAAAGATAATTGTCAATAGATTCATGTTTTGTATTAGTTTAAGGTTTAGACTAATTACATGAAAAAGTTTGATTTGATTATCTTGTTCTTATGAGTTGCTTAGGTTAATAGAAATGTTGAGTGAAATAGTTGTTTTCAATCCATTTTAATCTAAGAGTTGAGTATAAAATGTGTTTGCGTAACTTGTCCTCAAGTTACATGAAGAGTCACATTAAAGACTCATAAAAATTCATAAGAGTTGGCAATGGTTACAAAAAATGAAGAGTCTTGTGTCATTGAATAATTTTTTTGACTCCATAACTTGTCCTCAAGTTATGGAAGTTCAAGAGTCACTTCATTAAAAGAAAAATATGTAACCATAATTAAATCCATAAGTTATAAAATAAAGAAAAAGTTAGTTCTTTTATTAGTTTAAAGTCTTCCATAACTTGTCCTCAAGTTATGGAACTTGAAGAGTTTTTGGATTAAAACTACTTTAAACACATATGTTATGGAATTAATTAGTTTTGAATAGTTTCAAAACTTGCCCTCAAGTTTTGGAATTTAAAGTTTTCAAGTATGAATACTTTTAATTCCAAGTTAGCCCTTAGAATTTTAAAAGTTGAAATTCAACCCTTATACTTTATCATATTATAAGTTAATAATATATATATATATATATGTATAAGAGTAAAGTCAGTCTTACCGCTAGTACGCCTCATTCACGAAGCCGGTCTATAAGGTGGGTATAAGGTTGTTGCCTATAAAATGGCAACTTAATGGGTGTCCACTCTCACCCACCGCTTGCTTGACTGGTAGAGGGTCGTTAGCCGAACGGGTTTGACAAGACTAGAATTCTCCCTTCATTAAAAGTATTAATGAAAAATACTAAGTAACTAAACTCTTAATAATACCCAATCTTAGTTAGTTAGGAAAAATGTGAATAAGGTGCTAATCCATGAAATTACACTTTACACTTTGTCTAAGTCGTTAGTGGAGCGTGTGTGGTTAACCGGCACACTAACTTGGACTTAACATGGTAGGTAAAGGGTGACTTAATATTTATCATAGTATCGATGGAGCGTGTGTGGTTAACCGGCACATCGATTGAGGGGTAATTTATTAAGGGTACCAAGTGATTTGCATGGTTACTTCACACCTCGTTTTGTGATCCTCGGCATCCCAGTCACAAAACTTGGAGGGCACACTCGAGATTGAAACATGCCATTGAACAGTTCAATGAATCTCAAAGATCTAGGAGTTTCAAAACCAATTAAAACCTAATAATACATTTCGTTTATCTTGGTGGAAATTGGTGAATCGTCATTCACCTACCTTCAAATATTTTATAGCTTGGATTACGGCATACCTCTTCTAAGTTATAAAATAGTTTGTTGGGTCCTAGCCTTAATATTTCATATTGGGTGTCATATTAAGGACTTTAAATCAACTATCTTGAATATCTCCCAAAAGATGTCTGGTTTAGACACCTATGATCTTCCCGAATCTCTTGAAACAAGGTTTCCTAATGAAGATGATGTCCCTTGGATATCATACTTCTTTCTCCTCCTCCAATTATTCTCCCCAACCCACAAGTTCTTGAAAAGTTTAAGATCACTCAAGCCCTATTGGCAAGGCAAGGTCTAGGTGTGATCACATCTTGGAGATGTAGTCACATATTGACAAGCCGGGAGAGTTGGGTGTCAAAGTCTTGAGAAAGTTGGTGGTTCAATCACTTTCTAAGTCACATAGTGAGTTCCTTTGGGACACCTATGAAACAGACTATGACAAGACCCTTAATGATCTTATCTATTTGCTAAGATCAACTTCCTAAATCTTTATGGACATTGACATTAGTGACATAGGAAATCCCAGAAAGCATTCTCTTCCCAATGGAAAGGGATCGGCCATAGTCAACTCGGTTGACCAAATGGTAAAGAGAAAAGCTAAGTCTGTGATAGTCTCGTGTACCTTTATCAAACGGTCCATATGTTTATATTGCCAAAGGAAGGGGCATTGGTTGCGAAGCTGCCAAAATTTACCTAAGGATGTTAAAGTCAATAAGTTTGACTCTACTTCAGGTAAATTCCACTATCTAACTCTGTTAAGTTTCTATTCTGAGATTCTTGATACATGATGTGACTGGGTCACATGGTGATGTTTTAAGAATCAAAGAAAAGTGAAGAAACTTAAAGAAAGAATATGCTGAATCTGATCGCATAGATGGATTTCTATCGCATAGTTTGAAAAATCGGATTCTTAAGCTACTTCCTAGGAGTTATGATATATTGCTTAGGAATAGATAACAACAAGTTTTCATGTGCTTATGGATTGTAAGGATAAGTTCTTTCCGCAAAGTTTTAAAATAAAAGAAAATTTTTTTATTTTATTTATTTTAAAAATATCCTTACAATGGCATTTGAGGAAAAATTGTTGCTTATATAATTCCGTTAAGAGCAAGAGTGGAAATATGAAATTGATTCTTTCATTTGTGGTAATGTCTAAATTTACCAAATAAGGAAAGATTCTCATCACCCAAGTTTCAAGTGGACCGGAACTTGGAATCATGCAAGTTGTATAGCATGATGAATGAGAACTTTCAAGTTTTGGAAAAATTAAGACTAATTACTTGTTCACATGGATGTGTGAGTCAAGTAAAGGACTAAAGGATCGAGTACATAGTTTTGTGCACTGATTTAGTCCACCACAAAAGATTGGTAAGACTATTCGTCATAGTTTACTAAAGCTCAGTAAATATGATTATACTTACAAGCTTAAGTGTAACTCTGAGACATTGGAAAAAGGTTCCAATGTATGGCAGAGCGAATAAAGAAGAATCAATTTAGGCAGAAGGATAAAAGTTTCTCAAATCTGAAAAGATGGGAGAGTACTTTAGTATCCGTTTTGTGATCATCTTAATGATTAAGAAACCATAGCACAATTAGTTCTCTAAGGAAATCTTAGTGCATTCTTATGACTAAGAAGAGGGATCTTGAATTGTTGAAATGGTTAAATCAAGAAGATGAGTCATACTTCGTTCCAATACAAGTCTTAGAGTCATACTCCAAGATTGTAACTTGAGTGACATGTCTTAAAGAAGGTTTAAAACACTTGTCAAGTGTAAGAGTAAAAGTTTTCTACTCTTGTACATTTGAAATTGGTAAGTTGTGATGTTTTGGATAAAACAAAGACCAACTTTGGCCAATCGGGTAAAGTGTTTTTCTTGATTAGAATCCGCACTATCTCTTGGATATTTGACAAGGGAGTCTTATAGGTCAAGAGGACAGTGGGAGTCTTAAAGGTCTTGAAAGTCTCAAGAACTAATCAAGAATAAAACCTGAAGTTCTTCACTAGCACACGACTTGAGGTTTATAACCTATCGTGTTGACATATTCTGTGCCCATTCCAGTTAAAGTTGACTTTGCATATGAGTTCTTAGAGTTCTCAATGTGTTGCATAACAACTTGGAAGCAATGGCAGGCCCTTGAGCTGCCAAGTGGCAAGAAGTTAAGATTGAGTTCAATCCATATGGTTTTGGAGTTGTCATTATCTTTGTCTTATGATTATGGTTTTGACAAATTCATATGGGTAGGAACTCATACACCAGTAAATCTAAGTGTCATAAGGTTTCTCTCCGATTCATGAAAATGATGGTGAGGAAACACTTTCACTAAGTAGATTTTAGCTAGATAGCAATTGTGATATTTGCATTCTCAAAGTCGTTAGTGGAGCGCGTGTGGTTAACCGGCACACTAACATGAACTTGTGAGAAGTGGCAAAAAGGTCTAACCATTATGATTACGGCATACCTCTTCATAATTGTTTAGACTCACAAGTGTGCTATCTAAGGGAAGGTGTATGATTTTGATACAGCTTTATCAAAACAATCTCGCATCAGAAATCTGAACTTTGGTAAAAAAGTCAATGAAGTATTGATTTCTAGAAGTCCAGCTGATTTCTGAGTACATGTCACAGCTAGTAGGAGCATAAGTGATATGCTAATAATCATCATGTTAGTGGATATTGCAAGCTAGCAATGTTAATTATAGAAAACAAAAGTTTCAATTGGGAAAAAGTTGTTTTGCTATAATTAAGGGAGAGGAAATTATGCTTCATCTCAAATCTATAAGCTTAGATCGTGAGGTTTTAATCATTTAGTCAAGGAAATATATATGAATTTCATGTTGGAATGGCTCAACATAAGGAAATTCTGTATATGGGTCCATTATTTGCGTTCTAAAATTCGATTATGATTATGGCATCCCTTTTCATAATCTGAATTATGAGAACTTGGCAAATTGAAATGGACATATTATAGCAAAAGACTGGTTTAGTCTTTATGTAAGACATCATGAGTCGTGTCCCATATGCTTCGGATATAGGATCGATTACATGTGCTATAATCATCCGTTCTAAAATTTTCAAAATGCCTGGGGCATTAAGAAGGGAAAAGGTTTAGAACCGGATATGACTAAAAGGATTAAACAATTGTCGAGGACAATCTAAGGTTTACCAAAGATTGGTTGCTCAAGGACAGTTGGAAGTATAGTGATAATTCTGGAAGGACCATATTGACATATTCTGTAAGGAGGCAACTCTTGGTCAGAAGTGATAGTCAAAATGGAATCTGGAAATGTTTCAAAGTTAGAATTTTCAATCTGTGTAAGATTAAGGAAACTTAATGCAAGAAGGATATTTCCAAGGAGTTGATCTCCTTTGGAATACTCTGTAATGATTGTTGCCAAGTCTTTATGACTTTGTGCATAATCATTACGAGAGGATCAATGCATATAAGTTTAGAATCTGACAGATTTCAGTAAATGGCATGAATTTGGAATTCTTGCATTTGCAGTAAGGATTCGGGAGTGTGAAAAGAGAATCATTGAAGTAATGTTCAATTGATCTAGTTCACAAAGTAAAGATCATAGACAAACATAGTATGCATACTTGGTGTGTGGCATGACTAGTGTTTAAGAAAAACATAAGTGTACATGCTTGGAGCATGGGACAACTATTGTTTTAAATTCAAGAATAAAGTTGATAGCTGAAACAGTATACAATGAATAATGTGTAATCATATGGTGATAAATAAAAGGTGTTTTATTTATGTTCAAAGAGTTGATACCATATTGGATTCAATTATTATTGTGTTTCACTTTGCATGTTTTGACTTCCCGAATAAACTAGGTTATTCTTCCGGAATGACTAAGTTATTCAAACCATCCACAGTCGGTCATATGTTGGAAGTAGATACGAATTAAGACTGTCATGGGTTGGCTTGTAGAGGTCTAAGGTGTTGGACAAGGCTACAACACTCATGAGTGCTCATAAGTTCTGAGTATTGGATTCAACCCGCGCTCATTGGAATCACTTCATGGATTTTATCACGAGTGATCATGAGACGATAATATCTTATATTCTTCAAACCTAGAGATATGAGTTGTTACTATGAGTTGATAGTACATTGATTGCACGAAACCGCATTTGGTAACTCGGTGCTATAAAACGTGCTTTTGTGTATGATTCAACAAGTAGTAGAACAAGCCATATGAGTCGAAGTTTATCCGTTCCTTTTACCTTCGGGATAAAAGTGATATCTGTGGGCCCCTCGATGATTTGATGATGACAAATGGAAGTGCTCGGCCGGGCCAGGACTGATTTGATTTGTTCAATTAGTCAGTCATCATAAATCGGAAATCGGGAAACAACAAATGGACAGAGAGAATGATTATAATCCATGTCTCAGTCCATATGATATCTAGAATGGAGGAATATATGATCCCTTATCTAATGGACAAGTCATTGACAAAGGTCAGAGTTCATCTACAAGGTCAGAGTTCGACAGAAGCTTTTGAGAGCTACGATTGCCAGTTGGTTCCTGAAGTCATACGCAATAATAGTTTTAGACTTATCCAAGTGGGAGACTGTTGGATTAATGTCTAAGTCCATAACTATATTTGGTAAGACTTGACCCGACCCGGCATGGTCCATTTGGGTTGCATACCATCATGCACTTGGATGAGAGAAATAAGACACTTATGGTTATTAATATATTATAAGTTCTAGTATATTAATAATAAGAATAATAAGATTATTTAATTAGTATTGATCAAGAATTAATCTAGGATTAATTAAGTGATCAAAAGAAGACTAATTAAATATATATGGGTTGATTGTGTAAATCATCCATACTTGTATAGTGGGCTAATGCTCCATGGATAATCAAGTTGGGCTAAAACCCATAGGATGGTTCATGGATGCTCCATGGTGTATTTGAACCCATGGATCCAAGGAAATGGAAAGTCATGACAATTAGGGTTTGCCCTAATTGTAACACTATATAAAGATATTATTCTTGGCAAAATTGGCAACTAGAATCACACTAGTGTGTGTGAAGAAAGGGCTAGCCGATTTTGATGAGTGTAGAATTCTCTCAAGTCATTCCAAGTGTTTTGATGATTGTGATTCCATTTGAGGTGTCACACTTGGGGCACTAGACACTCAAGCTTCATGAAGACTTTCTTCTCCAAAGAGGTATGTATTCTATCTTGCTATACTCATTGTGTTTGTATGCTAGATTAGGATAATACCTTGGATATTCTTATTTGCATGTATAATAGAGAAAACATAGATCCAAGGTATTTAGGGTTGCATGTACACTTTGGAGTGTTAGAATGCTCAAAACCCAACAGTGGTATCAGAGCCTAGGCTTGCTTTCTCTTATACTTGATGCAAATTGCTGAAAAATGCTGAAAAACTCGATTTTCTGGCTTTCTGGGCACTGTACTCGCCGAGTCCACTGATGAACTCGCCGAGTACATGAGTAAAATCATCCTACTCGCCGAGTAGGTTGATGCCACTCGCCGAGTAGGAGCCCCAGACAGCATATATTCGAGGTTTTTGGCTAGAAATGGACTAGGAACATTACCCTAAGTTGTTTTTGAACTTATAAACTTGTTTTTGGTGTGGTAATGTTCATGCTAACCCATTTTCAAAGATAATTGTCAATAGATTCATGTTTTGTATTAGTTTAAGGTTTAGACTAATTACATGAAAAAGTTTGATTTGATTATCTTGTTCTTATGAGTTGCTTAGGTTAATAGAAATGTTGAGTGAAATAGTTGTTTTCAATCCATTTTAATCTAAGAGTTGAGTATAAAATGTGTTTGTGTAACTTGTCCTCAAGTTACATGAAGAGTCACATTAAAGACTCATAAAAATTCATAAGAGTTGGCAATGGTTACAAAAAATGAAGAGTCTTGTGTCATTGAATAATTTTTTTGACTCCATAACTTGTCCTCAAGTTATGGAAGTTCAAGAGTCACTTCATTAAAAGAAAAATATGTAACCATAATTAAATCCATAAGTTATAAAATAAAGAAAAAGTTAGTTCTTTTATTAGTTTAAAGTCTTCCATAACTTGTCCTCAAGTTATGGAACTTGAAGAGTTTTTGGATTAAAACTACTTTAAACACATATGTTATGGAATTAATTAGTTTTGAATAGTTTCAAAACTTGCCCTCAAGTTTTGGAATTTGAAAAGTTTTCAAGTATGAATACTTTTAATTCCAAGTTAGCCCTTAGAATTTTAAAAGTTGAAATTCAACCCTTATACTTTATCATATTATAAGTTAATAATATATATATGTATAAGAGTAAAGTCAGTCTTACCGCTAGTACGCCTCATTCACGAAGCCGGTCTATAAGGTGGGTATAAGGTTGTTGCCTATAAAATGGCAACTTAATGGGTGTCCACTCTCACCCACCGCTTGCTTGACTAGTAGAGGGTCGTTAGCCGAACGGGTTTGACAAGACTAGAATTCTCCCTTCATTAAAAGTATTAATGAAAAATACTAAGTAACTAAACTCTTAATAATACCCAATCTTAGTTAGTTAGGAAAAATGTGAATAAGGTGCTAATCCATGAAATTACAATTTACACTTTGTCTAAGTCGTTAGTGGAGCGTGTGTGGTTAACCGACACACTAACTTGGACTTAACATGGTAGGTAAAGGGTGACTTAATATTTATCATAGTATCGATGGAGCGTGTGTGGTTAACCGGCACATCGATTGAGGGGTAATTTATTAAGGGTACCAAGTGATTTGCATGGTTACTTCACACCTCGTTTTGTGATCCTCGGCATCCCAGTCACAAAACTTGGAGGGCACACTCGAGATTGAAACATGCCATTGAACAGTTCAATGAATCTCAAAGATCTAGGAGTTTCAAAACCAATTAAAACCTAATAATACATTTCGTTTATCTTGGTGGAAATTGGTGAATCGTCATTCACCTACCTTCAAATATTTTATAGCTTGGATTACGGCATACCTCTTCTAAGTTATAAAATAGTTTGTTGGGTCCTAGCCTTAATATTTCATATTGGGTGTCATATTAAGGACTTTAAATCAACTATCTTGAATATCTCCCAAAAGATGTCTGGTTTAGACACCTATGATCTTCCCGAATCTCTTGAAACAAGGTTTCCTAATGAAGATGATGTCCCTTGGATATCATACTTCTTTCTCCTCCTCCAATTATTCTCCCCAACCCACAAGTTCTTGAAAAGTTTAAGATCACTCAAGCCCTATTGGCAAGGCAAGGTCTAGGTGTGATCACATCTTGGAGATGTAGTCACATATTGACAAGCCGGGAGAGTTGGGTGTCAAAGTCTTGAGAAAGTTGGTGGTTCAATCACTTTCTAAGTCACATAGTGAGTTCCTTTGGGACACCTATGAAACAGACTATGACAAGACCCTTAATGATCTTATCTATTTGCTAAGATCAACTTCCTAAATCTTTATGGACATTGACATTAGTGACATAGGAAATCCCAGAAAGCATTCTCTTCCCAATGGAAAGGGATCGGCCATAGTCAACTCGGTTGACCAAATGGTAAAGAGAAAAGCTAAGTCTGTGATAGTCTCGTGTACCTTTATCAAACGGTCCATATGTTTATATTGCCAAAGGAAGGGGCATTGGTTGCGAAGCTGCCAAAATTTACCTAAGGATGTTAAAGTCAATAAGTTTGACTCTACTTCAGGTAAATTCCACTATCTAACTCTGTTAAGTTTCTATTCTGAGATTCTTGATACATGATGTGACTGGGTCACATGGTGATGTTTTAAGAATCAAAGAAAAGTGAAGAAACTTAAAGAAAGAATATGCTGAATCTGATCGCATAGATGGATTTCTATCGCATAGTTTGAAAAATCGGATTCTTAAGCTACTTCCTAGGAGTTATGATATATTGCTTAGGAATAGATAACAACAAGTTTTCATGTGCTTATGGATTGTAAGGATAAGTTCTTTCCGCAAAGTTTTAAAATAAAAGAAAATTTTTTTATTTTATTTATTTTAAAAATATCCTTACAATGGCATTTGAGGAAAAATTGTTGCTTATATAATTCCGTTAAGAGCAAGAGTGGAAATATGAAATTGATTCTTTCATTTGTGGTAATGTCTAAATTTACCAAATAAGGAAAGATTCTCATCACCCAAGTTTCAAGTGGACCGGAACTTGGAATCATGCAAGTTGTATAGCATGATGAATGAGAACTTTCAAGTTTTGGAAAAATTAAGACTAATTACTTGTTCACATGGATGTGTGAGTCAAGTAAAGGACTAAAGGATCGAGTACATAGTTTTGTGCACTGATTTAGTCCACCACAAAAGATTGGTAAGACTATTCGTCATAGTTTACTAAAGCTCAGTAAATATGATTATACTTACAAGCTTAAGTGTAACTCTGAGACATTGGAAAAAGGTTCCAATGTATGGCAGAGCGAATAAAGAAGAATCAATTTAGGCAGAAGGATAAAAGTTTCTCAAATCTGAAAAGATGGGAGAGTACTTTAGTATCCGTTTTGTGATCATCTTAATGATTAAGAAACCATAGCACAATTAGTTCTCTAAGGAAATCTTAGTGCATTCTTATGACTAAGAAGAGGGATCTTGAATTGTTGAAATGGTTAAATCAAGAAGATGAGTCATACTTCGTTCCAATACAAGTCTTAGAGTCATACTCCAAGATTGTAACTTGAGTGACATGTCTTAAAGAAGGTTTAAAACACTTGTCAAGTGTAAGAGTAAAAGTTTTCTACTCTTGTACATTTGAAATTGGTAAGTTGTGATGTTTTGGATAAAACAAAGACCAACTTTGGCCAATCGGGTAAAGTGTTTTTCTTGATTAGAATCCGCACTATCTCTTGGATATTTGACAAGGGAGTCTTATAGGTCAAGAGGACAGTGGGAGTCTTAAAGGTCTTGAAAGTCTCAAGAACTAATCAAGAATAAAACCTGAAGTTCTTCACTAGCACACGACTTGAGGTTTATAACCTATCGTGTTGACATATTCTGTGCCCATTCCAGTTAAAGTTGACTTTGCATATGAGTTCTTAGAGTTCTCAATGTGTTGCATAACAACTTGGAAGCAATGGCAGGCCCTTGAGCTGCCAAGTGGCAAGAAGTTAAGATTGAGTTCAATCCATATGGTTTTGGAGTTGTCATTATCTTTGTCTTATGATTATGGTTTTGACAAATTCATATGGGTAGGAACTCATACACCAGTAAATCTAAGTGTCATAAGGTTTCTCTCCGATTCATGAAAATGATGGTGAGGAAACACTTTCACTAAGTAGATTTTAGCTAGATAGCAATTGTGATATTTGCATTCTCAAAGTCGTTAGTGGAGCGCGTGTGGTTAACCGGCACACTAACATGAACTTGTGAGAAGTGGCAAAAAGGTCTAACCATTATGATTACGGCATACCTCTTCATAATTGTTTAGACTCACAAGTGTGCTATCTAAGGGAAGGTGTATGATTTTGATACAGCTTTATCAAAACAATCTCGCATCAGAAATCTGAACTTTGGTAAAAAAGTCAATGAAGTATTGATTTCTAGAAGTCCAGCTGATTTCTGAGTACATGTCACAGCTAGTAGGAGCATAAGTGATATGCTAATAATCATCATGTTAGTGGATATTGCAAGCTAGCAATGTTAATTATAGAAAACAAAAGTTTCAATTGGGAAAAAGTTGTTTTGCTATAATTAAGGGAGAGGAAATTATGCTTCATCTCAAATCTATAAGCTTAGATCGTGAGGTTTTAATCATTTAGTCAAGGAAATATATATGAATTTCATGTTGGAATGGCTCAACATAAGGAAATTCTGTATATGGGTCCATTATTTGCGTTCTAAAATTCGATTATGATTATGGCATCCCTTTTCATAATCTGAATTATGAGAACTTGGCAAATTGAAATGGACATATTATAGCAAAAGACTGGTTTAGTCTTTATGTAAGACATCATGAGTCGTGTCCCATATGCTTCGGATATAGGATCGATTACATGTGCTATAATCATCCGTTCTAAAATTTTCAAAATGCCTGGGGCATTAAGAAGGGAAAAGGTTTAGAACCGGATATGACTAAAAGGATTAAACAATTGTCGAGGACAATCTAAGGTTTACCAAAGATTGGTTGCTCAAGGACAGTTGGAAGTATAGTGATAATTCTGGAAGGACCATATTGACATATTCTGTAAGGAGGCAACTCTTGGTCAGAAGTGATAGTCAAAATGGAATCTGGAAATGTTTCAAAGTTAGAATTTTCAATCTGTGTAAGATTAAGGAAACTTAATGCAAGAAGGATATTTCCAAGGAGTTGATCTCCTTTGGAATACTCTGTAATGATTGTTGCCAAGTCTTTATGACTTTGTGCATAATCATTACGAGAGGATCAATGCATATAAGTTTAGAATCTGACAGATTTCAGTAAATGGCATGAATTTGGAATTCTTGCATTTGCAGTAAGGATTCGGGAGTGTGAAAAGAGAATCATTGAAGTAATGTTCAATTGATCTAGTTCACAAAGTAAAGATCATAGACAAACATAGTATGCATACTTGGTGTGTGGCATGACTAGTGTTTAAGAAAAACATAAGTGTACATGCTTGGAGCATGGGACAACTATTGTTTTAAATTCAAGAATAAAGTTGATAGCTGAAACAGTATACAATGAATAATGTGTAATCATATGGTGATAAATAAAAGGTGTTTTATTTATGTTCAAAGAGTTGATACCATATTGGATTCAATTATTATTGTGTTTCACTTTGCATGTTTTGACTTCCCGAATAAACTAGGTTATTCTTCCGGAATGACTAAGTTATTCAAACCATCCACAGTCGGTCATATGTTGGAAGTAGATACGAATTAAGACTGTCATGGGTTGGCTTGTAGAGGTCTAAGGTGTTGGACAAGGCTACAACACTCATGAGTGCTCATAAGTTCTGAGTATTGGATTCAACCCGCGCTCATTGGAATCACTTCATGGATTTTATCACGAGTGATCATGAGACGATAATATCTTATATTCTTCAAACCTAGAGATATGAGTTGTTACTATGAGTTGATAGTACATTGATTGCACGAAACCGCATTTGGTAACTCGGTGCTATAAAACGTGCTTTTGTGTATGATTCAACAAGTAGTAGAACAAGCCATATGAGTCGAAGTTTATCCGTTCCTTTTACCTTCGGGATAAAAGTGATATCTGTGGGCCCCTCGATGATTTGATGATGACAAATGGAAGTGCTCGGCCGGGCCAGGACTGATTTGATTTGTTCAATTAGTCAGTCATCATAAATCGGAAATCGGGAAACAACAAATGGACAGAGAGAATGATTATAATCCATGTCTCAGTCCATATGATATCTAGAATGGAGGAATATATGATCCCTTATCTAATGGACAAGTCATTGACAAAGGTCAGAGTTCATCTACAAGGTCAGAGTTCGACAGAAGCTTTTGAGAGCTACGATTGCCAGTTGGTTCCTGAAGTCATACGCAATAATAGTTTTAGACTTATCCAAGTGGGAGACTGTTGGATTAATGTCTAAGTCCATAACTATATTTGGTAAGACTTGACCCGACCCGGCATGGTCCATTTGGGTTGCATACCATCATGCACTTGGATGAGAGAAATAAGACACTTATGGTTATTAATATATTATAAGTTCTAGTATATTAATAATAAGAATAATAAGATTATTTAATTAGTATTGATCAAGAATTAATCTAGGATTAATTAAGTGATCAAAAGAAGACTAATTAAATATATATGGGTTGATTGTGTAAATCATCCATACTTGTATAGTGGGCTAATGCTCCATGGATAATCAAGTTGGGCTAAAACCCATAGGATGGTTCATGGATGCTCCATGGTGTATTTGAACCCATGGATCCAAGGAAATGGAAAGTCATGACAATTAGGGTTTGCCCTAATTGTAACACTATATAAAGATATTATTCTTGGCAAAATTGGCAACTAGAATCACACTAGTGTGTGTGAAGAAAGGGCTAGCCGATTTTGATGAGTGTAGAATTCTCTCAAGTCATTCCAAGTGTTTTGATGATTGTGATTCCATTTGAGGTGTCACACTTGGGGCACTAGACACTCAAGCTTCATGAAGACTTTCTTCTCCAAAGAGGTATGTATTCTATCTTGCTATACTCATTGTGTTTGTATGCTAGATTAGGATAATACCTTGGATATTCTTATTTGCATGTATAATAGAGAAAACATAGATCCAAGGTATTTAGGGTTGCATGTACACTTAGGAGTGTTAGAATGCTCAAAACCCAACAAGAACACCAAAGTACTCATGCATGGAGTACCTCATAGTTCTTTTCTTTCCGAATAAATCCCCGAAGTACCACTCGTGCAGTACGTCAAGTTCAATCCAAGGTTCTACAGGTTTAGAATTGATGATTCCACTTTAACTTCTTTTTCATCGAAGGGATGTGAGCTTAAAGAAGAATCAGTTATTCAACTACCTTTTCAATCTTTATTATATACGACTCGTATACACGAGGTTGTGATTGTGAAACCAGGTATGAGTTCTAATATGAACTTCATGACGGAGAACTGCCGAAGACTACGAGTAATCGCATCGTCATGCGAACAAACTTACAATCCAGTAAGACCCCTGTAAACAGATTTCCCTACAGCCTAAACACCTACGGAGACACAAGAACAGTGCAGACAACATAGCAAACCACACAGTGATAGAATAAGAAGACTAGGCTTCTCACCCTAGAGAACCCCGGTCATATTCTTCCAGATATCGACGAATTGCATTGTATGTACGTCGGCTATCGCGGACTCCATCAAGATTTGCCAGTAGAAATCGTTATCCCTGCCTCGCATAAATGATTTGGTTGAGCAAACACAAGGAAAGAATGACTTTCAGAAATGGATATGAGATCCGAATATCACCAGTTCGAGTGTTAGGGAAGGATGTCCGGAAGACTACCTTCCGAACTCGATGCGGACACTTCGAGTCCGTAGTGATACCCCTCGGGTAGGAACAATACGCCCATAGTATTCATGAGCTAAATGAGTAGGGTACGTCTTTCTTACTTGGATCAGTTCGCCATTTCTCCATGTAATGAATTACTTATCTACCCTCGTAGTAAGAAGGATCCCATGGAAACATTACCTTCAGAGGAACTTTCGCGAGGTTCTCTAAGCACAAGTTTTGAAATTGAAGAGTCAGGTTCCTATGACACACTGTAAGTGATGTGGGAAATTTTGATTACTGTTTCAATTTGTCAAAACCGCTGAGAAATTGTCGACACCAGAGACGCCAACAGACATTCGCCAAATTCTAGGTCTTGCAGACCTACTGTCTTAACTCATCCAGAACCCCTCGCAAATCACAGAAAACCATACGACCTTCACCCAGCAAGGAGTGGCCCTTGACTGGGAAGTTAAACAAGAAAAGGAAACCTTGGAGATTCCAAGTGAGAGACCATGTTCTTTAGGATGTCTCACTCTGGAAATGGCTTAATACGCTTTGTAAAACGTGGAAAGCTAAATCCAAGATAGATAGGACCTCCGAGATTCTTACCAGAATCGGTCCTGTTTCTCGCAGACTAGATCTACTTCGCGAACTCAGTAACGTACATTCTACTCTTCACATCTCGATCGTGAAACCATACCTTTCCGTTAGGACTCTTGTAAGTCCACTCGTCGAGATCCTCGCCTTCGTATTAGAACCGCAGTGACCCTCGGCCGAGAGGTCAAGCGGACGAAGCAATGCCGTCGCCCATTAGTGAAGGTTTGTTGGAATACCAACCGAGAACCCGACTTCACTTAGGAGCGCTAGAACCAATCGATTAGGGAGTTTCCTCCTCATGACTCGATCATTCGTACCTACTTCCTTGCCTAAATTCTAATTTCGGGGCGAAATTCCCTTCAACATGGGGATGATGTGACAACCTGAAATTTCCATTCTGAACAAACCATATCAAGCCAATAGAAGTTAGAACAGTTACAGTGAAATTCCAGACTTTGGGTATAAGTTTGAGTATTTCAGGATTAGCACTTAAGGAGATATCAGGAGAGTGGATGCACTAGGGTTTTGTGCAACACTGTTATTCCAATACTCTAGTATATTAGAGTTCATTCTGGGAATAAAATATTTTTCTGCCAAAAAAATCTCAGGACTATATATAGAAATCTGGACCATATTTATTCATTAGTTACATTTCCAACTAGAGAAAAGTCAAATTCTCTCACACGGATCTTCGGGTTTTTATCCCAAATCGTGAGTACTTCTATCTAGTTGTTTTATATAGCTTATATTATGTTTTATAACATCAAAATCATGTCAAAACACTAAGATCCGTGAGTTTATCGCCCAAGAACACCTTGGGGAGTATACTCCTTTTTAAGGGCCAAAAGAGTGCCCAATGTCCCTCAAAGCCTTGAAACTCAAAGTAGAATCCTCCATTACATGTTTTAGACCACAAAACAATTAAGAATCAAGGCTAGAATTGAGTTCACGGCCAAGGAAGTTCTTGGGTCGTGAACTCCATTTTTAAGTGTCAAAATGCCTTAAAAACCTTCCTTAAGCCAAGAGACTAATTTAGACATGTACCTAAATGAGTTTAGGACTAGCAAACACTCTTAGAACACCAAGAGTAAGGTGTTCACGGCCCAAGAAGTTCTAGGGCCGTGTACTCCATAAAAATAGTGCCAAATGGTGCTATAAACTCTCCTAAAGCCTTAGACAATTTCCTTGATTCATTCTTGGATAAATTAGGGGCTTGAAAACACCCCACACCCCCTCCCAAGGGAGATTATGGTCGTAATCTCCATGGGATATGGTCCATGGGCCGTGAAGTCCTCAAAGGAGTTAAAAAGAAGTCCAAACACTTGTTTAAGCCTAGAAGCACTTCACCACTTGAGTTGTATTAACCTTAAGCTTCATTTAGTGACCCTATAGAGAGTTTACGGCTAGGAGTTTACTCCCCTGGGCCATAAACTCCAACACATATGGTCTTTTGACCATAAACTCCCATAAGAGGTCTTGTACTCCTTTGTTGCAACCCATTAGCCTCCTAGCACTTGACCCAAAGTGTTTTCCTCACATTAGGATGTTTTTACATGTTTAATTAGTGTTATAATCAATAATTGTTATATACATATGTCTTCATATGTAATTAGGACCATTGCGTGTGTCTAAAGTCTTCACTTGACACCTAGCAGTCCTACCTCATCAGTTCCTCCGAATCACCCACAACAGGTGAGTTCATACCCCTTAATCAATGTTTTAACTGTTTTTAAATGTTTTAGGGGGGATACAAGTAGAAATATGCTAATTATTATATCAATCGCATGTGATTAATAAGCAGCATTCAAATGATTGGCTACTCATTAGCCGTTTTACCAAACAGTTTCCTCCAAATGTTTTTCATAAACACTTTATGTGTTTAAAATTCCTTATTACACTGTACCTTTTATTCTGTATGTTTCAATTCAAACTTATTTACAATTGTGTTTCAAACAAATGTTTCTTTACACTAAACTATTTTATCAAACCCATGTCTTCAAACCATTTTATAGATTGACATCAAGTCGATCTTTTCTTAGATGATAATTATGTTCAAAGGTTTTACAAAACTTATTTTATTGCTTTTTATATTATAAATTGCATGCCTCTATATGTATAGTTATATAAGAAATGTTTAAAAGACTTAGGAAAGCTATCCACCCTGTTTCCTTTTCCTCGATTTTGATGTGGTCTGGTGGGATATCGGGTACCCGTTCGAAGGTCGTTTAAATATTAGTTATATATCATGTGTACATATATAGTCATAAAGGTCCTCCCAGTTCATCCAATGCCCTTGGGTAGCAAGGGTATACATCCATGTCCACACGTACCAGTTAGATTACTAGTAAACTACCATATGGGTAGTTTAGGAAGATACTAGAACTATTACTAGAATGCAATATCATACAATGAGTTAGTTCATTCATGAGTCAATACTTTCTAAAACATTACAGTACATTACTATACTTGCTAGATACAGAGAGAACACACATTACAGCTAGCACACGTAGAACATTACAGTACATTACTATACTTGCTAGATAGAGAGAGAACACACATTACAACTAGCACACGTAGAACATTTCAGTACATCACATATACATAAATACGTTGACATAATTATGATCCACAATATCGGAGCATGCCTTCAATGTCATGGCCTTAGTTGTAACCAGAGTCTCTTGGAGGGGGAGCGTGAGTTTGCGTATAGATCTATACTGGATTGACTATCCTACGCCTTTCTGCTAGCTACAGCCGGACCTGCAGGTCTGTGGGTGCCAAACATCATTTCTTTTTACAACCACACTTTTGTCGTTGTTACCAGTCGATAGTATGGTATACTTAATCACATGATGCCTTAATATAAATCCGGTTTAAGGTAGTTAGTACATCAGTAGTTCTTGTAGCACTACACTATAGTACTACATTAATTTTCCCTTTTCATATATTTAGTGATCTTTTCACTTAAACATTAAATGTAAAAACTATATTTTGTTAATGATAGTTACACTTGGAAAATTACACACTTTTACAAGAAACGAACATTCAGAGCAGTTAGGTCTTGGTAGAAGACTACATTCAGAGCAGTTAGGTCTTGGTATAAGACACCCTTATATAATAGTAGGAATCATAGGGATTCCTAGGGTTTTTCAAACATTTACAGTTGATTTACAAAACATTGTTATACTTACAGTTCATATACATTCTCAATACTTACAGTTCATATACATACAAATTCTTACATACAAATTAAGACACCAAACTACTTATGATCTAACCAGCTTTAAAGCTGATACTCTCTTTCAAAATAACTTGTATCCTAAGGTCAAACATAGACAGGTATTGATGCAAGGTTTAGAGAAGATGGAGCTCGTTCAAGACTCATCTTTCATTTTCATTTATGCTTTAGTGTTTATCAAAATTTGACAGAACACACTTGTATAATAATTATATTATTAATGCAATGGATGATGTTGTTGCTTGTTTACTACTTTTCATTATTATGATACTGTACATGACATCCTCCGCTGCTGAACATTTCCGCCGTTCTTGGTTTTGGGGTGTGACAGATTGGTATCAGAGCACTGTTTATAGTGAATTAAGTATATCAACCCATAAAAGATATACTAACTATCAATACATAAGGGATTAAAATACTCTGACCAAGATTTTATACTTTAAATAATAAAATATTTAATAAAGTATACGTGCCTGCATTCATACTAAAATCAGTGTCACTAGGACAGTACAAAAGAATTACGATTGTTGGGCAACACAGGTGGACTTAGAGACATATGGTCAAAACTGGGAAGATATAGCCTGATCACCTATAGTATCTGAGGGTTGACTAGCATGTGCCTAAGAGTAGTTGTGGGGTTGCAACAAATCTGAAATCTTACCAACCCTACCACAATGAGAACAGTAGAACATAACATTAAACTTAAAATACTATAGGGGTATTTGGTGTTAGTATAAGTACGTTATACTTGAGAACTAAAATAGTATCTTCATTACCAAGTTGATAGTTGCTAAGTGGATACACTAAGGCTATATGTAATTAGGATGTTATAGACTTAGAATGTGTGGAAATTTTACTTTACCCCTATTCTGTGTGAATTTGGAGTTAAGGTCACTTATTCGAAGGCCTATCCTGTTTAGATTACATATAACTGGTATGCACTTCACAAATAGCGAAGTAAATAATGAAGATTTTCTAAATAATTATCTAGATAGTTCGTCTAATAATTATTTTCTTACCCCAATTCTCGCGTAGATAACATGGCTGGACTCCATCCCCACGGCAACTAGTACCTTCCGAATGAGGTCATTGCTGGATGGTTGGAAGAAGAACCAAAGAATGATCATCATATCCCTTTGAATGATCACCATGATGAAGACCTTTCGGACGATGCTAACTCTGAACCCGAGGTTGAGAACCTACCACAGGCAGCTCTCGTTCCAATTCCTAACCCTCGTCCGACTTTTCATGGCCCGACGCCTGAGTGGGTAGAATGCTTGGAAACATGGAGCCAAGGACAAGATCAGCCCATGCCATTTAATGGTGACCGAAGCTTCTACGACTTGAGCAATGGGGGCTCAACAGACAGAATCTTGCCAATCTTGGTCCACAGAGTGGCCCGAAATGAGATTCAAGGCAGGACAACCCTACATCAGATTACTGAAGTTGTCGCCGATGCGATAATGCATACTCTCTGCACCATTCGTCTAGAGGATTCAGTATGATTCCGAGATTATCATACGACTCGATTTAATTTGATCCTCACAAAAACATCTTCATACATACGTCTCCTTATCAGTAAACGTCTTTTTAGCGAAATCGTCATATCAGAACACCGAAGCACTCATCCATGGAGTACCTCATAGTTCTTTTCTTTACGAAGAAATCCCCGAAGTACCACTCGTGCAGTACATCAAGTTCAATCCAAGGATTCATACGGTTGATCTATCACTGAGGAATGTATACATAAGAGTGATATATAATCAAGGTTCTACAGGTTTAGAATTGATGATTCCACTTTAACTTCTTTTTCATCGAAAGGATGTGAGCTTAAAGAAGAATCAGTTATTCGACTACCTTTTCAATCTTAATTATATACGACTCGTATACACAAGGTTGTGATTGTGAAACCAGGTATGAATTCTAATATGAACTTCAGGACGGAGAACTGCCCAAGAGTACGAGTAATCACATCGTCATGCAAACAAACTTACAATCCAGTAAGACCCCTGTAAACAGTTTTCCCTACAGCCTAAACACCTACGGAGATACAAGAATAGTGCAGACAACTTAGCAAACCACACAATGATAGAATAAGAAGACTAGGATTCTCACCCTGGAGAACCCCGGTCATATTCTTCCAGAGATCGACGGATTGAATTGTATTTACCTCGCATAAATGATTTGGTTGAGCAAACGCAAGGAAAGAATTACTTTCAGAAATGGATCTGAGATCCTAATATCACCAGTTCGAGTGTTAGGGAAGGATGTCCGGAAGACTACCTTCCGAACTCGATGCGGACACTTCGAGTTCGTAGTGTACCCCTCGGATAGGACCAATACGACCATAGTATTCATGAGCTAAATGAGTAGGGTACGTCTTTCTTACTTGGACCAGTTCGTTATTTCTCCATGTAATGACTTACTTATCTACCCTCGTAGTAAGAAGGAACCCATGGAAACATTACCTTCAGAGGAAGTTTCGCGAAGTTCTCTAAACACAAGTTTTGAAATTGAAGAGTTAGGTTCCTATGACACACTGTAAGTGATGTGGGAAAATTTGAGTACTCTTTCAATTTGTCAAAATCATTGAGAATTTGTCGACACCAGAGACGCCGACAGACATTCGCCAAATTCTAGGTCTTACACACCTACTGTCTTAATACATCCAGAACCCCTCGCAAATAATAGAACACCGTACGACCTTCACCCAGCAAGGAGTGGCCCTTGACTGGGAAGTTAAACAAGACAAGGAAACCTTGGAGATTCCAAGTGAGAGACCAAGTTCTTTAGGAAGTCTCACTCTGAAAATGGCTTAATACGCTTCGTAAAACATGGAAAGCTAAATCCAAGATAGATAGGACCTCCGAGATTCTTACCAGAATCGGTCCTGTATCTCGCAGACTAGATCTACTCCGCAAACTCAGTAACGTACATTCTACTCTTCACTTCTCGATCGTGAAACCATACCTTTGCGTTAGGACTCTTTTAAGTCCACTCGTCGAGATCCTCGCCTTCGTATTAGAACCGCAGTGACCCTCGACCGAGAGGTCAAGTGGACGAAGCAACGCCGTCGCCCATTAGTGAAGGTTCGTTGGAATACCAACCGAGAACCCGACTTCACTTAGGAGCACTAGAACAAATCGATTAGGGAGTTTCCTCCTCATGACTCGATCATTCGTACCTCCTTCCTTGCCTAAATTATAATTTCGGGGTGAAATTCCCTTCAACAGGGGGATGATGTGAAAACCCGAAATTTCCATTCTAAACAAACCATATCAAGCCAATAGAAGTTAGAACAGTTACATTGAAATTCCAGACTTTGGGTATAAGTTTGAGTATTTCAGGATTAGCACTTAAGGAGATATCAGGAGAGTGGATGCACTAGGGTTTTGTGCAACACTATTATTCCAACACTCTAGGATATTAGAGTTCATTCCGGGAATAAAATATTTTTCTGCCAAAAAAATCTCAGGACTATATATAAAAATCTAGACCATATTTATTCATTAGTCATTTCCAACTAGAGAAAAGTCAAATTCTCTCTCACGGATCTTCGGGTTTTTATCCCAAATCATGAGTACTTCTATCTAGTTGTTTTATATAGCTTAGATTATGTTTTATAACATCAAAATCATGTCAAAACACTAAGATCCGTGAGTTTACTGCCCAAGAACACCTTGGGGAGTAAACTCCTTTTTAAGGGCCAAAAGAGAGCCCAATGTCCCTCAAAGCCTTGGAACTCAAACTAGAAGCCTCCATTACATGTTTTAGACCACAAAACAATGAAGAATCAAGTCTAGAAGTGAGTTCACGGCCAAGGAAGTTCTTGGGCCGTGAACTCCATTTTTAAGTGTCAAAATGCCTTAAAAACCTTCCTTAAGCCAAGAGACTAATTTAGACATGTACCTAAATGAGTTTAGGACTAGCAAACACCCTTAGAACACCAAGAGTAAGGTGTTTATGGCCCAAGAAGTTCTAGGGCCGTGAACTCCATAAAAATAGTGCCAAATGGTGCTATAAACTCTCCTAAAGCCTTAGACAATTTCCTTGATTCATTCTTGGATAAATTAGGGACTTGAAAACACCACAAACCCCCTCCTAAGGGAGATTACGGCCGTAATCTCCGTGGGATATGGTCCATGGGCCGTGAACTCCTCAATGGAGTTAAAAAGAAGCCCAAGCACTTGTTTAAGCCTAGAAGCACTTCACCGCTTGAGTTGTAATAACTTTTGTTGGATAAGGTGTCTAAGTCCATAACTATTTCTGGTAAATACTTGACCCGACCCGGCATGGTCCATTTGGGTTGCATGGGACCATGCAATTGGATAAACTAAATGAGAGAAATAACACATATGGTTTATTAATATCTTATAAGTTCTAATATATTAATAATATTATTTAATTAGTTTTGATCAAGAATTAATTTAGAATTAATTAAGTGATCAAAATAATAACTAATTAAATATATGGGTAGATTATGTAAATCTTCCATATCTTATATACTGGGCTAAAAGGCTCCATGGATTATCAAGTTGGGTTCAACCCATAGGATGCTCAATGGATGCTCCTTGGAGTTAACCCATGGATTGAGAAATGAAGAGTCATGTTACATTAGGGTTTTACCTAATGCAACACACTATATAAGGACCATGTCACTCCTCAAAATCGGCTACACTAGTGATACACAAGTGAAACAAGTGGGCTTGGCCGATTTTGAGTGTGTTAAAGTATTCACTCAAGTTTATACTTTGCATTTGGTGTTGTGTGAAGCATTTGAGGCATCACACTTGAGGTTCTAGGCTCACAAGGTTTCAAGGAACACTTACAACAACAAGGTATGCAGTTCTATCTTTTATACAAAGAAAATTATACCCCATGTATGCTAGATAGGTTCATAACCTTGGAAAACAACTTTGCATGATTATTAGACAAACATAGATCCAAGGTTATTAGGGTTGCATGTACACTTAGGAAGTGTTAGAATGCTCAAAACCCATCAGTGGTATCAGAGCCTAGGCTTGCTTGTCTTATTTTTGTGCAAACTGCTTGAATAATCAAGTTTTCTGTTTTCTGCCTGTATGAACTCGCCGAGTCCATGGGGGGACTCGAAGAGTCCATGAACAAATGCAAGCTACTCGTCGAGTCAGTTCATGCACTCGACGAGTAGAGGCTGCAGTTTTCAGAATTTTGGTTCTTGTTGCTTGAAATGGACTAGGAATATTACCCTAAACTGTTTTGGTGTTTTAAAACTTGTTTTAGTTGGTGTAATGTTCATGTTAATCCATTTATAACAACAAGTTATAAAAAATTACAAGTTTTTAAGTGTAATTTTTGATTCATGAAAGTGTTCATATTTATGTTCTTGATCTTATGATGTTTAGATGATCATAGGAATTATTCGTAACCTATGTGGTAGTTTAATTCTTGATCATAAAGTGTTTTAATGGAGTCCATAACTTGTCCTCAAGTTATGGAAAAACCAAAAGTCACTTGAATTAAAACCATTAAAAGAACACAAGAGTTAGAAAAATGAAGAGTCTTCATTTTTATTACTCTATTTAACTCATAAGTTACAAGAAATGAAAAGTTTTAAAAGTTTACAAAACTTGCCCTCAAGTTTTGGAACAAGTAAAGTCTTGATTAAAACTTTAGTTCCAACCCTTAGAAATTTAAAAGTTAAAATTCAACCCTTATACTTATAATATTATAAGTTAATAATATATATATATATATATATATATATATATATATATATATAAGATTAAAGTCGTCTTACCGCTAGTACGCCTCATTCACGAAGCCGGTCTATAAGGTGGGTATAAGGTTGTTGTCTATAAAATGGCAACTTAATGGGTGTCCACTCTCACCCACCGCTTGCTTGACCGGTGGAGGGTCGTTAGCCGAACGGGTGAGACAAGGACTTATAAATTCTCATTAAAAGTATGATGAATATTATAAAGTAACTAAATGTTTTATTAAATTCCCAATCTTATTTACTTTAGGAAAAATGTGAATAAGGTGCTAATCCATTAAATTACACTTTACACTTTGTCTAAGTCGTTAGTGGAGCGTGTGTGGTTAACTGGCACACTAACTTGGACTTAACAAGGTAGGTAAAGGGTGACTTAATATTTATCATAGTATCGATGGAGCGTGTATGGTTAACCGGCACATCGATTGAGGGGTAATTTATTAAGGGTACCAAGTAATTTGCATGGTTATTTCACACCTCGTTTTGTGATCCTCGGCATCCCAGTCACAAAACTTGGAGGGCACACTCGAGATTGAAACATGCCTTTGAAAAGTTCATCGAATCTCAAAAGAATCTAGGAGTTTCTAAGAACCAAATTAAATATTTTAATATTTCAACTTTGGTGGAAATTGGTGAATCGTCATTCACCTACCTTTCAAATATGTTATTACTTAGATTACGACATACCTCTTCTAAGTATAATATATTGTGATTGGGTCCTAGCCTTAATGCTACATTTGGGTGTTTTATTAAGGACTATCTCTATTTCTAAACTAAACTTTCCTTCTCTTCAGATGTCTGCAAACACTGCTACTTCTAGCTCTAATCCTAATGGCTCCTTTTCTCTTATGAACTTGTGTGGGAAAGTCACTTTTGATGGATCCAACTTTCATGAGTGGATCAGAAGCATTCGAATGATTACCCGCTACGAGGACAAAGAATATGTCCTTGATAAGGAGCTTAAGGAGATTGATGAGACAATTGCTACTCCTCAAGAGATCTCTGACTTTAGGGCACATGAAAGGGATGCCACCAAGGAGGCATGCATCATGATGGCCACTATGACAGCCGATCTTCAAAAATCCTATAAAGATTTCAACCCCTATGAGATGCACCAAGACTTGATGGAAAGATACCATCAAAGTGCTCGTCAAGAGAGGTATGAAATCATCTCCTCCATGATAACAACTCGCATGAAGGATGGTGAACCCATCATGGGCCACATGCAGAATATGAAAAGATTTGTGGACCGTTTGCTGAAGCTTAATGTGAACTTCCCCGAGGAGCTTGCAATAGATACCATTTTGCACTCCTTACCTTCATGTTATGATCAATTCCGCATGACATACCACATGAACAAGGAAGAGGTCACTCTCAGCAAACTTCAAGGACTCTTAAAGACCACAGAAAGTGGTCTTAAGGGTAAGGCGGTTGTTACTACTCCTACTCCTATCAACTCCGCCCCTGTCTTGGCAATCGGGAAAGGACGAGGGAAGAAGAGAAAGAGTTCTTCGAAGGGTACCAAGGTTAGGACCCTTGATGGCTCTTCTTCAAGTGGAACCAAGAAAGGTTTCATCACACCTTCTTCTGACCCAAAAGAGGCTGAATGCTTCTATTGTCATGAAAAGGCACATTGGAAACGGAACTGCCCAAAGTACCAGCAAGATGTGAAGGATGGGAAAGTTAAACCCAACCATGCAGGTATTTACACTATCTTATCTAATAACTCACCCCATTCTAATTCTTGGGTCCTTGATACCGGTTGTGGTATTCATATCTGTTCTGATTTACAGGGACTAAGAAGAAGTGAGAATGTGGAGCAAGGAAGAATAAACTTGATCATGGGAAACAGGAAAGCTTCACCTGTCACCAAGATTGGAGTTTATACTTTATCGCTAAGTAGTGGGTTTAGTTTAGATTTGAATAAGTGTTGTTATTCGCCAGAAATGACAAGAAATATTATTTCCTTTCATGCATTGTATAAACAAGGTTTCACCTTTTCATTTGTTAATGAAGTTGGTTCAATTAATGCTTTCTTTAATAATGTTCTTTATTTTAAAGCATTACCTTGTGATGGCGTGTATGAAACGGTATCTGTTGTTGATAACTTAGGAAATAATGTATTGTGTATTGATTATGTTAATAATAATAACTTGGATAAAGCATCATTATGGCATTGTCATCTTGGACATATAAGAAAGAAACACATAGGCCAACTCCAAAAGGATGGAGTCTTGGAGTCATTTGACCTAAAGTCAGATGATAGTTGCGAATCATGCTTACTTAGGATAATGACAAAGTCACCCTTCACAAGTTCTTGTGAGAGGGGTGAAGGTTTGTTGGACCTTGTACACACGGATGTGTGTGGACCATTCAAACATGCCACAAGGGATGCTAATCGTTATTATTTGACTTTTACTGATGATTACAGTAGATATGGATATGTCTACTTGATCAAGCATAAGTCAGAGACTTTCGAAAGGTTTAAGGAATTTAAATAGGAAGTCGAGAATCAATTGGGCAGGAACATTAAGATGCTTCGATCCGATTGAGGTGGTGAGTATCTTAGTTCAGAGTTCCTCGACTATCTTAGGGAATGTGGGATTGTCTCACAATTGACACCTCCTAGGACACCGCAGTTGAATGGTGTGGATGAGAGGCATAATCAAACCTTGTTGGATATGGTTCGTTCCATGATGATTCGAGCTTCGCTACCAATTTCATTCTGGGGGTATGCCTTAGAGACTGCCGCCCATATTCTTAATCTAGTCCCTACAAAGAAAGTTTCCAAAACTCCTCACGAGATGTGGACTGGTAAAGTACCAAAACTAGACCACATTAAGATTTGGGGTTGCGAGGCTTTTGTGAGGCGCGAGTCTCATGATAAGCTAGAACCCCGAAGGGAGAGGTGTATTTTCATCGGCTACCCACAAAGATCCTTTGGTTACCTCTTCTACAGACCTAGTGATAATGTGGTCTTTATAGCAAGAAGAAGAGTCTTTCTAGAGAGAGAATTTATAAGCCAATGAGACAGTGGGAGGCAAATTGACCGTGTAGAACTTCAAGAGTCAAGCGGTGAAGGAACTTCAATCCCTAGCCCTCAACTTGAGGAGGAAACTCCTGTTGAGCCAACTGACGAGTCTGTACCTCTGAGGCGTTCCACGAGAGTTAGGAATGCACCTGAGCATTACTATGGTTTCCATATTACTACGGAAGGTGAGACACTTATTAGTAATGAGACACTAGTAGGTCTGGATGAAGCTAACAGCTACACGGAAGCCATGGCAGGCCCTGAGTCTGCTAAATGGAAAGAGGCTATGGATAGCGAGATACAATCCATGTATGACAATCAAGTTTGGAACTTGGTTGAGAATGTACCAGGTCATAAGACTGTAGGGTGCAAATGGATCTTCAAGAAGAAGACCGGCATGGATGGTAATGTACACACTTATAAGGCTCGGCTGGTTGCAAAGGGTTTCTCTCAAATTCCTGAAGTGGATTATGATGAGACCTTTTCTCCAGTAGCCAATATTAAGTCTATTAGGGTTATGTTAGCCATAGTTGCATTTCATGACTATGAAATTTGGCAAAAGGATGTCAAAACCGCTTTCCTTTGTTGACTGAAGATGTTTACATGAGTCAGCCAGAAGGTTTTGTCAGCAACGAGTACCCTAATAGAGTGTGTAAGCTTGAGAAATCCATTTATGGATTAAAGCAAGCACCTCACAGATGGAATCTTTGCTTTAATGAAAAGGTCAATGAATTTGGCTTTTCTAGGAGTGAAGATGAATCTTGTGTGTATGTCAAGGCTAGTGGGAGTATAGTTAGCTTTTTGGTATTGTATGTGGATGACATATTACTCATAGGAAATGACATCCCTACTCTGCAGGAAGTTAAGTCCTGGTTTGGGAAGTGTTTCTCTATGAAGGACCTAGGAGAAGCTGCCTATATTCTAGGGATAAGGAATTTGAGAAACCGGAGTAAAAGACTAATTGGACTTAGTCAAAGTACATACTTGGAGAAGGTGTTGAAGAGATTCAGCATGTAGAACTCCAAGAAAGAAGAGTTACCCATCCAGAGTAACGCCAGATTGAGTAAGACACAAAGCCCAAGTACCGAGGCTAAGATGGCAGAAATGAGTCAAGTACCTTATGCTTCAGCAGTAGGCTGGATCATGTATGCTATGACGTGTACTCGACCTGAGGTAGCCTTTGCCTTGAGCATGGTTAGCAGCTATCAGGGGAATCTTGGCAAGGCACACTGGACTGCGGTAAAGAATATCCTCAAGTACCTACGGCGGACTAAGGACTAGGTCCTTACCCTCGGTGGGAGTGATGACTTGAGAGTTGTAGGGTATAGTGATGCTAGCTTCCAGACTGATAGGGATAATTTCCACTCTCAGTCGGGCTGGGTCTTTACGTTAAACGGAGGAGCAATCACTTGGAAGAGTTCCAAGCAGGAGACAGTGGCTGATTCCATTTGTGAATCATAGTATATAGCGGCGAGCGAGGCAGCAAAGGAGGCAATATGGCTGAAGAACTTCATTGGAGACCTTGGAGTTGTACCAGCTATAAAGGAGCCCATGGAAATTTTCTGTGATAGTGAAAGTGCGGTTGCCTTAGCCAAGGAACCAAGGGATCACGGGAGATCTAGACACATCGACAGAAAATATCATTTTATCAGACATCGCAGCATGCTCGGAGCATAGGGCTGAAGGATGATATATGTTTTAGTAGTTAGATAAATTATGAAATTTGTAAAGTGTAATTGACATTTGATGATGAATAAAATTTGTATTTATTTATGAGTAAAGTGTTACTATCTTTTGTCAATCGTTTACTATATTTCTTTTGCATGTTTTGACTTCCAGAATAATTATGTTTGGTATATCATATTATTCGAACCTCCACAGTCGGTCATATGTCGGAAGTAGGTATGAATCAAGACTGTCATGATTGGTTGCAGAGGTCTAAGGTGTTGGACATGGCTACAAAAATCATGAGTGCTCATAAGTTCTGAGTATTGGAATCAACCCATGCTCACTGGAATCACTTCATGGAATTTTATCTCGAGTGATCGTGAGACGGTAATATCATATAAGTCTTCAAACCTAGAGATATGATTTGTTACTTACGAGTTGGTTATGCATTGATTGTACGAAAATGCATTGGTAACTCGATGTTATAAAACGTGCTTTTGTGTGTAATTCAATGAATGGTAGAACAAACATATGAGTCGAAGTTTATCTGTTCCTTCTTGGATTAGAAGCTGATATATGGGCCCCTCGATGATTTTGTTTCGACCTATGTACCGGGCCCGGTCAGAACTAAGTTGATGTGTTCAATTAAGTTCTTAGTCAAACAAATCGGAAATCGGGAAACAAACTGCTGGACAATAAGTAAGAAATTGTTCCATGTATTTGTCCGGCTGATATCTAGAACAGAGGATTATATGTTCACTTATCTTAAATGGCGTATCAACATCTTCTCAGTTCCGAGAGACCTTGAAAGAGCTACGATTGCCGATCGGTTCCTGAAGTATTGCAGTTATAGTTATTAGGCTTATCCAAGTGGGAGACTGTTGGATGAGGTGTCTAAGTCCATAACTATTTCTGGTAAATACTTGACCCGACCCGGCATGGTCCATTTGGGTTGCATGGCACCATGCAATTGGATAAACTAAATGAGAGAAATAACATATATGGTTTATTAATATATTATAAGTTCTAATATGCTAATAATATTATTTAATTAGTTTTGATCAAGAATTAATTTAGAATTAATTAAGTGATCAAAAGAATAACTAATTAAATATATGGGTAGATTATGTAAATCTTCCATATCTTATATAGTGGGCTAAAAGGCTCCATGGATTATCAAGTTGGGTTCCACCCATAGGATGTTTAATGGATGCTCCATGGAGTTAACCCATGCATTGAGAAATGAAGAGTCATGTTACATTAGGGTTTTACCTAATGCAACACACTATATAAAGACCATGTAACTCCCCAAAATCGGCTACACTAGTGATACACAAGTGAAACAAGAGGGCTTGGCCGATTTTGAGTGTGTTAAAGTATTCTCTCAAGTTTATACTTTGCATTTGGTGTTGTGTGAAGCATTTGAGGCATCACACTTTAGGTGCTAGGCTCACAAGGTTTCAAGGAACACTTACAACAACAAGGTATGTAGTTCTATCTTTTATACAAAGAAAATTGTACCCCATGTATGCTAGATAGGTTCATAACCTTGGAAAACAACTTTGCATGATTATTAGACAAACATAGATCCAAGGTTATTAGGGTTGCATGTACACTTAGGAAGTGTTAGAATGGTCAAAATCCATCAACTTTAAGCTTCATTTAGTGACCCTATAGAGAGTTTAGGGCCTGGAGTTTACTCCCCTGGGCCGTAAACTCCAACACATATGGTCTTTTGACCATAAACTCCCATAAGAGGTCTTTCACTCCTTTGTTATAACCCATTAGCCTCCTAGCACTTGACCAAAAGTGTTTTCCTCGCATTAGGATGTTTTTACATGTTTAATTAGTGTTATAATCACTAATTGTTATATATATATATATATATATATATATATATATATATATATATATATATGTCTTCATATGTAATTAGGACCATTGTGTGTGTCTAAAGTCTTCACTTGACACCTAGCAGTCCTACCTCATCAGTTCATCCCGAATCACCTACAACAGGTGAGTTCATACCCCTTAATCAATGTTTTAACTGTTTTTAAATGTTTTATGGGGGGGTGGTGGGATACAAGTAGAAATATGCTAATTATTATATCAATCACATGTGATTAATAAGCAGCATTCAAATGATTGGCTACTCATTAGCCGTTTTACCAAACAGTTTCCTCCAAATGTTTTTCATAAACACTTTATGTGTTTAAAATTCCTTATTACACTGTACCTTTTATTCTGTATGTTTCAATTCAAACTTATTTACAATTGTGTTTCAAACAAATGTTTCTTTACACTAAACTATTTTATCAAACCCATGCCTTCAAACCGTATTATAGATTGACATCAAGTCAATCTTTTCTTAGATGATAATTATGTTCAAAGGTTTTACAAAACTTATTTTATTGCTTTTTATATTATAAATTGCATGCCTCTATATGTATAGTTATATAAGAAATGTTTAAAAGACTTAGGAAGGTTATCCACCCTGTTTCCTTTTCCTCGATTTGGATGTGGTCTGGTGGGATATCGGGTACCCGTCCGAAGGTCGTTTAAATATTAGTTATATATCATGTGTACATATATAGTCATAAATGTCCTCCCAGTTCATCCAACGCCCTTGGGTAGCAAGGTTATACATCCATGTCCATACGTACCAGTTAGATTACTAGTAAACTACCATATGGGTAGTTTAGGAAGATACTAGAACTATTACTAGAACGCGATATCATACAATGAGTCAGTTCATTCATGAGTCAATACTTTCTAAAACATTACAATACATTACTATACTTGCTAGATACAGAGAGAACACACATTACAGCTAGCACACATAGAACATTACAGTACATTACTATACTTGCTAGATAGAGAGAGAACACACATTACAGCTAGCACTCGTAGAACATTTCAGTACATTACATATACATAAATACATTGACATAATTGTGATCCACTGTATCGGAGCATGCCTTCAATGTCATGGCCCGATTTGTAGCCAGAGTCTCTTGGAGGGAGAGCGTGAGTTTGCGTATAGATCTATACTGGACTGACTATCCTACACCTTGTTGCTAGCTACAGCCGGACCTGTGGGTCTGCGGGTGCTTAACATCATTTCTTTTTACGACCATACTTTTGTCGTTGTTACCAGTCGATAGTATGGTACAATTAATCACATGATGCCTTAATATAAATCTGGTTTAAGGTAGTTAGTACAGCAGTAGATCTTATAGCACTACACTATAGTACTACGTTAATTTTCCCTTTACATATATTTAGTGATCTTTTTACTTAAACATTAAATGTAAAAACTATATTTTGTTAATGATAGTTACACTTGGAAAATTACACACTTTTACAAGAAACAAACATTCAGAGCAGTTAGGTCTTGGTAGAAGACTACAATCAGAGCAGTTAGGTCTTGGTAGAAGACACCCCTATATAATAGTAGGAATCATAGGGATTCCTAGGGTTTTTCAATCATTTACAGTTGATTTACAAAACATTGTTATACTTACAGTTCATATACATTCTCAATACTTACCGTTCACATACATACAAATTCTTACATACAAATTAATACACTAAAATACTTATGATCTCACCAGCTTTAAAGTTGATACTCTCTTTCAAAATAACTTGTAGCCTCAGGTCACACATAGACAGGTATCGATGCAAGGTTTAGAGAAGATGGAGCTCGTTCAAGACTCATCTTTCATTTTGATTTATGCTTTAGTATTTATCAAAATTTGACATAACACACTTGTATAATAATTATATTATTAATTCAATGGATGATGTTGTTGCTTGTTTACTACTTTTCATTGTTATGATACTGTACATGACGTCCTCCGCCCCAGAACGTTTCCGTCGTTCTTGGTTTTGGGGTGTGACAGATTGGTATCAGAGCATTGTTTATAGTGAATTAAGTATATCAACCCATAAAAGATATACTAACTATTAATACATAAGGGATTAAAATACTCTGACCAAGAGTTTATACTTTAAATAATAAAATATTTAATAAAGTATACGTGCCTGCATTCATACTAAAATCAGTGTCACTAGGACAGTACAAAAGAATTATGATTGTTGGGCAGCACAGGTGGACTTAGAGAATTTAAGATTGCACAAGTTTAGTCCATATGAATTTGGAATTGTCACTAATCTTGTCTTGTGATTATGTTTTTGAAAAAAAAAAATTCACATGGAAAGGAACACATATACCATAAAATTTAAGGGTCATAAGGTTTCTCTCTGTTTCATGAAAATGATGGTGAGGAAACACTTCCACCAAGTAGATTTGAAGCAGATAGCAAATGTATAAACAATTGAGACTATGATTACGACATCCCTTTTCATAGTTCTGAAATTGTTTAGACACACACACTACAAGAAAAATAGCCTTTTACGACGCGCAAACCACGACACTCATTGATTTACGTTACGCAAAAGAGAGTAACATTAAAAAAGTGTCATCTCTTCAAAAAATTTAAGGATTTAGGTCACGCATTATTGCGTGCCCTTAAATTAGTGTCTATTGTAAAAAAATAAAAAACACGGAGGGCACTTTATGTAATACGTGCGTCCTCTATGAATGTCGCTTTATATTTTTTTTAAGAAGCGCGCCTCCCTTTAGAGGGAAAATGAAATCCCAAAATTTTTTAAACCCCCGCCTTCTTTTCCCTCGACTCCACCCCGACCCCGACCCTCACCCACATCCACCGCCTCTAATCCTCGTTGCCTCCTCTAGCCTAATATTGCGCGTAATGTTCATCTTATAACAAAATCATAAGGGATTTAGGGTTTTTTTTCAAAAGGATCGCTACATCTGCTCACTTCCGCTCACCTCTTACCTCCGGAGACCTCCGCTCAACTCTTCCCAATGGCGACCTCGAGTTCATCTCACCTCACCTCACCGAGGTGAAACCTCTTACCTCCGACTCATCAAGCTCACAAGAATATGATTTAGGGCTCGTTACATTATACCTATGTCAAACTTACAAGGAGATTAAGGGCTTTGCGACTTAATCGGACGTGGCGGCGCTGAATCTTCCGATAATGCTGTCGGAGGTGGTGTTGGTGGTTACTTAGATTCTAACGATGATGAAGATGACGGATTCGATGATGTGGAGATTCCAGTGGCTCATCTGGTGTCGGACTATAACATCACGATCGAGGCGCTCCCAGCTAGTTCAATCAACGATCTCCACGAAATCGCAAAAAGGATGGTCACTGCCGGCTACGGAAAAGAATGCTCGCTTGCTTACAGCACCTGCCGGAGGGAGTTTTTGGAAGAAAGCCTCCCGAGATTAGGTTTTTTAGGGTTACAGAATTCGAGTAAACCTCTAGAAGACGCCGACAACGATGTTGAAATCGAGAAATGGGTCAAAGCAATTAACATTGGTTGTTCGAGTTTTTTACCCTAGCGAGCGATGCCTTTACGAATGATATACTCCAAATCTTCAGATGTAGCCGTTGAGGTGCCAGAAGCTTCAGATGCTGCTGAGAAATACACTGGTGCTAAATCAGAGGTACTTCAATTCTTGATTGTTTTAGCTTTGTGGTTTATTTTATTTTATTTTTTTCTGCCTTATGCAGATCATAGTTTGAAAGCTTCAATTTGCCTTGTGAAACTGAGCTAAATTAGTCAAGCTTAAAAAACTATGATTCCATTTTGAAAATGTGGATATTCATATTAAGAAGTACTCTTACGTTCTCAGGATTATAGTTATGTGTTATCATGCGTAGTAACATTCAGGACTTATAGATTGTTTTAGCTGAAGAGGACTCTTGTTTGAGTCCAAACTAAAGTGACATCAGTAGTAACTTTTACTAAGTACCTGTTGAGTTATGTGTTTTTACAAGTAAAGCATTAAGCATGTGATTTATGTATCTCTGCAATTGCATGCTGTCATTTTGACTGCTTTATGATGATTAAGATATGCTGTGTTCCTTTACACACGGTTCAACAGAAAACCGTGTTGGACCATCTTTAAACTACATGTTGGACGTGTTGTAGTATTTAAGTTTCACACACAAAAGTTATACTACGTGTTTTCTTTACCACTGAAAATAAACAAAAATCATCCGTGTTTCTTTTATTCGTGTGTATAAATTATAACTAATGTTAATAAAGTAATATTTCTATTTCTAATTATAACAAGAATCATGTGATTCTTGATGATGATGAAGTTGGAGGTCTTAACTTAAATCTTGGAGGCCAAGTGTACCCTATAACAGAAGACGATTTGGAAATATGGGAAGGGAAAAGTGGCAGAAGACGATTTTGTCAGCAATGCAGAAGGTCAGTTTCTTGTTTGTTAGAAACACTGATATTTTTTTTCTTCTTTTTCTTCTTATATTTTTTAGGTAGTGTATGTTTAAGCTTATTATTTATTGTGTTTTCTTTGTTACAATAATACTTGAATAGGGGAGGGAGGCCAACTTATTTATTCTATGTTCATTATTAATGGAATAATTAGTTTTATTGTGGGTGTGTTTACTTAATTACTCGGTTTACTTAATTACTTATGAATATGCGTGTTCTGATCATGTTTTTATCCACATCAACTACATGATCAATTAAAAAATTAATAAATTCTCTATTAGCTGGTTTGTTTTGATTTGATTTAGACCTAAAATGTTATATATGGAGAGGGTTTTGATTTACTTTTTTTCATGACAAAATTACAGTTTTGCTCCTTGTAATTTGCAAAAAATGGTATGGGAGCACAACTATGGAAATCTTTATTTATCTTTCCTTCTGATTTAGTTTCTTACAAAAGTAATATGAAAATTCTAATTTACCCATTTTTTAAAAATTTTGTATCTTTGGGAAACGTGGAAAACATAATGGGCGTGGAAATTAACAGCATGCAGTAGCTATTGTAAAACTATCAAAATTAACAGGTATGTCGTCCCTCCTGTACATAAGTTCATTAGAACACACATTACTAGACAAATACATAAGGCATATAAAACAGAGAACTACCCTTGTCATACACTTG
Source organism: Lactuca serriola (assembly GCF_051521515.1). Classification (NCBI taxonomy): domain Eukaryota; kingdom Viridiplantae; phylum Streptophyta; class Magnoliopsida; order Asterales; family Asteraceae; genus Lactuca; species Lactuca serriola. The sequence goes on from NC_136416.1 coordinate 137,307,254, forward strand.
TACTTATATATGTAATTAATAATCATTCTTGAATATAATAATTGTTTTTGTTTTTAATCATATTAGATGATGTTATTTAGTAACAACTTGTTTACTTGTGTGCAAAAACATCAAGAGATGAGACAATGCGGAGGCAGTCAACTATGGTCAAATTCCACTCATCCAACTCTTTGCTTACAAATGCTCTAGTTACTTGGATACTTGGATGGTAAGTACATTACATTTTTATATCCTTATTTTCCCATTAACAATCATTATAACTTACAAGAAATTAGTTACATTGACTATTATCCATATATTTTTTGTTTAAATTGGTTTACAGATATGTATTTTTATATAATTTGGGCGTTCTGTTGTTCGTGCAGATTACCTTACTCTGCGTTGTTTAAATTGTATATTTCTGTAGTACACCTTTAACTTTGTTATATATTAAGTTGAGTCCCCTTAATTAAATTGCAATATAGGTGTTCAAATTATGCCATATATAAACCTTATTGTTGAATCTGTTACCTTGAAATTATTGTTCACGGTTGTTTGTTTTTCTTGTTATTGGCAGAACCACAACCTCACATCAAAATATGATTTTCACAGTTATATGATTCGATCCATGGAAGAAGAATTTCAAAGAAGAGTTGAAGTAAGGTAAGGAACTTTCACATATGTAGTAATTTTTTTTTATTTCTTACTCTTTTTCATTAATATAAAGATGCTTTGTTGATTCCTTGCAGTGGTCCACTATGGGGATTTGTGGTGGCCTTTATGCTCTTTAACATAAAAGGTATTAATTTTATACTGAACAAGCTTTCTAGGGTAATTTTCAATGGTGAGGGCGTTCACGTCTTTTGCATAGTGTGACTAAATAATTGTACCTTGCTTGCAGGATCGAATCTTTATTTTTGGATTGCTATCATTCCTATTACTGTAAGAAGTCACTTTTATCATTGTTAGCTTGTGGGGACCAAACTGCAACATGTTAATGCTACTTTGGCAATTGAAAGTGTTGCAAATACAGGAGGCTTCTTTGCTGAAAGAAGGTTAAAGCCTCGAGATGAAATCTTTTGGTTTAAAAAGCCAGAACTTTTGCTCAACTTAATCCATTTTAATCTTTTCCAGGTTTGTGTAGTTTCCTTCCATTTGATGCTTCATTTCCATCAAGTGTTTGTTTTTAGGGCTAGTAAAACAACTTCATAACTCATGATCAATTCGTATATAGAAAGCGTTTGAGCTAGCTTCTTTATTTTGGTTCTGGGTAATTTCTTCTACTTAATCCCCTAACATATTTTCATCTCAAAAGTTGGCATTATATATTTATACATCAACTATGCACTTTTGTTATTCTAGTGTATTATTGTACACAGATGGGTACGAATTACAAGGCAACATTAATTCCACAAAGTATAAGAGATACAATCCATGGATGGGGAAAGGATGCAAGGAGAAGAAGAAGGTGGTTAGGCATATATGGAGATGATTCAATGTTTCACACGGATACAAGCACGGTCATATCTGTTAAGGAATTAGAGCTCCGTGAGCCGGTACCAGCATGTGTGTATATGTATCCTTTTCATACCATGAAGCCTTTGATCATTCTGTTACATGTAAGTTTTTAAAGTCCATTGTTTCTCATTCGTCCATTTAAATTGGATTTGTCGCTATCTAACTTCTCATAGTCACTTATTGGTTTTTTGTTATATATGCTTAAATCATAACAGCTATCATGACAACCTTCAACAGTTGCAGAAGATGTATACGTGTTCTTGTGCTACTATTGTGGATTCAGGAACATCCTTGCTTACTGGTCCAACTGTATGTATCTCACATGAAGTTTCTATTAGAACTATTAATCTCAGGGATTTCAAGTTTTTCATATTTCTTGTATCTAATTACTTTGTCTACTATTGGAATGATTATTTGTATAACATTAACTTTTGTGCAATGCATTGTATTATTTGTATATGGTATTTTATTTTCCATTATGTGATATGAAATGCAAATTTAATATAAAAATAAGTAAATCCATAAATAATTTTTTTTTAAAAAAAATTTAAAATTACGATACGCAAAAATGTGTGTCATCTTCATTTATGACATGGCCTTTCTTGACAGGGGCTTTTTTGATACGCATTGCGTGTCATTAACACGCGCGTCGTAAGGTTACGACACGCGAATGCGTGTTGTCTTCCTTTATGACAGGGCCTTTCTTGATACGAATTGCGTGTCGTAAACGTGCGTCGTAATTGTGCGTCGTAAATGTGCGTCGTAAATGTGCGTCGTCTACAGACGAAGCGCAAAAGCACGTCGTCTCTCTTTATGACAGGGCCTTCCTTGACACGCATTTGCGCGTCGTCTGAGCCGTTTACGACGCGCAATGAGCGTCGTAAAAGGCTGTTTTTCTAGTAGTGACATGTGAACTATCTAAGATAAGGTGTATGATAGTCTTATCAAAGCAATCTAGTATGATCTCTAGAAGTCCAGTTGTTTTCTGGATACATGTCAAAGCTTGTGGGAGCATAAGTGTTATGCTAATAATCATCATGCTAGTGGGAGCATGATAATTATGATACGTATTGCAAGTTAGCAATGTTAATTATAGAAAACAAAAGTTTCAATTCATGAGGTTGCAGGGGTTGAAAAAGTTGTTTTGCTATAATTAAGGGAGAGGAAATTATACTTCATTTCAATTCTAAAAGGCTTAGATTGAGATTCTAATCATCTTAGTCAAGAATATATATATATATATATATATATATATATATATATATATATATATGAATTTTATGTTGGTTTGGTTCAACTTAAGAAAATTATATATATTGCGTTCTTAAAATTCGATTATGATTATGGCATCCCTTTTCATAATCAAAATTTGAGAATATGGCAAACAAAAAATTATTATGGCAAAAGACTAGTCTAGAACCACGTCTTTATGTGAAACATCATGAATCGTGTCCCATTTACTTTGGGTACAAGATCGATTACATGTGCTACAATATTTATCCTTTCTGAACTTTCCAAATGCCTTGGGGCATTAAGGAGGAATAGAATTGGATATGACTAAAGTGATTAAGCAATTGTCGAGGACAATCTAAGGTTTACCAAAGATTAGTTGCTCAAGGACAGTTGGAAGTATAGTGTGAATTTTGGAAGGGCCATATTGACATAGTCTAAAAAGAGGAAGCCCTTGTTCAAAAGTGTTAGTCAAAATGGGAATATAGAGTTGTCTCCATAGATCGAAGCAATATGTGTAAGATTAGAAAAATCTTAGTGCAAGAAGCATGTTCAAAGCAATGCATACTTTGAACATAAGGCTTTGTGTCCATGAAGTAGGTCTTCATTGGAATACCCTGTAATGGTTGTTGACAAGTCTTTGTGACTTTGTAGACATTCATTGCAAGAGGGTAGTGCATTTAACTTTAAATCCTAACAAGATTTCAATTTGGGAGTGTGAAATTAGAATCATTGAAAGTTTGGTCAATTGGTTTATTTCACAAAATAAGGATCATAGACAAACATAGAGTGCATACTTGGTGCATGGCAAAGCTATTATTTAGAAAAACATAGTGTACATGCTTGGAGCATAGGACAAATAGTGTTTTTAATTCAAGTATAAAGTTGATAAAATCGAAACAATGAATAATGAGTAATTAGTATGGTGATAAATAAAAGTGGTCTATTTATATTCATAGCGTTTGATACCATATTTGATTCATTTATTCGTGTGTTTCACTTTGCATGTTTTTACTTCCATAATAACTAGCTTATTTTGTCACACCCAAAACCAAGAACGGCGGAAACGTTCTGGGGCGGAGGATGTCATGTAAAGTATCACAACACAGTAAATGTAAATAAGCAAACAACATCATCCATTGCATTAAATATATAATTTCAATACAAGCGTGTTCTGTATAGTTATAGACACCAAAATAATGTAAAACAAAATAATATGAGATAAGTCTTGAATGCACTCCATCTTCTCAAAAGCTGGCCTCGGTACCTGTCTACTGATGACCTGAGAATACAAGTTATTTTGAAAGATTTTATTAGCATTAAGCTGGTGAGTTCATAAGTATTTTTAGTGTCAATGTTTGTTGTCAAAAACGTTTGAACCTGTCTCAATGTATAAGTTTGTAAAAATGTAAGTAAATGTTTGAAAGTGTTTGTAAAAGTTTGAATCCCTCAGAAAATCCTATATTTTCTATTGAAGTAACCTTCTACCAAGGCTTAACTGTTTTGTAAATTCGTCTGTTGTAAAGGTGTGTAATTACCCAAGTATAACTATCATTTAATGAAATATAGTTTGTACATTAATGCTTAAGTGAGATTATCACTAAAATATGTAATGGGTAAATCATTGTAGTATTGTAGCTTTGTATAATAAGAACTACTGTTGTACTAACTACTACCTTAAACCGGATTTATATTAAGGTATAATGTGATAAATTGCACCATGCTATCGACTGGTAACAACGACATAATGAATGGTCGTAATAAAAGGAAATGACGTTTGGCACCCGCAGACCTGCAAGTCCGGCTGTAGCTAGCAGCAAGGTGTAGGATAGTCAATCCAGTATAGATCTATACGCAAAGTCATGATCTCCCTCCAAGAGAATTCTGGCTACAACTCGGGCCATGACATTTAAAGCATGCTCCGACAAAGTGGATCACAATTGTTAACATATTCATGTATATATAATGTTTCTCGTTCTCGTATAGTTGTATATGTTCATGTTTCTAGTATAGCTGTATATGCTCATGTTTCTAGTATAATTGTATATGTACTTGTTTCTAGTATAGCTGCATATGTACTTGTTTCTAGTATAGCTGTATATGTACTTGTTTCTAGTATAGCTGTATATGTACATGGTTCTAGTATAGCTGTATATGTTCCTGTGTTACCCCGATGGTAACTAACTATTGATGTACTGATAAGTATGAATATGGAAGTACTTTTATGTCTATACATGTATATATGATATATAAGTAATATGGAAACGACCTTCGGATGGTCACCCGAAATCCCACCAGACCACATCCAAATCGAGAAAAAGGAAATAGGGCGGATGGCCTTCCTAAGCCCTTGAAACATTATTTATATATCTATACATATATGGGCATGCAATTGATAATATAAAGTCATAAATAAGTTTTGAAAAGACATTTGAAAGATAAATATAATTTCAAGAGAAGATCGACTTGATGTCAATCTATAAAACAATTTGAAGGCATAAGTTGATAAAACAGTTTAAGTATAAGAAACATTGGTTTGAAATCACAGTTTGTAAGTAAGTTTGGATAGTAAAGGAGTTTGTAAAACATTTCAAAGTAAAGCAGTTTGATAAACAGTTTGAACAGTGGTAAAAATCGTTGTTTTCCTAGTTATTAATCACATGTGATTAAATGCAATCACATGTGATTGAAGCAATAACTATAAGTATTTGACTTGTATCCCCCCCCCATAAAGTACTTAAAACATTTAAAATCATTTCAAAGGTTGATTAAAGGGGTATGAACTCACTTGTGGTGAGCTGTTTGAATTGCAGTGTCGGATACCGTGCTAGGTGGCAAATGGAGACTTGTTTACACGCACGAGCCTAGTTATCATATAATAAGCATATATATAACTAATTAGACAAATAATAACTTAATAATTAGGAACATGTAAACACTTTTTATAAGTGTTTAAGGTCCTAATGGTTGCATCTAAGATGCTACGGGACAAGGCAAAAGGGTTTGAAACATCAAATGGCCTTGCATAAGAGTTCACCACCCAAAAAACCCCACCCTTTGGAGTTTACGGCCGTAAACTCATGGGTTTATGGCCGTGAACTCCTCACATGGTGGTTTTGGGTGTTTTAAGGTGTTATCTTGATCCTAGAACACTCCTAGCTTTGTTGGAATAACACATGAAGTAGTTTAAGGCCCTAGAATGCTCCATAGGGGAGTTTACGGCCTAATGTCCATATACCCTAGAGTTTACGGCCGTAAACTCCTATGGGGTCTTGGATTTTAATTCATTTAAGGCACTTGCACATCAAGGATAGCTTCCATGATTTTATCTAAGGCTAATGGGGACAAGAGGCACGCATTTGTGCCTTCACTTGGAGTTTACGGCCCAAGAGGTGTTCCTTGGCCGTAAACTCCCTTTAAGGGATGTTCTTGATGTCTTTTACTCCCCATTCAAGTCCTAGGTGTTCAATGGTAATTGTCTTAAGGCCTTAGGGGTGTTTGGAGTGCTTTTAACCCTTGGAAAAAGGGGTTTACGGCCCAAGAGATGTTCTTGGCCGTAAACTCCTATAAACTTATGATTTTGAAGTGTTTTGATGTCTAAAATAGGTACAAACATTTGAGGGTTAAAGTCCTTAAGCTTTAGGGGTAGTTTAGGGCACATTTAGCCCTTGAAAAGGGGTTTACGGCCCAAGAAAAGTCCTTGGCCGTAAACTCCTATTACTTGTTGATTTTGGATGCTTTCTAGTCTCTAAAGATCATACACAAGGTCCTTTACAAGTTGTCTATCAAGGGAGTGGGACTAGGAAGCCTTAAAGTTCCATTTTGGACTTTACTCCCCAAGAACGTTCTTGGGCGGTAAACTCCCGGGTCTTGTAATCTAAACATGTAATTGATGTTATAAAGCATCTAACAAGTATTGAAACACATTTAGTTAAAGTAGAATCACAATCTGGGATGAAAACCCGAAGATCCGTCAGAGAGAAAATGGCTTTTCTCTATTTGGAATTGTGAATAATGAATTAATTTAATTTAGAAAACTATTTATAGTCCTGGAATATTTTGGCAGAAAATATTTTTATTCCTGATATTGGACTGTAACCTTATGAAACTTGGAATGCTCAAATTTCACAAAACCAGGAGCATCCACTCTCCTGATATCTCCTTAAACAGAAACCCTAATGTACACAAACTGGTTCGGAAAAGTGTGAAAATCACTGAAACTGGACTAGCTTCTATTGAAAAGATAATGTTCGTACAAATGGAAATTTCGGGTTGTCACATCATTCCCCTGTTAGTGGGAATTTCGTCCCGAAATTAGAATTTAAGCAAATATGAAGTTATAACAATTAAGCGAAAAGATGAGGGTATTTCAGCTTCATCTGATCTTCGCGTTCCCAAGTGAATTCCGGTCCTCGCTTGGGGTTCCAGCGAACCTTCACGATAGGGATACGACTTTGTTTCGTCTGCTTGACCTCACGGTCTATGATCTCTACAGGTTCTTCCACGAAGTTGAGGCTCTCGTTGATCTCGATCTCGTCGAGTGGGATTACAAGAGTCTCGTCGGACAGACACTTTTTCAAGTTAGATACGTGGAATGTAGAATGTACGTTACGAAGTGTGTCGGGTAGGTCGAGTTTGTAAGCTACGGGGCCGACTCTGGCAAGAATCACGAAAGGCCCTATGTACCTTGGATTAAGCTTCCCACGCTTGCCGAAGCGTATCAAGCCTTTCCAGGGTGAGACTTTGAGAAGGACTCGGTCTCCCACCTGAAATTCCAAAGGTTTTCTTCGTTTATCGGCGTAGCTCTTCTGTCGGTCTCTAGAGGATTTCAATCGTTCACGGATCTGAACGATTTTCTCTGTCGTTTCCCGAATGATTTCCGGACCGGTGAGAGTACGGTCGGAAGCTTGCCCTCTTGCTAATTGGGTATCACCCACCTCAGCCCAGCATAGAGGGGATCTGCACTTTCGGCCGTAGAGAGCTTCGAATAGAGCAGCCTTGATGCTCGTGTGGTAACTGTTATTATAGGAAAATTCGACAAGGGGTAAATGAGTATCCCATGCTTTCCCAAAATCAATCACATAGGCTCGCAACATATCTTCCACTGTTTGGATGCTGCTCTCACTCTGTCCGTCGGTTTGTGGATGGTAGGCTGTGCTCATATCCAGCCTTGTTCCTAGGGAATGTTGTAGAGATTGCCAAAATCTTGAGGTGAACCTACTATCTCTATCGGAGATAATGGAAATAGGTACACCATGTAGCCGTACAATTTCCCTAATGTATGTTCTCGTAAGTTTCTCCATCTTGTCGGTTTCTTTGATAGGCAGGAAGTGTGCAGACTTGGTCAATCTATCAACGATGACCCATATGGTGTCAAGTCCACCCGTTGTCTTGGGCAACTTGGTTATGAAATCCATAGTGATCCGCTCCCACTTCCACTCTGGAATCTCTGGTTGTTGCAGTAACCCAGAGGGCTTCTGGTACTCGACCTTAACCTTTGCGCAAGTAAGGCATTTACTTACGAAGGTAGCAATCTCTGCTTTCATATTAGGCCACCAGTATAGCTTTTTAAGATCCAGATACATCTTATCTGAACCTGGGTGGACGGAATACCGAGTGTTGTGCGCCTCGGTCATGACCAAGTCTCGGAAACCACCGTGTTTCGGTGTCCAGATCCGGTTCATGAAATATAAAGCTCCGTCACCCTTGGCTTCGAAGTTCTTGTCCATTCCCCTAAGGGATTCACTCGACACATTTTCAGGTTTCATGGCCTCAAGTTGAGCCGCCTGAATTTGCTTAGTCAGGTGTGAATGGATGGTTATTGATAATGACTTGACCTTGCGACCAGAATATTCCTTCCGACTTAGGGCGTCTGCTACTACGTTGGCTTTACCCAGATGATAACGAATATCGCATTCGTAATCACTGAGTAGTTAGGCCCACCGTCGTTGTCTCATGTTGAGCTCCTTCTGATCGAAAATATGTTGTAAAATCTTATGGTCGGTAAAGATAGTGCTCTTCGTCCCATACAAGTAATGTCTCCAGATCTTCAGAGCAAACACTACTGCTCCTAGTTCAAGATCGTGGGTCGTGTAGTTAACCTCGTGTGTCTTCAACTGTCTCGAGGCGTAGGCGATGACCTTACCTCGCTGCATCAGAACACATCCGAGTCCTTGATTGGATGCATTGCAATAGACTACAAAGTCTTCTATCCCTTCGGGAAGGGATAGTATTGGCGCGGTGCACAAGGCTCGTTTGAGCGTTTGGAATTCTCTTTCTTGTTTCTCTTCCCAGTCAAAGGCCACGCCTTTCTGGGTCAGGGTTGTAAGGGGTTTCGCTATTCGGGAGAAGTTCTGAATGAACCTGTGGTAGTAGCCAGCGAGACCTAGAAATTGACGAATTTTTGTAGGCGTCTTTGGCGCTGACCAGTTCTCAATGGCTTTTATTTTGGATGGGTCCACGTGCATTCCTTCTTCGCTTACCACATGTCCTAAGAATTCGACTCTTCGGATCCAAAATTCACATTTCGATAACTTCTCATAAAGTTTCTCTTTTCGTAATGTCTCTAGAACTTGTCGCAGATGATCACCATGATCTTTCTTATTTCGGGAGTAGATCAGGATGTCGTCAATGAAGACGATGACGAACTGATCCAAGTAAGGTCGGCATACTCTATTCATCAGATCCATGAAGACTGCGGGCGCATTGGTTAATCCGAATGGCATCACCACGAACTCGTAGTGTCCGTAACGAGTTCGGAAGGCTGTCTTCGGCACATCCTCCTCTAGCACTCGTAACTGGTGATATCCGGATCTCATATCAATCTTAGAAAAATAGTTCGCCCCTTGCAGTTGGTCGAATAGATCATCTATGCGTGGCAGAGGGTAACGATTCTTGATCGTCAATTTGTTGAGTTCTCTGTAGTCAATGCACATACGGAATGATCCGTCCTTCTTCTTAACGAACAAGACCGGTGCTCCCCAAGGTGAGAAACTTGGTCTTATAAAGCCCTTGCTGAGCAGTTCGTTAAGTTGACCAGAGAGTTCTTGCATCTCGGCTGGTGCTAAACGGTAGGGCGACTTGGCTACTGGGGTAGCTCCTGGGACTAAGTCGATTCTGAACTCGACTTGTCGTTGCGGAGGTAACCCGGGTAGTTCTTCTGGGAAAATGTTGGGGAAGTCGCTCACTACTGGGATGTTCTTTAGTTCTTTCATTTCTAGGTGTGTGTCGACGACGTGAGCAAGGAATGTGTGGTATTCCTTGCGCAGATACTTCTGTGCTTGAATACTAGATATAATGCGAAGACTCGCACCAGGTTTGTCGCCGTAGACTATAAGAGTTTCGTTAGACGGGAGGTTTAGACGGACTGCTTTCTCGTAGCACATGATGTTGGCGCGATGAAGACTTAACCAATCCATGCCGATAATAACATCGAAGCTTTTTATTGAGACCGGCATAAGGTCGATTGGGAATGAATGGTTATCTAAGGTTAGAAGACAACCTAAGTATATGCTATTAGTACTTTCAGTTTTCCCATTGGCCATTTCTACTGTGAATTGTTCATTAAGTGCGTGTGGTTGTTGCTTAAGCATGCGAGTAAATTTGTGGTTTACGAAGCTTCGCTCCGCTCCACTGTCGAACAGAATGCATGCATAGGAGTTATCAAGGAGGAACGTACCAGTCACCACAGTCGGGTCAGCAACTGCTTCCCCGTGGCCTATAGCTAGTACCCTCCCTGCTCCACCAGTATTCCTCGCTTTGGGGCAGTCCCTTTTAAAGTGACCTATTTCGCCACATCCGTAGCAAGTTGGGCTCGTGCCAGAGCAAGGGACTTGGTTGATAGGTTGTGCCGGGAACTTACAGAAACGGACGGTGTGTCCTTTTCTGTTGCAGTTTGAGCACTGCATTTCACGGCAGGGGCCGTTGTGGTGGTAGTTGCATTTGTTGCACTTCGGTAAACTCCTAGCATACTGCTTCCCCGGAGCAGTAACAACAATAGGGGTTACCGCGGCATGCACTACCATGATTTGTTGTTTCTTTGCAGCTCGCTGCTTCTTCTTCTCATCCCAAAACTTCTGCTTGGTGCCAACGGGTTTGGAGGGTTCTGGGATGGCTAGGGTGGTTGTGGTTGCAGGGGTTTTGACTCCATGGTCAATGAGTCTTTGTGCCAAACGCTTGGCACTGTCGAAGGTAGCGGGGTTGGATGCTAAGACATTCCCCTGGTACGGAGGCACTAGCCCCCATACGTACCGTTCGATCTTTTTCCCTTCAGTGGGAACCATATTGGGGCATAGGGCCACCAGTTCGCTAAATCGGGCAATGTAAGCGATCACATTGGTGCCCTTCATGGCCAGATTCCAGAGTTGATGTTCCAACTTCTGGATTTCGCCCCTCGGGCAGTATTCCTCAGTCATGAGGTCCTTCATCGTTTCCCATCCCATGTCGTTAGCCACGACGAGTGTTAGGGCTTTGACGTGGCCGTTCCACCACGTTAGGGCTTTTCCCTCAAAGGTGCATGTGGCATATTTCACTTTGCACGCAGTAGGGCATGAACAGATTTCGAAGACTGATTCAGTCTTCTCGAACCATTGCGAGAGAGCAATGACTCCGCCGGTGCCATAGAAAGGCTTCGGCTTGCAGTTTGTGAAATCCTTGTAAGAGCACTCTCTCGAGCGCATAGGGATTTCGACTGGAATAGATTCAACAGGGGTTCCACCTCTGCTAGCATCTGATGAGTGATACTGAGCCATGGCAGTTGCCACTGCTGCAGCTACGGCAACATTTAGGGCTGCAGTGTCGATGACCGGAGGTGGTGGAGGCGGTGGAGGTGCAGGATTATTCCTATTCCTGGGAGTCTTGCGAGGAGGCATCTTTCAGCTATAAGTTTATAAAGATGAGAAAGATGGTAAAAATCAGTTTGTAAGCAACGTGAGAGTGACGCATGGACTAACTAACCATAGCCCAACAGTTGAATGAGTGTTTGAAATCACAATAAGAAATAATAGTGGGAATACACAATTGTACAAATTTTTCCCACAGATTAGATAGATTTCAATAGTACGGGTATTACTGATGTAATATGTTCAAGGAAAATCGACCTATCAGTAGGTCTTACATCATACCAAAAGGATAAGTTTGACAGTTCTTAGATTCCTAATTAGAGTACTGAAAGTTAGGAATATTTTACAGACAAGTGCTACTTAGAGCACATAAGTTCAAGGCTATTCCTAAATCAAAAGACAGAGATGTACTAGACATCATCTAATGGCGATGGGAATTCCTCGGGCGAGCCCTGAGGTCGGAAACTTGACGAAACACCTCTTGAAGGTGTCGATCCTGAGCTTTCTGATGAGCTCGAAGCTCTAAGACTTCAGCACGGGAGGCAGCCAGCTGTTGCTGCAGGGTTTCGTTGGTTCTCCGGGTCCGTTCCATGTCTTCTTCAAGACGGCGGATGCGGACTGTGTTGACACCCGAATTGGCATCAATCTCCATGACCCGGTCAATGGCTGCTCGACCTTGCTCGACATTTCGAGCTATTCTGTGGATAATGACAGGCAGAGCTCTGTCAGCAGAGCCACCATTGCTGACGTTGTAAAAGGTTCGGTCCCCAGAGTATGGTAAGGGTTGACCCTGCTCATCACTCCAGCGATTCAAGTCGTTTGCCCACATGGGAGTAGGACCTGGAAAAGCTGGTCGAGGGTTGTTGTTCAGGGCTTGACCTACAAGCGGTAGGTTGTTGACTTCAGGCTCGGAGTCGGATCCATTAGAAAAGCCTTCTGCGAGGTGATCATCCAAAGGGATTGGATGCTCATCTTCGGGCTCTTCATCGATCCACCCGACATTGCCTTCATTTGGAAAGTACGGGTCACCATGATGGAAACCAGCCATTTAGATCTACGCGAGAAGAGAGGTATAAGAATATAGTATATGTGTAACTAGTAGTACAAAATACACCTATAGTATTTTTAGTTTAAGTTCTACTGATCTTCTTGTGGTAGTGTTGGTAAGTTTTTAGACTTGTTAACATATCACAACCATTCTAGGGCATATGCTAATCACTCCTAGGACCAGCATAGTTGATCAGGCTATGCCATTCCCAGGACTGACCATACATCCCCGAGCTCACTTGTGATATTTAACAATCGTAATACTTTTGTTCTTGTCATTGTGACACTGATTTTAGTATGAATGCAAACTAGTATACTTAATTAAACATTTTAATATTTAAAGTATAGACTCTTGGTCAGAGTGTTTTAATCCCATTTGGGTTTATAGATTAGTATATCTTTTATGGGTTGATATACTTGATTCACTATAAACAATGCTCTGATACCAATCTGTCACACCCCAAAACCAAGAACGGCGGAAACGTTCTGGGGCGGAGGACGTCATGTAAAGTATCACAACACAGTAAATGTAAATAAGCAAACAACATCATCCATTGCATTAAATATATAATTTCAATACAAGCATGTTCTGTACAGTTATAGACACCAAAATAATGTAAAACAAAATAATATGAGATGAGTCTTGAATGCACTCCATCTTCTCAAAAGCTGGCCTCGGTACCTGTCTACTGATGACCTGAGAATACAAGTTATTTTGAAAGAGTTTATCAGCATTAAGCTGGTGAGTTCATAAGTATTTTTAGTGTCAATTTTTGTTGTCAAAAACGTTTGAACCTGTCTCAATGTATAAGTTTGTAAAAATGTAAGTAAATGTTTGAAAGTGTTTGTAAAAGTTTGAATCCCTCAGAAAATCCTATATTTTCTATTGAAGTAACCTTCTACCAAGGCTTAACTGTTTTGTAAATTCGTCTGTTGTAAAAGTGTGTAATTACCCAAGTATAACTATCATTTAATAAAATATAGTTTGTACATTAATGCTTAAGTGAGATTATCACTAAAATATGTAATGGGTAAATCATTGTAGTACTGTAGCTTTGTATAATAAGAACTACTGTTGTACTAACTACTACCTTAAACCGGATTTGTATTAAGGTATAATGTGATAAATTGCACCATGCTATCGACTGGTAACAACGACATAATGAATGGTCGTAATAAAAAGAAATGACGTTTGGCACCCGCAGACCTGCAAGTCCGGCTGTAGCTAGCAGCAAGGTGTAGGATAGTCAATCCAATATAGATCTATACGAAAACTCATGCTCTCCCTCCAAGAGAATTCTGGCTATAACTCGGGCCATGCCATTTAAGGCATGCTCCAACACAGTGGATCACAATTGTTAACGTATTCATGTATATGTAATGTTTCTCGTTCTCGTATAGTTGTATATGTTCATGTTTCTAGTATAGCTGTATATGCTCATGTTTCTAGTATAATTGTATATGTACTTGTTTCTAGTATAGTTGCATATGTACTTGTTTCTAGTATAGCTGTATATGTACTTGTTTCTAGTATAGCTGTATATGTACATGGTTCTAGTATAGCTGTATATGTTCCTGTGTTACCCCGATGGTAACTAACTATTGATGTACTGATAAGTATGAATATGGAAGGACTTTTATGTCTATACATGTATATATGATATATAAGTAATATGGAAACTACCTTCGGATGGTCATCCGAAATCCCACCAGACCACATCCAAATCGAGAAAAAGGAAATAGGGCGGATGGCCTTCCTAAGCCCTTTAAACATTATTTATATATCTATACATATATGGGCATGCAATTGATAATATAAAGGCATTAATAAGTTTTGAAAAGACATTTGAAAGATAAATATAATTTCAAGAGAAGATCGACTTGATGTCAATCTATAAAACAATTTGAAGGCATAAGTTGATAAAACAGTTTAAGTATAAGAAACATTGGTTTGAAATCACAGTTTGTAAGTAAGTTTGGATAGTAAAGGAGTTTGTAAAACATTTCAAAGTAAAGCAGTTTGATAAACAGTTTGAATAGTGGTAAAAATCGTTGTTTTCCTAGTTATTAATCACATGTGATTAAATGCAATCACATGTGATTGAAACAATAACTATAAGTATTTGACTTGTATCCCCCCCATAAAGTATTTAAAACATTTAAAATCATTTCAAAGGTTGATTAAAGGGGTATGAACTCACTTGTGGTGAGCTGTTTGAATTGTAGTGTCGGATATCGTGCTAGGTGGCAAACGGAGACTTGTTTACACGCACGAGCCTAGTTATCATATAATAAGCATATATATAACTAATTAGACAAATAATAACTTAATAAATAAGTTAAAACACTTAGGAACATGTAAACACTTTTTATAAGTGTTTAAGGTCCTAATGGTTGCATCTAAGATGCTACGGGACAAGGCAAAAGGGTTTGAAACATCAAATGGCCTTGCATAAGAGTTCACCACCCAAAAAACCCCACCCTTTGGATTTTACGGCCGTAAACTCATGGGTTTATGGCCGTGAACTCCTCACATGGTGGTTTTGGGTGTTTTAAGGTGTTATCTTGATCCTAGAACACTCCTAGCTTTGTTGGAATAACACATGAAGTAGTTTAAGGCCCTAGAATGCTCCATAGGGGAGTTTACGGCCTAATGTCCATATACCCTAGAGTTTACGGCCGTAAACTCCTATGGGGTCTTGGATTTTAATTCATTTAAGGCACTTGCACATCAAGGATAGCTTCCATGATTTTATCTAAGGCTAATGGGGACAAGAGGCACGCATTTGTGCCTTCACTTGGAGTTTACGGCCCAAGAGGTGTTCCTTGGCCGTAAACTCCCTTTAAGGGATGTTCTTGATGTCTTTTACTCCCCATTCAAGTCCTAGGTGTTCAATGGTAATTGTCTTAAGGCCTTAGGGGTGTTTGGAGTGCTTTTAACCCTTGGAAAAAGGGGTTTACGGCCCAAGAGATGTTCTTGGCCGTAAACTCCTATAAACTTATGATTTTGAAGTGTTTTGATGTCTAAAATAGGTACAAACATTTGAGGGTTAAAGTCCTTAAGCTTTAGGGGTAGTTTAGGGCACATTTAGCCCTTGAAAAGGGGTTTACGGCCCAAGAAAAGTCCTTGGCCGTAAACTCCTATTACTTGTTGATTTTGCATGCTTTCTAGTCTCTAAAGATCATACACAAGGTCCTTTACAAGTTGTCTATCAAGGGAATGGGACTAGGAAGCCTTAAAGTTCCATTTTGGACTTTACTCCCCAAGAACGTTCTTGGGCGGTAAACTCCCGGGTCTTGTAATCTAAACATGTAATTGATGTTATAAAGCATCTAACAAGTATTGAAACACATTTAGTTAAAGTAGAATCACAATCTGGGATGAAAACCCGAAGATCCGTCAGAGAGAAAATGGCTTTTCTCTATTTGGAATTGTGAATAATGAATTAATTTAATTTAGAAAACTATTTATAGTCCTGGAATATTTTGGCAGAAAATATTTTTATTCCTGATATTGGACTGTAACCTTATGAAACTTGGAATGCTCAAATTTCACAAAACCAGGAGCATCCACTCTCCTGATATCTCCTTAAACAGAAACCCTAATGTACACAAACTGGTTCGGAAAAGTGTGAAAATCACTGAAACTGGACTAGCTTCTATTGAAAAGATAATGTTCGTACAAATGGAAATTTCGGGTTGTCACATATTCTTTCGGAATGACTAAGTTATTCAAACCATCCACAGTCGGTCATATGTTGGAAGTAGATATGAATCAAGACTGTCATGGGTTGGCTTGTAGAGGTCCAAGTTGGTGGACAAAGTTGTGTGCTACAACACTCATGAGTGCCCATAAGTTCTGAGTATTGGATTCAACACGCGCTCATTTGAATCACTTCATGGATTTTATCACGAGTGATCATGAGATGATAATATCTTATATTCTTCAAACCTAGAGATATGAGTTGTTACTATGACTTGGTTGTACATTGATTTCACGAAACTGCATTGGTAACTCGATGTTATAAAACGTGCCTTTGTGTATAATCTAGCAAGTAGTAGAACAAGCCATATGAGTCGAAGTTTATCCATTCCTTTTACCTTTGGGATAAAAGCAATATATGTGGGCCCCTCGATGATTTAATGATGATACATGTGAGTGCTTGGCCAAGCCAGGACTGATTTGATTTGTTCAATCAGTTAGTCGTCATAAATCGGAAATTAGGAAACAAAAAATGGACTGATAGAATGATTATAATCCATGTGTCAGTCCATATGATATCTAGAATGGGGGAATATATGATCCTTTATCTAATGGACAAGTCATTGACAAAGGTCAGAGTTCATCAACAAGGTCAGATTTCGACAACGGCTTTTGAGAGCTACGATTGCCAGTTAAGTTTGAAGTCATACACAATAATAGTTTTAGACTTATCCAAGTGGGAGACTGTTGGATTAGTGTCTAAGTCCATAACTATAATTGGTAAGACTTGACCCGACTTGGCATGGTCCATTTAGGTTGCATGGCATCGGGACATTTGGATTGACCGTTTGTGAGAAGAGAACATTTGTGACATATTAATATATTATAATTTCTAATATATTAATATAAAATTATGTTATTTAATTAGTATTGATCAAGAATAAATTTGGACATAATTTATTGATCAAAAGAAACTAATTAAATATATGAGGATTGATTGTGTAAATCATTCATTCTTATATATGTGGGCTTATGATCCAAGATTCCTTATGTTGGGTTTAACCCATGTGGTGGTCCATGCCCATGGAGCATAAGGAATGGGTAAAGTCATGGGTTACATGGTGTAACCCTAATGTGCACACTATATAAGGACCCCTGTAGCTTAAGAAATTGACACAAGTAATACACATATGAGGGCTAGTCAATTTGAGCTTGGAGTGTTTCCTTCTCATGGTTATTCCAAGTGTTCATGATGTTGTGTGAACCATTTGAGGTGTCACACTTGGGGCACTAGGCTCTCAAGCTTCATGGAATCAAGCAACAACAACAAGGTATGTATTCTATCTATTTTATTACCCTAGTATCAATGTTTTGGTATGCTAGTTAGGATAATACCTTGGATATTCCTATTTGTATGTATGAAAGAGAACAAATAGATCCAAGGTATTTAGGGTTGCATGTACACTTAGGAGTGTTAGAATGCCCATAACCCAACACATCTCTCATTGGCTGCTATGAAGTGTGCACTCTTTGTGAATCGATCCACGGATACCCAAATCATGTCGTGACCATTCTTTGTCTTGGGAAGTTTAGTCACAAAATCCATATTCCCATTTACCCATGGGTACAGGTAAATGTTCTAAACTCCCATACGGTTTCTGATGTTGTGCCGTAACTCTCGCACATGTTACAAACTCTGTCACATACTTTGAAACATCGAGCTTCATCGCCGGCCACCAGTAGTGGGGTTTCAGATCCTTGTACATCTTAGTGCTACTAGGATGAATTTAGTACATGGTCTTCTGAGCATCTTCCCATCAAAAGATTTCTTATTTCTCCCATATTAGGCACCCAAATCCTATCTTGGAATACCTTCAATCCTTGATTATTCATAACGAACACCAATGTTTTGCCTAAACGTTCTTCTTTCCGTCATTTTTCTCTAAAGCTTCTTCCTGAGCTTTCTTGATGCTTTCCAAGATTGTCAAGACAACTTCTATTTGTAACGCTCTTGGCCCCTTTCTTTCCAGGTTTACTTTTCGACTTAGAGCATCAGCGACGACATTCGCTTTACCTAGGTGATAAAGTATCTCATAGTCATAATCCTTGAGTAAATCTAGCGAGCGTTGTTGTCTCATATTCAATTAATTCTGATCAAAGAGACACTAGAGACTCTTGTGATCAGTGAAGAGTTTGCACTTCGTGCCGTAAAGATAATGCCTCCATATTTTTTTATGCGAATACTACCGCTACCAACTCCAAATCAATGGTGGAGTAGTTCTTTTCGTGCTCTTCCAATTGTTGATACACATATGCTATCACCTTATCTATCAGGGTCAGAACACAACGTAACCCAACTCCAGATGCATCGCTATAGACTGCGAAGTCTTCAACTCCGTTAGGTAAAGAAAGAATTAGTGCTTCACACAACTTCTTCAATTTCTCGAATGCTTCTTCATGTTTCTAACTCCATGTATATATAGCTCCATTATGAAAGGTATAGTATGCTCAAGAATCATATTAAAGTGATATTGCTAATTAATATATGATACCATTGGGTCACACTAACAACAACTTGATATAATTGATTATTTAATAGAAATTGATTTTAAAAGATATTCAATAAACTCTTATAATTAAAATGGAAATTATTTATTCTAGGAAATAATAATTTTCATTAGCAAGTAACATTATATATAATTCATATGGTATGAATTAATATGTTATGTACAACTCTATGGACTACTTGAAACCGTTTGTCTGTTACTCAAAAGACAAAGTTTATATTTTATAAACTTTGAGGGCATATAAAAATAAGTAATCTTCAAGAAAAGATGACGAAAAGAGAGAGAGAGAAAGAGAGAGAGAGAGAGAGAGAGAGAGTAACCACCTCTAAGGAGGTTACAGTTTTGGAGAGTGTGAATGAGCAACCAAATGAAAGCTTTAAGTTTTGTATTTATAGTAGAAATAACTCCTACCTTTTGAATAAAATAATCACAAGACCATTTCCTTATCTAAATAATCAAAGAACCATTCTCTCATTTAAATAATCAAAAGGCCAAACTCTTATTTAAATATTCAAAGAGCCATTATCTCATTTAAAAAATCAAAAACCCATAACTCTTTTCTTCATTAAAATTATATACAAAAGAGAAGATTTTGTTTAAATTTTATAAATCTTTCAGTTAATATTGGTTATGAACTTAAAGATAAACGGATTAAGAGTTTTGGACTAGCATCTACATCAACTTGAGTCATTGTTGGTGTCTCAAAGGTTCCACGTTCTTCATCAACTTCCAAGCCTCCCCTTGAGGATTCAAAGTCTACAAAGGTTGTTAAACACTTCTTCCTCTTTGGTGCTTGTTTTCTTTCCAAACGTTTCATGGAGATCCTTGGTGGGTATAAAATTTTATGTTATGTTATAACTTTTAAGTCTTCCGTTGCCATATTTTTCTAGTTTATGAAATAATTTTTTAACTAAAACCCAACAATTGGTATTAGAGCCACCTTGCAAGTTTGGTTAGATTTTTTTATTTTTGTAAATCTTAGTTTTTGGAGAATATGGATAACTTATTTTTGTATAAAAATAAGTTCATACATATTTTATATGACAACTTTATAATTGTTATTTTTTATGTGACAAAAGTTTCGTGCATCTTTTGTCATTTAAAGTTGTCTTAGAAAAACAAAGGTTGTTTTATGTGTATGTTGATGTATATGATGTGCATAAACTAGTCAAGGACCATTGTGTTTGTTGTGTTGTTCTGTTGGTTGTTTTATAAAAATGGTTGTAATAATTTATTTATTCATATGGTATGTAATAAGTTAACTAGATTAGTTTTCTTGTTTATTTTTGTAAAGTAATAGATTAGTTTATAGAAATAATTTATTTGTACAAAATGTAACAATAAATGATGTTGGAACCATTTTTTGAAGACAAAAGAGCAATTTCGAGTCTAAACGGTGTGTAGGATTTTCGGTGACATTTTCTGAAAAGTGTCACTAATGTTGTTTACAATGGGTTGTTGGACTTTTAGCGACAGTTGCTGAATTTTGGCCTTTAAGAACTTTTTCCAATTTTTTTGCAAACAATGGGTGTTTACTCAAGTGGGAGCTTCTATAACAACATTACAAGAAATTTTTTGGTCCCCGTAAATGTCCCTTTAGGAATGGAATTGACATCTTTTGTGTTGGCTCACAAAAATATCATTAGTTGGTTTTGTTTATGCACATATCTTTTTATGGATGTTTTGTTGTTTATTTTATGAAATTATTATGCGTGGTTGAAAAATTAGTTTTTCAGCTACTAAAATAATTTTGGACAAAATAAACATCACATGGAGTTTGGGTTTTCAAAATTGAACATAAGATATATCAAGTTATTATTTTAAAAATAAAACTCGGTTTTATAATATCGTTAATAAGGAGAAATTTTTAAATACTTCCTTATAAGTTTTTAAAATGGTGATTTTTGTAATTTATACAAACTCCAAATATATAAGAAATAAAATGAAGTTTTATTGAAGATATATAAGGTTCAAATGCACTCGAAATTAATATCGATTATTAAATTGAACTGCATCAAATTATATAAAAACTAGCTTTTTATATAGAACATTCAAAAGTGATTTTCTTTTGAAAATTGATACAATGGTTTATTATATGCATGTAATAACCATGATATCATACGTTTTTAAACTAGAATTATAAAACATAAAAAAAGACCCTTTTTACAAACCTAAAATCTATGCAATCCTTTTGAAAAACACTCGCACATCTCTTGTATGCACTAGTGGGATAAATGATACCTAACCGCTTAGTGTTATCTTTTGACGGTCGGGGTGTCTAACGCGATTTATATAACCAGTTATATGCCAATTGCACATGTTTTTCAAATTGGATGATTTGATCGAAAATCTTTTGTGATAAAGGATACCTATGCAAGAGAAATTCGAGGCATATATGGGATCAAACATGTCTAATTAAATTTGTTATTAGAGATCCAATGAATCTTGAAATTATATAGTAAGATATAATTGATAATTGATATCTATCGAGTTGAATTCAAAATGGATGGGATAAATGATACCTAACCATTTATTTGTTTTGCAACTTGGTTCCTAGACTTTGATAATTAATGTTTTTGGAAACTAAAAAGGGTATTAATTCTTCAAGATTAAATATTGAAAATACTAAATGAATTTTGTTAAAATTTTGTAGTTAAATAATCCATTCTCATTATCATGAATTGCCATTTTCTTTAATGACTTAATGAAATAATAACATTCAATAGATACAACTTCAATGAATGGGTTCATGTCTTAAGAGACAATCTCGAGAGAGAGATATGAAACTGTATACACTTAAAGGTCCTCGTCCTAAAATCTTTGCTTTGAGCAATAAACCTGAAAATGATACTTAGTAAATGCATCATTGTGATGCTAAAGATGCTTCTAACATTAAGCTAGGAATAGTTATTCATGACTTCTATGAAGTCTTGGATAATTTAAACATATATCTGATGATATAACAGGTCAAGCAATATCCTAAAAAATATAGTGATGTTTTATTTAAAGCTAGTTTAAACATTGGAATAATGCAAGCCTAAAAGAATCACCTTGTGTGATCAAGGAGGCCCATGTTTTATGGATTGAACACCTTTAAGCCAAAGAAATCTACTAAAGCCCACATAGATGGATCTTGTTTCTTTTGTGGAGAAACTGGACACTGGGTGAGGATCTGCTCCACTTATTTGAAAAGAAAGTATGAAAGAGACTAATACTTCTAGTATCTACTAGATAGAACTCATATTTTTTATTTAACACCTAGGTACTTGGTACTTAAATGTTAATCTAATATTTATAAATGGCTTGTAGATATTTATTGAAGAGTAACCAAGCTGAGCACAACCAAGTTGGAACTACACTCTTAGAGTTTAGTTTATTATTTATGTTTAGAACATAAAGTACTTGTAATGTAAAACAATATTTTTTTGGAACAATGTATTTTTTAATTTAGCATGTCTAAATTTATGTCTCAGTTATTTTATTCAAATGTTTGATGATTTACTTAATCGTTTTTTCATAACGATAATATTCATATTCGAAAATGATTAACTTCTATTTATGAGACTAGATCTCTTAATAGAATTATAAAGTAAATATCAACATTTTATAAATAAAATCAAGTTCTATATACAAACACTTTTGACTTAAAGTTGTATTAAATCAGACACATCTTTAACATTGTTATCTTTACTATATAAATGACATTCCCATATTCCAACTTCAAGAAAGGGATCATTGAAGGCAAATAATGTAGTTTATTTGACATATGTGAATCTTATTTATATGTAAAGGATTCCTAATGAAATTTTCACTAAGGTGTAGAGAAAATGATTAAGGAACTATAAACTTTGGTGTATGACTTCCTTTCTAATGAATGTCTGAGATTAATCACAATATACCAAATCAACTTTGTTGGGCTGTAGATAGTTTTGATGTTGCGTCTTTTGGGCTCGTTGATTAGCCTTGTATTCTCCGGTTTGGGCCTGTCCAACCGAGAGCCTTTTATGTATTGTATATAAGTTAAATGCTTGCATGCATATTAGGTTAAGATTGCTGAGATTATCGAAATAGCGATTGATCAAGAGTACTATATTTTTCTGTAATCGTTCTTGTAATCTTCTAATCCTTTACAGTTGATGTTCTTAATCGAGCTCTTCTAAGGATTTTTTTTTAATCATTCGACACGTTTGATTCAAGCTGTTTGTTCTTATTGTTGCGTTTTTACTGTTTCATATTCATATACTTGTTCAAGATCTAATCGATCTTCATAGATTAAAAGTTGTTTTTAATCCCATCAATTGGTATCAGAGCAGGAGGCTGTGTAATCGATACACATCTTTTCTGTGAAAAAGATTTCCATTAGGGTTTTCCGCAATCATCGATATTTATTGAGCCGTCATCTTAATTGACGTATCTTAATATTTATTGTTTTGCCCTAATCTGCTTTATTACAAGTCTGATCTTTGAACAGGTTTTTACGATCATAATGGACGCGACGCAATCAAATCCAATTAATATTTCCAACAGCATTGGTTTGACGACAAAGATTCCAATCCTGTACACCCATGACTATGAAGTATGGGCGCATCATTTTGAAGATTACGTGATTGGATCGGAGGACAATGGTTATCTCATCTGGGAAGCCATCATCAATGGACCGTTTTCACATTCTGCAACATCCAGAATCATTAAGACGCAAAAAGAGTACAACGATCTGCTTAAGGACGTGACTGATATTGCGCAAGATGAAAAAGACAAATTTCAGTGCAATATTAAGGCGCTAAGGTTGATCAGATTCGCCCTTCAGTCCGACACATTCAGACTAGTCAGCTCATGCACTACGGCGAAGGAAGTATGGGATAGACTTCGTGAACTGTATTCCACAGACAAAGATCTTGAACATTCAATCCAAACCTTGCTTCTATCTGAGTTTGGAGAATTCAGGAAAGGGGCCGAAGAAACGGTGACCCAGACGTTTGATCGCTTCAATCATCTTCTCAGCAAGATGATCAAACACGACATTGAAAGGAAGCTCATTGAACAAAAGGTTACTTTCTTGAACGGACTGAGATCTGAATGGAGAGCAGTTGTTTCCACAGTCAAAGCCCATGAACAGTTTAAATCATACCCTTAGCGAAACTGGTGGGTATTCTAAAGTCGCAAGAGAAGATTGTGGTTCAAGAGAAGAATGTTTTCTCTAGTCTTGGTTCGTTGGCCCTCCTATCTAAAAGTAAAGCTGTGATGGAGGATGAAGAGCTCAACTTGGAAGAATATGACCTCACAACTGAGGATTATGCCATGATGGTATCCAATCCTAAGAGGTTCATAAAGAAG
Source organism: Lactuca serriola (assembly GCF_051521515.1). NCBI lineage: Eukaryota > Viridiplantae > Streptophyta > Magnoliopsida > Asterales > Asteraceae > Lactuca > Lactuca serriola. Next base: position 137,331,472 of record NC_136416.1, read on the forward strand.
AGATTCCCCAGCAACAAAAACCAAAACTGGCAGGGGAGTTACAGCTCGGAAAAAGCGAACAATGAACCGAAAGCTGAGGAGCCCAAGAAGGAACCGAAAGCAGATGGCGATTCCGGAGTAAGCTGTTTCTATTGTGGTGGCAAGAACCACTATGCTAAGGACTGTGTTCTTAAGAAGATGGCTGAAAAGGACGATGGAAATGATGAGGAAGCCGTGCTGCAGAAGAGATTGGATGAGTTGAGAAAGAAGAAGTCTACCGCTAACCATTCTGTTAATGCTCTTATTGTGCAGGGTTCGGTCAATGACGATGAGTTCGGTAGCACAGAAGTTTGGTCTACTGACTCAGAAGACGAAGAAGTGAGGAAGCCTACCCATGGAAAGGCTTATGTGGCTAAGGAGGAAAGAAGTGGTGGAAAATGCTTCATGGTGACTGACGTATCTCATATGAGGGGATACAATACCGATGGAGGAAGCAATGGACCGAAGGTACAGGAGGATATGTGCTTTACGGCCAAACCACTCAGCCAGCAGTTCAATGAGCTCGATGAACTGATAAAGAAGGTACAATTTGTTTTCATTTCATCCAAAGTACCATCATCCTCATATGAGAAAGAACTAAAAAATGTCAATACAAGAATTTCTCATTTAGATAGTAGCTTAACTCAAACTCGAGTCACCAATTCTAACCTGACTGATCAATTAAGCAGGGTGGCGTCGAAGAATGAGGAGCGGCGAATGTGGATTGAGTTAAAAGAGTCGGAATTAGTTAAAGTTAAAGACGAAAACATTTATTTGCAGAGAGACAATTTGAAATTGTTAAAACAACGAAATGTTTTTTGTTTAATAGCTAAACGTTTATATTCCAATATTACTCAACTTCACTTGGATTGTGAGATAGGCCAAAAGATCCATCGCATGATTTTGCCCTTCCTAGAATTTAAGGAGGATGAAATCGATGTCGAAGCCTACAAATGTGAGAGTGTGATATCGTCTGATGATGTCAATCCGACTTACATGTATGGACTGGACAAAATTGAGTCCTTCATTAAATCCAAAGACCACAAGGACATGCTCAAAAACCTTTTGGACGAAAATGACCGACTTAAACTGAGAACCGAAACCATGCAAAAATTTGACTCTCTAAACGCCAATGTAAGCTCAGAAAACAAAATCGATGTTGAAAATGCATCTGAGCTTAACGAGGACGAAAACATGAGTGAAATTTCTGTAGAGGATACGGTTGACTGCTCAGAATTTGTTAAAAGCGAAACTGAAAACCACAAAAATCTGATTTCTGAAAATTCTGTGGAATTCGCTAGATTGTCCCAACAAAAGTCCCCGAAATTAGTAGAAAAAGCTGTTGTGTATCAAAAGGTCAGGACCACTCCGAATCAGGTATACAAGGTGACTGGAGTAACCGAACATCAAACAGCTGAACTCACAGCTATTGTTAACGAAGACAATGCTGATGGCTGTGATGAGTACTTCTGGGAAGCTCCTATTGATAATGCAAACGAAACCGTTGGCTTGTCTGAAAGAACCTCCTGGATGAGCAAAGGAAGATACATCCCTAAACCATTAAATAAGCCGGATAACTTCAATGAGCCAAGTACCAGTGGTACAAAAGATATTCCCCAGGAGAATAATCATTCAGCAAAAGAAGACATTCCTTGTACACCAAAAGTTCGAAGTGAAACTTCATCAGATACTCCTTCCACTTCCTCAGTGCAAACTGAATCTTCTTCAGATATTCCCTCTGCTCCCTCGGCTCAAAGTAAAACTCCTGAAGTTCAAAAGGAACCTGTCAAGGAGACAACAAAAACGAAAGCGAACGTTCATCATCAACCTAAGCAGATGAGGGATAAGAAGATAGAAAGGAACCAAAGATACAGGAAAAACCTTTCTGAAAGGAAACAATTCTGGCACACCCAGAATGCATACTATTCACACAAGGACAAGAATCTGAAGTATGAAAACAATCCTGTAAGAAAGTCTGAAAGTTCCAACAACCGAAACCCAAGGTTCGGTTCTCAAGAAAATACCAACCGAAAGCAAAGGTTCGGTTCTGAAAAGTATTTCAACCGAAACCAAAGGTTAGGTTCCAAGAATAACTCCAACCAAACACAAAGGTTCGGCTCAGAAATCAAAAGAGAACAAGACTCGAAGGTCAGCCCCTCCAACGATCAAAAGCAAAAGGGTCACCTAGAGTCATCAGCCAGGAAGACATCTCCATCCAAATCCTCTCTTCCTAATTCTTCTCGTTCTTTTACTTCCACCCATTCGTCTCCATCTTGCTCTAAAGCTAATTCCGTTGGTTCTCAAAAACCTCGTTCATCAGCTGAACAGAAGGGAAAGCAGAAGGTTGATGAATCCAAACCAGAGTCCAAAACGAACACACCCAATCCTAAAAAAATTAAAGTCTATACCATTAAAAAGAAAGATGAAACAACTCTAATAAAACGAACATATCTAGTTGACATCTCTCTTACTATTCCTGTTTCCATGAAAAGCTCACATGGACCCAAGAAACTTTGGGTTCCTAAATCTGCTTAATTTTTGCAGGTTATAAGTGACGAGCAGTTTGACGAAGAATGGTACATCGACAGTGGCTGCTCGCGTCACATGACAGGGAGGAAAGAGGAGCTCAGGGAATACAGATCTCTTGCAAATGGTGGAAACGTTAAGTTTGGAAATAACTCTTTCGGCACCATAAAGGGATACGGGATGATAACGAATGGTGACTTTACAATAAGGAAGGTGGCCTATGTGGAAGGACTTCAACACAACCTCATCAGTGTATCTCAGCTTGTTGGAGGTACAGGTCTCAAAGTTTCATTCGATGATGAAGGTTCTGAAATCATAGAGAAAAAGACAAAGAAAGTGATTCTGAAGTCAGAGCGAAAGGGTGAAATGTTTCCTCTAAACATGAAACCCATCAAAGGAAACCCAACCATATGTCTGTTATCCAAAGCTCAATCCGACGAAAGTTGGTTGTGGCACAAAAGACTCTCTCATCTCAATTTCAAAGATATCAACCAACTTGTCACTGGAGGTCATGTTAGGGGTCTTCCATTGCTCAAGTTTGACAGAGAGCATTTGTGTGCTGCATGCGAAATGGGAAAGCAGAGTCGTCAAAGTCACCCATCCGTAATTAACACAAAAGTTGTTGAACCACTCGAATTGCTTCATATCGATTTGTGTGGTCCTTCATCTATCGAAAGCATCGGTGGTAGCAAGTATATTCTTGTCATCGTTGATGACTTCTCACGATTTACATGGGTGTTCTTTCTAAAACTCAAATCTGAAGCGACTCAAAAGCTGAAAGTGTTTATCAAGCAAATTGAAGTCCAGCTCAAGAAGGTCGTTCGAAACATCAGGAGCGACAATGGTCTCGAATTCAAGAACAAGGAGTTTGAAGAGTTTCTTGCAGAAAAGGGAATTAGTCATAATTTCTCAGCTCCCTACACACCACAACAGAACGGAATAGTCGAAAGACGAAACCGATCCTTGTGTGAAGCTGCCCGAACTATGTTAAGTTTCGCTTCCTTACCTCTTTATTTTTGGGCTGACGCTATTTCTGCTGCTTGTTATACACAGAACAGGTCCTATCTCAATAAGCGATTCAAGCTCACACCATATGAGATAATAAATAACAGAAAACCCAATGTGAAATTTTTCCATGTGTTTGGCTCACGGTGTTTCATCTTTAACTCTAAAGAACACCGCAACAAGTTTGATGTCAAAGCTGACGAGGGAATCTTTCTGGGTTACTCACTCACATCCAAGGCGTACAGGGTCCTAAACAAACGTTCAAGAAGGATTGAAGAGACATACTATGTGACCTTCGACGATAGCAATGTCAAGAAGCTACAGGCCATAGATGACGCTGCCAGGGAAATCTTTCCTCGAACTGGCCAAGTCACAGTCTCAATCGCCAATTTGTACGAGAATTTTCTGGAACTCTTTGACGAACCGGAAGAAGCTTCTCTCTCAGAAGCAGGTGCAGCTGACAACAAAATTGATCATATGAAGCAAATTGTCGAAGATGCTGCAAAAAGAATGCATGAAGGAGAATCGCCCACTGATGAATCTCCAACCAACAATGCTTCAGTCGAGGGGGAGCCAAGTTCTCATGTCGAGGGGGAGCCAAGCTCACAAGTCCAGGGGGAGCCAAGCTCTACTGCTTCAACCGAAGATGCCCCTCCAACCGAAGGTGCTTCAACGCCTGATAATCCAGCACCACAAGAAACCCATGAACATCATGTTTCTCAAGACTCATCAATTGAAGGGGAGCATGATGATATGACGCTTGATTACGATAGCCAATCTGAGCCAGAAGAGATGATCAACGCTGAACTAGATCCAACCTTCGATCCGAATTACCCTCCTCTTACCAAATGGACCAGAGATCATCCTATCTCTCAAGTAGTTGGTGATGTATCTGAAAAGGTTCTGACCCGATCTCAACTGAAGGCAAAACAGACATCCTTATTTTCAAAGGTAGAGTTTTGTATGTTTAACTCATTCGTATCAAAAGTTGAACCAAAGACAGTGAACACTGCCCTCGATCACTCTGATTGGGTTCAAGCAATGCAAGACGAACTGAACGAGTTTGAAAGGAACAAAGTCTGGCGCCTCATTCCAACTCCTCCAGATGCTTCGGTTGTTGGTCTTAAATGGGTTTTTAGAAACAAAATGGACATGGAAGGTAATGTCATAAGGAACAAGGCTCGTCTGGTGGTCAAGGGATACTGTCAGGAGGAAGGAATAGATTACGAAGAGACGTTCACTCCAGTAGCTAGGTTAGAATCTGTTAGAATATTTCTAGCCTATGCTGCTCACAAAAACTTTGAGGTTTTCCAAATGGACGTCAAATGTGCATTCCTCAATGGAGAACTTGAAGAAACTGTGTATGTGGAGCAACCTCCTGGGTTCGTAAATGAAAAGTATCCAAATCATTGCTATATTCTGGATAAAGCTGTGTACGGTCTCAAACAAGCTCCGAGGGCCTGGTATGAAACGCTTACAAAATTTTTAAAGATGTCTAAATTTAAACAAGGTTCGGTTGACCCAACCTTCTTTCGCAAAAAGGAAGGTAACCACCTTATGATAGTTCAAATTTATGTCGATGACATCATCTTTGGCTCCACGAATCCCAGCTTAACAGCTGAATTCAGAAAGTTGATGGAGACTAAGTTTGAAATGAGCTCAATGGGTCCTATTAACTTTTTCCTTGGTTTAAACATAAGACAGGGACCCGAAGGCATCTTTATTAATCAAGAAGCTTACACAAAGACTCTCCTAGCGAAGTTTGGCATGATGGGAGACTCAAAGTCAAAGTCCCTATGGCATTCGGCACCAAGCTTACCTCATCTCTAGACAAACCGGCTGTCGACATCACACTCTATCGTCAAATGATAGGCTCACTGATGTATCTAACTGCTAGCAGGCCTGATATCATGTTTTCTGTGTGTTATTGTGCTCGATTTCAGGCTAACCCACGAGAACCTCACATGCTGGCAGTAAAGAACATCCTACGCTATCTCAAGCGAACCACCTCCTTAGGTCTGTGGTATCCATCCAATTCAGGCTTCTTCGTTCAAGCCTATTCTGATGTTGACCTTGGAGGATGTGGACTCGACCGTAAAAGCACAACTGGTGGCTGTCAATTTCTTGATGGGAAATTGGTCAGCTGGCAATCCAAGAAACAAACATGTGTGTCGCTGTCTACTGCCGAAGCGGAATACATTGCCGCTGCATCCTGCACATCACAAGTGATTTGGATCCAGAGTCAACTTCGAGACTATGGACTCAATATGAAGAAGATCCCACTATATTGTGACTCTGAAAGTGCAATTAGGATCTGTCATAACCCAGTGCTGCACTCTAAAACCAAACACATAGCACTGAGGTATCACTTCATCAAAGATCATGTGGAAGATGGAAATGTCGAAGTTCACTTCGTAAGAACCACTGATCAACTGGCTGACGTTTTTACCAAAGCTCTTCCAGAAGCATCATTCAATAAAATATTGCAAGGGCTAGGAATGATGGAATCAGAGTCAGTTCCTCACACTACCTCTCAACCTCAAACGTAAGAAGCGAAACCAACCGAACGTTCGGGTTCGGTTCAACCATCTGACTCGCTCATTACTTCAAAGGTAGTTTTTCTGTGTTGTATATTTCTTGTACTATTTTGTTTTTCTTTATATTTAAAATATTTATTTCTTGTATATCTAAATTCCTTAGTTTCTCAAAATTTTCAAAAACCGAAACCTACCGAAGGTTCGGGTTCGGTTTTTCAAAAATTTTGTGGAACCGAAACCAACCGAAGGTTCGGGTTCGGTTATTCAAAATTTTGTGGAACCGAAACCAACCGAAGGTTCGGGTTCGGTTTTTCAAAATTTTCTAGAACCGAAACCAACCGAACGTTCGGGTTCGGTTTTTCATTTTTTCATTTTTTTTTTTGGTTGTTTAGGTCTTAATTTTATTTTAACTCTTATTTTTTTATTTTTATTTATTAATTTTTTTAAATATAAATTTCAAAAACTCCAAAAATATATTTTTTTTTTGTGTGCTCATTCGTTTATGGGAATACTTGTGATGACTTACTTAAGTGTCCCTAGAAGCATGCTACTGTATGTGTCCCAAGCCTCATAAGATTTTGAATAATATCCTTCATGACTTGGTATACACAAACCTTGTCTTCCCAATAAGGCTAACTCATTTATTCTAATCGTGAGCTACCTCACACTCTTCTCACATGAGTTAAGAGTCTCCTGCTTGGTCCTTATTTTCGCAGCAGAGGTACTATGTTTTCTTACACCTTCTAAATTACACTTCTCCATTACATTCGTTTCATCATTGTAACCCTTGAGACTCTCAGAAACTACCACTGAGATTTATGGTTACACAACATCTGTGTTTATGATCTTAGTTTTGTGTCACTACGAGCTGAGTGAAACCCAAAATTCCACACCAACGAATTGACGGTGACCAATTAATTTGATCAAGATTTCACCAATGAATTGACGAATGTACCCTCATGGAATCTCAAATTTTTTTGCGTGATTCTAATGAAATTGTTACCCACCATAACATTTCTTCCCAAGGGATCTAGTTTTAAATTTTTATCTGAGATTTCATATTAATCCAAGCTACTTTAAAATCAAATCCTATCTACTTGTTCAACAGACTACACCGGTCTCACAAGTACTTTGTTCACTTTCGTTCTTATATCAAGAACTGAATTGATGAATCAAAGCGAAACTACCCCAAGTTAACCTAATTAAAAGAAGCCTTTCAACATTTCTTAATAAATGTTTGATCGTCATTCAACGGGATTCCACACTAACACTTTGAGGTCTCTCTTGACCTTGAAGAAAGAGATTCGTGCCCGGGATCATCAGTTTCGTGTCATTATTGACATCACAGATTATCCTAAAAAGAGTTGCTTTATTTCTTTTTCTTTTACACTCTTTGCACGAAAATCCTAGATTTTCATAAAATTCCGTTACTAATTATTTTACAGGCTGGATTATTACTGGATGGTTACAAAAGAAGTTGTGGTCAAAAATTAGCCATGTGGGTCATTAATTGAAAACAGCTGTTTCAAAAGGGGATAAGACAAAAAGTTGCTAACTCGGCGGGAGTTCAATGGATAGAAATTCAAACGACGGTAAAAAGGAGGGCGCGTGAATTTGAAACGGTCGCGCTTTTTCTGACACTTAAAGGACGCGTGTGCGATAATGAAGAGTCATCAATCTGGCATAAGAGGCACGTGTGGAAATGGAAACGGTTCCTTTCTCTGAACCGGCACTTATTGGGCGGCGTAATCCTAGGAATCTGACACTCTCTCTCCTACGTGATCATCGCACGCCCCAACTGTCACCAATCAGTCACTCAAAAACCCGTTTCGTATTTCCATAAGAGATTTGAAACGATTTTTCTCTCTCCTCACCAACTATAAAAGGCCATCAACACCACCTTTTACCTCTTTACTGCCCCCATAATTCCCAAAGCAAAAATACTCCCAAACACTCTCACGTTCTTCTTCTTCTCCAAACCTGCAACAATGGTTGAATCTTCATCTGTTCATGCAACTTCTCAGATTCTTCCCATCCGACCCCAGCAATGCCTGGTCATCGATCTGAACCCACTGGCGTATGATCCCTACATGTCGCCGGTCATAGAATGCCTCAAGTACTCCCAGCTTGCTCCTGCACTGTCAAGAATTGAAACGGTGCCGATGGTGGCCTTATCTCAGGTCTATGCGACGGCTTACTATGACAAGGCCGTCGACCGGGTATTCTTTGAAGTTGCAGAACACAAGACTTCAATTTCTCGCCCCCGTTTCTGCACTTTGTTAGGGTTTGCAGCTGATTCATCGCGAGTTCACCCGGACACGATTCTGGTTGGGATGTTGTACAGCATGTTTTACAACATGGGCTACACAGAGGTTCTCACCTTCGTCGCAAGGTTTAAGAAGTCCTGCCTACCGCCCCAATGGAATGGGTTATTTACAGTTCTCTTCAAGGGACTGTCAGAGAGGAGCTCAGGATCTGACGGTGCAAGTCGTCTTTTCCTTTCGATAATGTACGGAGTGTACATTGGGATAAACCTAGACTATGGGTTTGTCCTTTGGCAACAGCTGATTCAGAGCCTCTCTTCCTCTTCCCGACACTCCGAGGTGTCGCTGGCCCGGTTTTGGATCTTGATAACAAGATGGGCCATGGACAAGTTCGACGTTCCAACAGCCGATGGTGCATCGATGTCTTCTATTGGTACGTTTCATACCAAGAAGATCATCGTATCCGATGCATCAAAATTTTCTTTTATTGGCTCTATCCCGGAGTCGATGTATGGGGATGTGCCCTCCGATAGCAAACTGATCAGAACGATCAAGGAGTTAGGGCCAACTGGTCCGAGGGAACTGACACCGGACATGCTGCGATCTATTCATGATGCCGACAAACCGGTAGCCAGGGGTAAAAAGGCAGAGAAGGGGAAGCAAGTGTCCAAGGCTCCAAAGGGACCTTCTCCTAAGAAGCGAAAACAAACGAAGGCTGCTTCACCCCCACAACCGAAAAGGAGGAAGCCCCAACAGAAGCGAAAGCTAGTCATTCCCTCCTCTTCAAGCGAATCCGAAGGTGGGAGTTCGGACTCTGAGGGATCACAAGGAGACGAATCTCCTCAACGAGGCAACACACCTCCTCGTTCCCCAACCCCAGACATGGAACTTCATCAATCCCCAGTTCCTTCACCTCCACCCACAATTCCTATTTCCATTCCCACCATAAACCCCACAATTCCCCCAACCTCTATCCCTATACCTCCACCCATATTCACCACATCAACCGAAACACCACCAGTCACCGAAACCCCTCCAGTAACCGAACCTCCTCAAACCGAAACCACCCATACACAACCACCACCCAAAACTAACCCCCCCCCACTCAACCTGAACCAACCAAACCCACTACACCCCCAGCTTCACCACCACCTCAATCTCCAGAAGACGCCTCCGATGGCGGTGATCAATACCTTGGTGGTGATCACATGAACTTCGATTCGGTCTACTATAGTCCATTTCAAGTTCAGAGTGATGAGGAGGATGATGCTCCAGTGACACGGAAGCATCTTCGCGAGCTTAACGAGAAGGTTGATCAGCTTCTCGCCTCCTCTTCCAACCAGCAGTCATCTTTGTCTGAAGCTGCCCTTCAGAAGATCGTTGACGCCTTCTCCAGGGCTCAACATGATTCTGTCGCCTCAGCAACTGCTGCTATAGACGCCTCCACCCGAGCCTGTGAGGCAGCGACCGCAAAAGTCGATAAACTATTCAATGACGCTTCTATCCTGCTGCAGTCTTTGCAGGAGAATGCCGAAGCCACTAAGACAACTCTGGAACCAGTTGTTCAACAATTGGCCCAGTTTGTCTCGATGGAGTTATCTTCGTTCGCTACCCTCAGACAAAATCTTAGCGACGACAACTCGGCACTTCCTGCCTCCATCGATGCCCGCTTGGCGAAACTACAAGAGGATCTTGCGGCAGAAAATTCTCTGATGGACGTCTTGGCAAGTAAGACTACCGCCCTGAAGGTCAAGAGCACGCAGCTTTCCAACTCCCAACAACAATTGGAAGCTCTTCGATCCGAGAGGGAGGTCATAAAGACGTGTGTTTCGGATGTCCACGCAGCTCTCTCAAACATCCTGGAAGCACACGACCCCATCCTTAACCACTCAGTGAGGCGTACCCTCGCTGAAAAACTATCTCCGGCCATGGACCTTTTAAGTAAAATTGAAGGCTTACCGAGTTTCGTGTCCATTCCGAAACAAGGGGGAGATATGAAGCAAGGATCGAAACCACCTCCTTCCTCCAAAGCGACTCACACAACCGAACCACCCCCAACCGGTCATGCCTCGGGTTCGGGTGTGAAGAACAAGGGCAAAAACATAGCAGAGGGAGGAGATGAAGATGAAGATGAAGATGAAGACAAGGAGACCATTGCGGACATGTTAAAAAGAAAGAACAGTCGCAATGCTGAAGGCGATGCCAGTCGTGTGGCGCGTGAGGCTGAAGAAGCCGAACGAAAGCAAAAAGAAGCCCACGATCTCCTTGAGAGCCGAAAGTTGCTCTTCCCTGCCTGGACCAGGGATCGCATGATAAAAGAGGCCATAGAGACTCCAAGCATACTATGGCTCGAGCCGGTGATATCATTCGACTGCAACAACTCTATCGATTCGCAGTTTGATATGCCGCTGACTCGAAAGGCGTTCATCTTCCACGCCTTCTCTAATATTTTTGAAGTCCCGCTTCCGAACGATGAGCTTGACAGGGAGCTCATTGACTTCTACCTGGAAGCCGCTCGCCCTCAGTACCTTACATGGAGCGCCCAGAAGATTGTTAATGTTCGGGTGCTGAAGCCTTATGCCGTGGGGAGATTCACAAACGTTAAGTTCAAGCTCATCCGAGGATCTGCAAGAACTGCCCACATCATCTCGCTGGCGGATCTGCCCAATCTGAATCCTCATGATTGGATAGTATTGTACAATATCCTGCTGACAAATGAATCTGAATATGGTCCCATCATAGACCATGTCAAAAGGATGCTGGCATGCTATATCATGGAGGTTGCCCTAATGGATCAGGAGGTCGCCACAGTTTTTAAGAAGAAACCGAAAGTCGCACCTGTGGGATCGGCCAGTGATCTAAATCAAATGCAAATGGGTAAGATTGATCCGAGGCGAAACTCTGTGATGTTCACTAGAGCCGAAGGACAGAAATGTCTCTTCGCTTTAGCTGACAAACATCTTTACACTACAACTTGCTTGGAGCACGTCTTATCAATCATCAAGCAGTGTAAAGACAATTCGGCTGATGACATCAAGTACTTCAATGATATGATCAACTGGTACATCCGATTTAGACAGACCATCCTCTCCATAACCAAGTGTCTGTTTAACACCGTGAAGAAGAAGGTACCAGCTTCAGCTGCCGGCCCAAGTAAGAAGTGAAGGTCTCGCTCCAAATTGACGCAAAGGGGGAGATTGTTGGGCTGTAGATAGTTTTGATGTTGCGTCTTTTGGACTCGTTGATTAGCCTTGTATTCTCCGGTTTGGGCCTGTCCAACCGAGAGCCTTTTATGTATTGTATATAAGTTAAATGCTTGCATGCATATTAGGTTAAGATTGTTGAGATTATCGAAATAGCGATTGATCAAGAGTACTATATTTTTCTGTAATCGTTCTTGTAATCTTCTAATCCTTTACAGTTGATGTTCTTAATCGAGCTCTTCTAAGGATTTTTTTTAATCATTCGACACGTTTGATTCAAGCTGTTTGTTCTTATTGTTGCATTTTTACTGTTTCATATTCATATACTTGTTCAAGATCTAATCGATCTTCATAGATTAAAAGTTGTTTTTAATCCCATCAAACTTTATTAACAACTATAGTAGTTTCAATTATATTTTACATGGTAAAACATAATTGTGAAATCTTTGTTGAAGGTTTCAAAAGTTCGGATACAAACCGGTAAGAACCATCTAAGGACTTAATGATAATAAATGATGAATTAAATCTTACTTGGTATGATTTACTTTCTAATCGGTAGAAATATCCTCTTTTAATCTTTTTGGGATAATACTTCAATCACTATTAATTATATCTTGAACATAAATACCAACTAACATGTAGATTAAACACTTTATAAGATCTAGTATGCAAAGGCTCCATTCTCATCTTACTTAATGTTTTGTTGATTTGAAGTCAATGTTGGACTAAAGCTTCTAAGCCCAAAATCTACTAAATACATAATTGTATAATACTCTAAATGTGGCTTAGATTATCATATGCAAACCCACCAAGAATAAGTTCTCTTATTATTGTAAAGGCTAAGTTAGTAGAAAGCAAGCTTCTAATGACAAAGCAAGTGGGAAGTACATGGAACTTGAAGCAGCTCAAGAACCATAACATAAAGTAAGCTTCTAGTAATAGTTGGCACTAGTTTTAACAAGGATTGTTAAAATTGAATAATATCCATTCACAAACACAAATTGTTCGCATTAGTGGTAGAAATCATCTATGACTTGAGAAATGTGGAATCTTTCATTGATGATATTTTATTGATGGTTTCTCGAAAATCCATCAAATACCAAGATGTTATGTCAGATCTCGAATCTGATAAATGACTTGGAGTCATGAACATGAGATGTAATCCATGTATGAGAATCAAGTATGAGCTTGAATAAAATTTATCCCTATAGCAAGGCTAGAAGAAGAAAATGATTATTCTAGAAAGAGTAAATTACATAAATAACCATACACATTTAAACCATGGCTTTTTGTAAAAGGATTCTCTCATACTCATTACTGTGGTCCTCATCATACTCATGGGACAACCTGATATTTCGACTCTATGTAATGACCTAAAATGTCAAGTATTGTAACCACTTTTGATATAGTGAAATTAACTTCGAAAAACAAAATGTGCAAAAGTCTCTATAGGGATATCTATTATGCTAGATAATGTGTCAAGGATTACAAAAATACTAAGAACACTAAAATCCGAGTTATAACGAAGCAGTTATGACCATTCTAAGATTTCCGACAAAACCAGCAACACCGATTAAACGAAAAACGCAAAGTTTCAATACAATAGTTTTTAGCCTTAAGTATCTAAATGAAAGTTGTAGATATGATTAAACCATGAGCGTACATAAAAAGAACGTCAAAATCTGACTTCGTATGAGGAAGTTATGATTTTTCTAAGTTCCGGATATAGCAGTAGACAGCTAAAAACTCGAAATAGAGATCGAGAGACTTTTGGCCGAAACAACCTTAATGAGAATCGAAGTTCTCAACAATAGTAGCGCAACGGTGAAAAGTCTGACGATAACAGACATCGGATGAAGAAGTTATGGATTTTTAACGGACTTTTCGTGTCCCGGCTCGTTAAAAATAAATAATTAAAAATAAATTCAAAATTTGCCGATGAAGTCTAAACGAGATTTGTAGTGCATATTTTCAGCTACGCGTGCATATAAAGAACGTCAAAAACGGAGCTCGTACGCGAAAGTTACGGATTTTACAAGTTCGGGGTCCAAAATCCAAGGCTCTCAGGTCTGCCATGACACGACACAGTTAGCGGCGACCCGGCCAGTGACTGTGGGCGTCCAATCAATGGAAGAGGATAAGATGACTCACCACAACGTGGCACCCAAAATATGGCCCTATAAATATATTTCAAGGGCTCCGGGTTTCATTGCTCAGTTCCCTTCTTTCTCGCACTGAAACTCTACATTAAAGCCCCCGAAGCTCCGGTTTTCACACTCAAGTTCCGAAGGAAGATTCTACACTCCCGAGATTCCTGAGAAAATCAACTCTTCCAAGTCGAAGTTCTGCTCGATTATCATCTCGTTTTCTCCAATCATTCAAGTGAGTTCATACCCCTATAAACTACACTTTCAAATGTTTTATCAATGGTTTGTATACACTTTTAGGGGGGGGATACAAGTAAACACACGGTTATTATCGTGTGTAACATAAAGTTTCACTATATACTCTTTTATCAAGTGAATCATATGTGATTCACAACTACTATGTAGGAACTTTCGTATGCAATATATCTTGAAGATAACATCTTGTCTTTTGGAAATAAGACATGTTTATATACATATATACGAATCAAACACTTTATTTATACTTTAAGTATATGTGATCATTTATGTCACTTTAAATGTTATACTTTACATAACAAGTGAGCATTACACTAGGATTTACTATACGAACGAAACACACACTTTGAAAAACTATAATAGGTATAGTTTACGAGAAAATCATGAACATTTACATACTAGAAACACTATATCAAAGAGATACTTTCATATACAAGAAAAAATGGATATTTTCATACGTAAATCTGTTTTATACTAAGTTTTGTGAGGCATTTCACGTACTTTCGAGTATGCATTTTAACTCCTGTATTATATACCATAATCCCTTGTAGGGGGAGTGTGATACTTGTGTATAGATCTATACATGATTGACAATCCCGCACCTAAGCTGTTAACTACAGCTAGGCCGGCAGGCCTGGGGTGACAAACGTCATAACTTTCCAACGCCTGAAGAACGTTGTTATAGGAATCCTGGTCAAATAGCATCGTTATAAGACTCACATGGAGTATTAAAAACACATTGATTTACGGGGTTTTTCAAATGCCTTATCGATTTATACATAAACCTACTATTTTAGGCATGAAAAGCACTATTGCATTAAAATTTTGGAACAATTAAACTACCATCTACTATGGTAGAAAATATGGGATTTTCTAGGAACATTTAAACATGTACAAACCATTTTCATTCTATTTCATACAAACATTGTCACTAAATACTTATGAACTCACCAGCTTAAATGCTGACCTACTCTTTCAAAACTACTTGTATTTCTCAGGGATTCAGTAAGACAGGTAAACTACTCCTTTTGAAGAAGGGACGCTGCGACGTTAGTTTAATTTCGTTTCGACATCATATTGTAATTTCTTTTGAAACAAGTACTTTTCTACAATGTAAACTTTCAAATTATATATATGATGGTTGTATTACTTTATTTACTATGTATTCAACTGTTTTGATACTACATGAAGTCATCCGCCCTCGAACGATTCTGCCGTTCTGGTTTGGGGGTGTGACAGATTGGTATCGGAGCATTGTTTATAGTGAACTAAGTATATGGAACCACATAAGATATACAAACTATAAATGCATAAGGGACTAAAACTCTCTGACAAAACGTTTTTACACCTATAACCTCGTTTCATTTAATTTAGGTTATTTTGGGTCGTAAAATTACAAATACATGCATAGAACAATATATTTTCATGGTTAGAACTGATGGGTTTTGAGCATTTTAACACTTCCTAAGTGTACATGCAACCCTAATAACCTTGAATCTATGTTTTCACTATATACATGCAAATTTCTTTTTCAAGGTTGTTTCCTAACTAGCATGGCATGGGGATTACATAAAATATAAAACTAGTAGAAATACATACCTTGTTGTTGCTTGGATTCCTTCAAGACTTTGTGAGCCTAGCACCCCAAATGCTGTGCCTCAAATGCTTCACACAACACCACAAAACTTGGAATAACTTGAGAGAATACTTCTAGCACTCAAAATCGGTTATGCCCTCTCTAGTAACACTAGGTCACGATTTTGCTAGCCAGAGGGTCCCTTTTATAGTGGTGTCACAATTACAGTTTCATCATGAAGACCCATAATTGTCATGACTCTTCGTTTCTCATGACCCATGGGTTTGTAACTCCCATGGACTATCCATGGAGCTCCAAATGGTTACATGCATAACCCATAAACCATGGATCATTAATCCACCATAAAAGAATTGATGATTGTCATAATCAAGCCTTATATATTTAATTAGTCTCACTTCGATCACCAAATTAATACTAGATTAATACTTGATCAATACTAATTAAATAATACTATTATTAATATATTAGAACTTATAATATATTAATAATCATAAGTGCCTTATTCTCTCATTTAGTCTATCCAAGTATTGCAATGCCATGCAACCCAAATGGACCATGCCGGGTCGGGTCAAGTACATACCAAATAAAGTTATGGACTTAGACACTATATCCAACAAGAACTATAACAGAAGTATTAAGACAAGTTGGACACTACGATTAGGCCTCGAAGTATGTAATCGGATTTGGGACGAATATAGCCTGATCAACTATATTTATCCGAGATGGGACTAACATATGTTGAGGAATGGTCGTAGTGATCAACAAGTCAAAACTTACCAAAAATAAACAATAGTATCAAACATACAAATTTAAATACTATAGGAGTATTTGGTACATGAAATAGTCTAAACGACATGTTTAGTTTACATGTTTCAAATTTTGTTCAATTCTTATAACCCTATTCTCGTATAGTCAAATGGTCGGATTCTATCCACCAGGGGATCCCTACTACCTGAATCAAGGCAATGGTGGATGGGTAGAGGAGGACCCCGAAGAGGATGAAGAACCTATCGAGTTGGATGAAGGGGATGACTCTGGGACAGACTCAGAACTAGAGGTAATCAACCCACCAGTCGTTCAACCTCCCACAGTTAAGAGAAACTTTCAGGGGCCCACTCCATTTGGGGAAGTCACCTCCACCATTGGAGTCAACAGCAAGGAGTGCGTCCTCCTTACGGTATGTGTTGAGACTTCTACGATGTCAGCGGTGGAGGTTCAGCCAATCGAGCACTCCCAGTCATGGTGGGCAAGCTAGCTAACCAGTCCTATCAATCTGAGGTTCAAGCTAACCGGAATCGTGAAGTCAATGTGGAAGTACAAGTTCACACTTCCGACGTCCGTCGACTGGATAGGTTACATGATGACACCCAACTCCGCCCCGACACATTCCAAGCACAAATGATTGCAGCCCTCTCTGAGATGAGGGAACAACAAGCCGCTTTTGATAAGCGTCTTATGGAAGCAAAGCAATCGGATGCGGAGTCAAGCTCCAAGCGCAACCTACGTCACAAGTAGTGCTTTCCAAATCCCAAATTTTGTTATAGAATAGGAACTCGGCTAAAAGTCTTACCTTCTTTAACTTCAAGTAATCAGAGACCTTTAGAAAGGTCAAAATTTTCTAACTTCGGATGTAACGCAACCATATGTTTAATATATATATATATAGGGCATACCTCTTTTGTGTGTTAATTCTGTGCATTTCATTCGAGTTCATGAGTTTGTTTGTTGTTATTCGAACTCCATCGGTGAATCAAACTCAAAGCCTGTGTTGGTCAAACCAAATTCTCGAACTATTAAAGATAGTTAACTCATTATCATTCAACTCTCAACTACCAAAACTTATAGTCTTTTATTTTTATTTCTTGGAAGCATGATGCCTCCTCGTCCAAACCTAAGACCCAGGCCGGGCATGATACCTCCACCACCACCGCCTCCATCAACGGAAAATGCCGCATTGATAGCTGCTGTAACAGCTGCAGTAACAGCAGCAATGGCTCAAATGAGTAACAGTGGTTCTGGTGGGGGAGTAAATAGTTCTACAAATGGCCAACGTCCAGGTCGTTCAGGGGATTGTACATACAAGGATTTCATGAATTGAAAACCCATTACTTTTAATGGGGCCGGAAGAATAATGGCTCTATCACAGTGGATAGAGAAAACTGAAGCAGTTTTCGAGATTTGTTCTTGTTCGGAAGGGAACAAAGTGAAGTTCGTTGCCTGTACTTTCTCTAAGAGAGCTCTGATATGGTTGAATGGCCATGTCAAGTCACTAACGCTAGTAGTGGCTAACTCTATGGGCTCGGAGAATCTAAAACAAATATTACTGCAAGAGTACTGTCCACAGGGCGAATTACAAAAGCTCGAATAGGAACTTTGGGGCCTTACCATGGTAGGCTCAGATATCACGACCTATACCAACAGGTTCAGTGATTTGGCAATCCTTTGCCCAGGGATGGTTGCTCTAGAGAGCAAGAAAATAGAGAGGTAGATCTGGGGCTGTCTGTGACAACCCAAAGATTATTCCGTTACATTACCCCGTTACCGTTAACAGAATATTCCACGTTATAAAAGTTCCGTTAATTTGAGGCCGTAAAATAAATAAATGTTTATTTATTTATATTTTATGTCGTTATCGTTGTGATAAAATAAAGTAAAAACACTTAAGTTACATTTTCATATTAATTTGGAAAAAGGTTAAATTTTATTACGACCACTAAATCGGGTGCAACCAAAAGCCCCGTATAACGACAGTATCGGCTAGATTCCCACTGAGCTTCAACTCCGAGCCCTATATAAGCGAGAGTAAACTCCATTTCCACCTTTTTACTCTCTGTCTAAACTCTCTCTCTCTACAAATTTTTCCTGAGCCAAAAATCGTCCATTTCGAGCCCCAAACGAGTAGTTAACTATCCTAACTTGTTGTATAACCTATCTAGCATACAAATTCGTGTTTAAATCATAAGATAAGGACAAAATGATGTGTTTACGGCCCAAGAACACTCTTGGACCGTGAACACCTCTTAAAGAGGTTTTTAAGCCCCAAAACCCTCCAAACCATGGGACTTAGATACGACTATATGGCTTAAAAATCCGAACTTAGAACACCCTAAACATGAATTTTGAGGAGTAAATAACAGTTACGGCCAAGGAATATGCTTGGGCTGTAAACCCCTCAAACATGGGGAGTAAACTCATTTAAACATGTTTAAAAGCCATATAACTACACCAATAGCCTTGAAATAAATCCTAAAATCATCTAAAAATAGTTTGGGGACCTTAAACATGTCAAACACCCTCCATTTAGGAGTTTACGGCCAAAGCTTCCCAAGAAATAGTTCCAGGGCCGTAAACTCATAAAAACATGTTAAAAGGTGCCCTAAATTCATACCAAGGCTAGTAAAAATTGTTTGGGGACTTTAAGCATATCAAACACCCTCCAAATGAGAGTTTACGGCCATGACACCCCAAGGACAAGTTCCAGGGCCGTAAACTCCTCTATAGGTGTCAAATGATGCCCAAAACTCATACCAAGGCTTGGAAAATTAGTTGGAATCACATGTGATTGTCCTAGCCTTCCAAAATAATTATGGTTTGAGCTTGGGGGGAGTTTACGGCCGTAAAATCCAATTTTACTTCTGTGAACTCCCATAAATAATATATATGCTAGTACAATCCATTCCAAGGCTTTAGAAAAATCCATTCCAACATTGACCATGTGCATTTAAGCCATTTAGCACCCCCCAAAACACCCAATCATGAGTTCACAGCCGTGAACTCATGTATGTATGGGGTATGTGGCCGAAAACTCCCTAAGGAGTTTACTCTTGAAGAGTAAACTCAATTCCCAAGTCCCACGCATCATTACACACCCTTAAATGTTACCCGGGACACCCCTAACGCTTAATTAAAAGTGTTTTCGCACTTAGGAAGTGTATACTTGTTTAATTAGTATTAAATGTACTAATTGTATGTGAACATATGTTATCATATGTTAAATAGGTCACTAAGTGTGTTCAAGCCTTTACTTGACACTGAGCACCCAACCGGCACTTTCATTGGATCCACTTACTCCAGGTGAGTTCATACCCCTGAATGTACCTTTTAAATGTTTTTACATGTTTTATAGGGGGGAATACAAGTTAAACATGCCAGTTATCATATCACGCATGCACAAGGATTTACCACATTGTAAACTATTTTACCAAGTAGGACACTATAAATGTTTTTCTAAAAGGTTTTCACTTGTTCAAAACTCATACTTAAACTGTTTTTTAAAGTTCATTTTAATCTGGTTGATGAAAAGTTTCCAAAGAATTTCTAAGAGTTTTCAAACTTATTTTACCAAAGAACACCAAGTTGTGATATTCTTGAGCATAAAGGTTTTCCAAAGTTTTCATCAAAGTTCTCTTTCATGCTGTATATTATTACTTGTTAGATACCGCGGCTTCGCTTTTACTTAGTTTAAACTCCTACTTGATAACGTTCCCACTTCGTGATACACTTATATCAGTTAACGCTTATACTTCACGATCCGGTTATTCCACACTGTACGGATATACATGACGATTGGTTATTCCACACTGTTCGGTTATACTTCACGATTCGGTTATTCCATATTGTACGCTTATACTTCACGATTCGATTATTCCACACGACTCGGTTATACATCACGATTCAATTATTCCACACGACTCGGTTATACATCACGATTCGGTTATACTTCATGATATGATTCCACTTGTTATACACACTCAAGCATAGTTAGATGTATGTCTGTGCTTGTTTAGATGCATATAAATAATGATTGAAGGACTTAGGAAGGCTTGTCCGCCCTATTTCCTTTTCTTCGTTGAGATGTGGTCTGGTCGGATCGGATATCCATCCGAAGGTCGTTTGATTCATTAGTTATATATTATGTACACAAGCGTAGACATATAGGTTTACATTAGTCAGTCCAGTTAAGAGTCTCTACCACCAGTTCAGCACTTACATTGGAAACCCTCTACCCACTATTTGGGATGCATCTTCGGGACACGACCTTCTCCGTCGTCTAGATGGTAACTAGAGTCTCCTGTAGGGAGAGCGGACGTTGTGTGTATAGATATATACGGGATTGACACCCCCGCACCCTGACTGCTTGCTACAGTCCATGGCCTACCAAGCCAATGGGTGACAAATGTCATATTCTCTAGATGCTTGTAGGGCGTCAGGTACTCTAGTGTCGGTTAGTATGGTTACGAGTATCCCAGGTTACCTTATAATTCATGGCCATAAGGTAATGGTAATTCACCAGCAATTTACACTGTATGCTGGAAACCCACTCTCGGAGTCACACTGTATTCACTGTTTTAGACCTTGCTAGACGTATCATTCAGTTGATATTGTCTGGGGTCTATGTTCACTGTTCTAGATCTTACTAGATTTACCTTTCATTTGGTACCGTCTGGGGTTTGTGTATCTTTCTGTTAGACTGAGCCAGGCGTGTCGTTCATTCGATACTCTCTTGGAGTTTATGATTCCCTTGCCTTAGTCAGCAGTCCTCACTGCTGAGGCATATGTTATTTCCCTGAATTCTCCTGCTTTCTTAATAATGAAATTCTGTATTTTGATAATGATAGCGATTAAGGGAAAACTACCTTTTAACCACATAACTTCATCCAGTCTTGGTAGAAGACTGCTTTTATTAAACAAAATATAGGATTTTCTGGAAAAGACACTAATGTAATAGATACACTGAAACTACCACTTTTATTAAAGTTATTTGAATAAAATGTCACTAAATGCTTATGAACTCACCAACATTTGTAAAAATGCTGATACTCGCTTTTCAAATAACTTGTATTCTCAGGTCAGCATTAGATAGGTACATTCCCGGAGCTGTTGATGAAGATAACTTAATACCAAACCGCACTTATATTATTACATGTATTACTTTGATGTATCGTAATGTAAACCATGTAAAACTATTACCATTAATGCAATGTTTTGTTGTACTTTGATTACTATAATGCATGTGTTGTGACACTTGACATGACGTCATCCACCCCAGAACGTTTCCGCCGTTCCGGTTTTGGGGTGTGACAGATTGGTATCAGAGCATTGTTTATAGTGAGCTAAGTATATCAATTCATAAAAGATATACAGCCTATAAATACAAAAGGGATAAAACACTCTGACCAAGAATTATACTTTAAAATATTACCATTTTTTACCAAAGTATTAGAACATCCAGAACCTAAACACTCGAACACAAGTATCACAAGAACAACAAGAATAAAAGTCTTCGGATGTTGAGCATTACCGTCAAACCTGGGCAGTTATGTAATCGTAAGCTGGAATAAATGTAACCTGATCAACTACATTTATTAGAGATGCGATGAACATGTGCTTGGGAGTGATAGTGATGTTGCAACATGTCTGAAACTCACCAACTAGGAATGCTAGAGCCAAACATAAAGTTAAAATACTACAGGAGTATTTTCGAACACTAAAAGACTCACACAAATCCCATAATCACATTCAGAAGATAAGAAAACCAACAAGAAATTAAAATACCATAGGGGTATTTTAGAATCTATAACCAACCTTGTGTGAAGAACTAAAAAGATCCTTATTGATATACCTACAACTACAAAGGGTATACTTCTGAGGTTATATGTAATAAGGATCCCATAGGCTAAGAATGTGTGGTTTCGCTCTACTTCCTTTTCCTCGTTGGGATGTGGATATAGAGTAGTATCACATATTCGAAGGCCTATCGGATCTAATCTATATATGATTTGTATACTATGTGTAATCGTAGCAGGACTCGATATGGATCATCCAGTGAAATGTTAATAATCTTTTAGGATTCTTTAGACATTTCCATTCTCGCACGAACCCTGTAGACAACCCTATCCACTTCAGTGCTTAACAGAAGAGTTGATGCAGACCCAGAAGAGGTTCGTTGAGAAGATTTCCTGTTCGGAAATAAATGAACTGGGTTGAGACTATTGAATTCACCAAGTGCCTATATCTTTTTAGAGACACCGGTGAGAAACTCGCCTAAACTTCCGAGATTTCCAGTCATCCATCATGAAGTGCTGACATCCAGAGACGGATTCGGAATTAAGGAAGAGTAGAGATTCAATATGTCCATACGAGAAGAGAAACCTAGGTAACTACCCAAAGGAAACCAATGCCGATACCAGCCAAAGATACGAGGCAGACAGAGGGAGCCAGTACATGGATCCCGAGAATTGTCTTGTCCTCGTGTTCGTCACACTAATAAACCCGTAAAATAATACAATTTAGTGAGTTGTGGCTACACTACTCACGCTATGTGTTAGGTAAATCGTCATTTCCCATTGCCAGTTACACGATTAGAGCGGATCCCCGCACCTCTAATGAGAATATTTAGCCATAAGCCTTCATAAGCCTCTCTTTCCGCGGTTTCGTTCCGAACTGTTCTTAAATCTCTCCAGGCCGGAGAGTGAAACTTTTCCTAGTATAAAAGGTAACTTAGTAGGAACGACTCGGATCTTATGGCCTTTTCCCGATACCCATACTCCTACCTTGATTACCAGGACTACATCATAGGGATGTAGGTCGACACTCAGACAACCAGTATCCGAGGCACGGGAAAAATTTATGCCTAATACAGTCGGGATAGATATGTCCAGGGTTATCCATCGTCTCTCATTATCTTGTATTCCTTTCCGTGTAGGAAAAACCATGCCTCCAAAGAAGCGTAACCAGTCCACAAGCAAGAAACCTACTCTCTTATTCGATGAAGCTACGTTCCAAGCTGCAGTCTCGACAGCCGTAGCAGCTGTCATGGCTCACCTAAATGCTAACAACGCCAATGTTAGCAAGGGCCCTGTTGGGAATTCCGATCCTAGCAATGGACAGCAGCAACCAACACCTACATACCCAGCCACCCAAGAACCTCAACCGAATGCACTAAAGAGAAAACTCAAGATCGAAGAGGGAGGTACCTCGGCTCAAGGACCTTCCGAAGGGCAACAAGCTGAGGCAGTCAATACCCCTGTCAATCCTTCCCTCCTAACTTCAAGAAGACCATACCTAGGAAACCTTCCCCACTACAGCAAGTGCAGTTACCACCATCATGGTGGCTGTCGGGAACTCTATTGTGCTAGGTGCCACATGAAGGGGCATACTGCTCGCGTATGCAAAACCCCGGTGGAGCGTATTGCATCAATCACCAATGTGACAACCAACCCAGTTTGTCGTCTATGTGGTGAGATTGGACACTTCAAAAGGGATTGCCCAACTGAAGGAAACAACAAAGACACAGGAGGAGCCTAACTCTACTGCTTCAGGAGAAGCATCAAGGAACCCGGTAGATTTTTGGTACGTCTCTCAATCTCAGATAACTAACGCAAAATATTAAAAGGCTAATTCAAATGTAAATACTTCCCCATTAAGGCGAAAGTCGCAGCACTGTTATAAAATTTAAAATTCATTAGGTAAAACTATAATGGCTAAACGTATGCGTTACGGCCATGTATAGTTAAGATGGATAGACCTAGAGTTAGTGAATGCCGCCTCATTTCCTGTTCCTCGTTTGGTTGTGGATTTAGGGCGGATTCGCTCAGTCAACAGTCCTCCCCACCATAACTATACATGACTAGTATATGTTAGGCGATTATAGAAATGCCTCGTGAGAATCCATTCATGAAAAGGTACTCTACTCGGAAACACTTAGGACTCTCTATAGTCCCGCGTCGACTCTAACGGTCCAAGTATCTGCGGCAGTGATACACAGGACGAAACCCGAGACGCCTAGAACTTGTGTGCCTGTTCGGCACATGACTCTATCGATCCTCATTTTATATCATGTCGAGGTATGCCAACTTCGACGACTCTATCGATCATGGTTTGACGTAGTGCAACCATGTGTACATCCTTAGTGCTGTATAAAAAGAACTTTCTCCGTAGCCATGTCGGCAAATAAAGGTTCTTCCGAACCTAAACATAATACAAATAATCAAACCTAATACGATCCGTCAGTCGTCCCTCTTATCTCAAACCTTCCGAAGTACCCGAGAGAAGGGTACCACGTGCTGTTGACCGACCCCTCTTAGTCATATGGAAACCGAAGCGATAGACACTGCAAGATACTCCAGAAGACAATGAACATCCGAAGCATACTTCGTAGATTCCCCAGAAAGACCCTTCGCACCTCGCACATTAGGTTCGTGAACCCAGAGGATAGAACTCATGGGACTGACCACTATAACCAGGTATATGCATAAGGGTGGTATATAGTTGAGATAAAACAGATTTAAGATGTGTGCTTCCTCCCTACTCCCTGTTCCTCGTTGGGTTGTGGGTCTAGGGTGGAGTCGCACAATTGAACATCCTGCCAACCTCAACTATATACGGCTTTCATACACCTAGTATTAGTGGTTAAGCCAAGTATGAGCTCTACCACGAACCTCATAGTAATGCCCTTCATCCTATTCCATAAAATAGGAGCTGGAGTCAAGAGAACCACTGCGGGTTGAGCTACTATAATGACCACAAATCTGAAATTTGTTGTCATACCGGTTAAGCTCACCTGATAACTAACACCCTCAGTTAGTAAAGAGATTAAAGTTTCGAGTGATGGGAACCTATACTCACTAGATTTGACCTAGACCGGGAAAACTCAGGACCTTTGGAAGAGTAGTTTCAGTAGATGCTTGCACTACTCAGGCACTTCGTCCACCTTGTTACAGACAAGTAGGGCCTATAACCCTCCACCCTCTCGCATGGAGGAAATCGTCGTCGCCCTGTAGACGATAGACTGCATCCTCCGAAGTAAACACTAGAATACCGAAAACCACAGGATAACCTCCGCAACCAAGAATACTTGATCAAAGTGCGAAAGTAGTTGCGTTAAGCCTCATGACCCATATCCCGAAGAGATTTTAGACTTGACACTAGCCTTGGTGTTAGTCGAGGGGTTATGCAGGAGCATGCACTTTTCGTACTAGAATAAACCAAAGTCTTAGAGATTCATTGGACTATTTGGTGTTCCACGAATACTATCTCACGCAGAAATAGTAAAACCACCTCCAGAGATAGTCCAACACTCGTCTAGTGAAACCCTATCTCCCCGACCCTGAGGGTTTCCGTTAGAAATATCTCAAGCATCAGAAGTGCAGGTTCATTTTGCACGAGCTTGAGATAGACACTCTACAACAAAAAGATACCGTAGACACACAACCCATCCGATGATCTAGAAAGTCTCTAAAAGCCATTTGACAGGAAACGCGAAACCAAAGACAACCCGAGCTTCCTAAGAACCAACCTGAAGGACCACACATCCAGTACGAGTGAGAACGTTAGGAACTTCAGAATGGCGGTCACACCAGTGATGATCTTGCCATAGAAGTGCACTATGTTCTAAGTACTGAAAAGCTCTACCCTTCCGAGAGCTCAGGACCATCTGAGAATCCTCACGGAGATTTGGTCCAACCCTCGTCAGACCACTACTACTACCGGATATTCCACAAGTTTCACACCTGATCGATCCACTTCTTAGACTTGATATGTGTTTACCCGACGTCACTCTTCGTATCCCACTCATCTTTATAGAGACCATTGAGAACCCTAACCTCGTAGATACACCAGTCGGAAAACGCTAACTGCACGAGATGCAATTCGCATCCCGTAGGTGGAGGTTTGTTGGAGTGACAAACACAGGCCAGAGATTCACTTGGGAATGCGAGGACAAACCGAATAGGAAGTACCCTCCTGCCTCTACTTGGTCATTCATACCTACTACCTTGCCTAGACCTGAATTTCGGTACGAAATTCCCTCTAACGGGGGGATGATGTGACAACCCAAAGTTTATTCCGTTACATTACCCCGTTACCGTTAACAGAATATTCCACGTTATTAAAGTTCCGTTAATTTGAGGCCGTAAAATAAGTAAATGTTTATTTATTTATATTTTATGTCGTTATCGTCGTGATAAAATAAAGTAAAAACTCTTAAGTTACATTTCCATATTAATTTGGAAAAAGGTTATATTTTATTACGACCACTAAATCGGGTGCAACCAAAAGCCCCGTATAACGACAGTATCGGGTAGATACCCACTGAGCTTCAACTCCGACCCCTATATAAGGGAGAGTAAACTCCATTTCCACCTTTTTACTCTCTCTCTCTACAAATTTTTCCCGAGCCAAAAATCGTCCATTTCGAGCCCCAAACGAGTAATTAACTATCCTAATTTGTTGTATAACGTATCTAGCATACAAATTCGTGTTTAAATCATAAGATAGGGACAAAATGATGTGTTTACGGTGCAAGAACACTCTTGGACCGTGAACACCATTTAAAGGGGTTTTTAACCCCCAAAACCCCTCCAAACCAATTTTGGGACTTATACGACTATATGGCTTAAAAATCCGGACTTAGAACACCCTAAACATGAATTTTGAGGAGTAAATAAGAGTTTACGGCCAAGGAATATGCTTGGGCCGTAAACCCCTCAAACATGGGGAGTAAACTCATTTAAACATGTTTAAAAGCCATATAACTACACCAATAGCCTTGGAATAAATCCTAGAATCATCTAAAAATAGTTTGGGGACCTTAAACATGTCAAACACCCTCCATTTAGGAGTTTATGGCCAAAGCTTCCCAAGAAATTGTTCCAGGGCCGTAAACTCATAAAAACATATTAAAAGGTGCCCTAAATTCATACCAAGGCTAGTAAAAATTGTTTGGGGACTTTAAGCATATCAAACACCCTCCAAATGAGAGTTTATGACCATGACACCCCAAGGACAAGTTCCAGGGCCGTAAACTCCTCTATAGGTTTCAAATGATACCCAAAACTCATACCAAGGCTTGGAAAATTAGTTGGAATCACATGTGATTGTCCTAGCCTTCCAAAATAATTATGGTTTGAGCTTGGGGGGAGTTTACGGCCGTAAACTCTAATTTTACTGCCGTGAACTCCTATAAATAATATATATGCTAGTACAATCCATTCCAAGGCTTTAGAAAAATCCATTCCAACATTGACCATGTGCATTTAAGCCATTTAGCACCCCCAAAACACCCAATCATGAGTTCACAGCCGTGAACTCATGTATGTATGGGGTATGTGGCCGAAAACTCCCTAAGGAGTTTACTCTTGAAGAGTAAACTCAATTCCCAAGTCCCACGCATCATTACACACCCTTAAATGTTACCCGGGACACCCTAACGCTTAATTAAAAGTGTTTTCGCACTTAGGAAGCGTATACTTGTTTAATTAGTATTAAATGTACTAATTGTATGTGAACATATGTTATCATATGTTAAATAGGTCACTAAGTGTGTTCAAGCCTTTACTTGACACCGAGCACCCAACCGACACCTTCGTCGGATCCACTTACTCCAGGTGAGTTCATACCCCTAAATGTACCTTTTAAATGTTTTTACATGTTTTATAGGGGTGAATACAAGTTCAACATGCCAGTTATGATATCAATAACATGTGGTTGATAACCCGCTTGCACAAAGATTTACCACACTGTAAACTGTTTTACCAAGTAGGACACTATAAATGGTTTTCTAAAAGGTTTTCACTTGTTCAAAACTCATACTTAAACTATTTTGTTAAAGTTCATTTTAATCTGGTTGATGAAAAGTTTCCAAAGAATTTCTAAAACTTTTCAAACTTATTTTACCAAAGAACACCAAGTTGTGATATTCTTGAGCATAGAGGTTTTCCAAAGTTTTCATCAAAGTTCTCTTTCATGCCGTATATTCTTACTTGTTATATACCGCGGCTTCGCTTTTACTTAGTTTAAACTCCTACTTGATAACATTCCCACTTCGTGATATACTTATATCAGTTAACGCTTATACTTCACGATCCGGTTATTCCACACTGTACGGATATACATCACGATTGGTTATTCCATACTGTTCGGTTATACTTCACGATTCGTTTATTCCACACTGTACGCTTATACTTCACGATTCGGTTATTCCACATGACTCGGTTATATATCACGATTTGGTTATTCCACACGACTCAGTTATACATCACGATTCGGTTATACTTCACGATATGATTCCACTTGTTATACACACTCAAGCGTAGTTAGATGTATGTCTGTGCTTGTTTAGATGCATATAAATAATGATTGAATGACTTAGGAAGGCTTGTCCGCCCTATTTCCTTTTCTTCGTTGAGATGTGGTCTGGTGGGATCGGATATCCATCCGAAGGTCGTTTGATTCATTAGTTATATATTATGTTCACAAGCATAGATATATAGGTTTACATTAGTCAGTTCAGTTAAGAGTCTCTACCACCAGTTCAGCACTTACATTGGAAACCCTCTACCCACTATTTGGGATCCATCTTCGGGACACAGCCTTCTCTGTCATCTAGTTGGTTTCCAGAGTCTCCTGTAGGGAGAGCGGACATTGTGTGTATAGATCTATACGGGATTGACATCCCCGCACCCTGACTGCTAACTACAGTCCACGGCCTACCAAGCCAATGGGTGACAAATGTCGTATTCTCTAGATGCTTGTAGGGCGTCAGGTACTCTAGTGTCGGTTAGTATGGTTACGAGTATCCCAGGTTACCTTATAATTCATGGCCATAAGGTAATGGTAATTCACCAGAAATTTACATTGTATGCTGGAAACCCACTCTCAGAGTCACACTATATTCACTGTTTTAGACCTTGCTAGACGTATCATTCAGTTGATACTGTCTGGGGTTTATCTTCACTGTTCTAGATCTTACTAGATGTACCTTTCATTTGGTACCGTCTGGGGTCTGTGTCTCTTTCTGTTAGACTGAGTCAGGCGTGTCGTTCATTTGATACTCTCCTGAAGTTTATGATTCCCTTGCCTTAGTCAGCAGTCCTCACTGCTGAGGCATATGTTATTTCCCTGAATTCTCCTGATTTCTTAATAATCAAATTCTGTATTTTGATAATGATAGTGATTAAGGGAAAACTACCTTTTTACCACATAACTCCGTCGAGTCTTGGTAGAAGACTGGTTTTATTAAAGAAAATATAGGATTTTCTGGAAAAGACACTAATGTAATAGATACACTGAAACTACCACTTTTATTAAAGTTATTTGAATAAAATGCCACTAAATGCTTATGAACTCACCAGCATTTGTAAAAATGCTGATACTCGCTTTTCAAATAACTTGTATTCTCAGGTCAGCATTAGACAGGTACATTCCCGAAGCTGTTGATGAAGATAGCTTAATACCAAACCGCACTTCTATTATTACCTATATTACTTTGATGTATCGTAATGTAAACCATGTAAAACTATTACCATTAATGCAATGTTTTGTTGTACTTTGATTAGTATAATGCATGTGTTGTGATACTTGACATGACGTCATCCACCCCAGAACGTTTCCGCCGTTCCGGTTTTGGGGTGTGACACTGTCCCCCCAGATTCAAGGAAGTGTACTAGCTTCCAAACCAGTCACTTCGATAGCGCCAAACAGTTGGCACTAGCCCTCGTTGACCATGGAATCTGTCAAGGCTTTGCAACTACCACTCCGGAGCAACCCAGAGGAAGCAACAATACCAACAACAACAACAAGAAGAAGTTCTGGAACAAAAGGAAGAGTCAGCCTTCACAGGAATCTTCCAAGAAACAACAGATTGTGGCAGTCCATGCCGCTATTGCCCCCACAGCTGCTCCAATTACCACTACACCAACAAAGCAATATGCTGGAAAT
Organism: Lactuca serriola; assembly: GCF_051521515.1. Taxonomy (NCBI): domain Eukaryota; kingdom Viridiplantae; phylum Streptophyta; class Magnoliopsida; order Asterales; family Asteraceae; genus Lactuca; species Lactuca serriola. The sequence continues at coordinate 137,361,742 of NC_136416.1, forward strand.
CTGCCGAAGTGGGCCAAATGCAATTTCCACCACAATGGAAATTGACGGGAGATGCACTGTAATAATTGCAACACGAAAGGGCATACAACCCGTTTCTGTAGAGCACCTGCACAACCGATCACCCAAGTCCAAGGAGTCGGTGTGGGTCAAGCATGTTATGGGTGCGGTGAAGCTGGGCATTACAAAAGAGACTGCCCTAAGGCAAGAAATACGGGCGGCATGGGACGAGTGCTGGCAATAAGGCAGAACGAAGCGATAGCTGATCCCACAGTGGTTACGGGTACATTTCTCCTCAATAACGTTTATGCATGCATACTCTTTGATTGCGGTGCGGAGAGGAGCTTCGTGAGTCATAAATTCAAGCACGTACTAAAACAGAACCCTAAATCACTCAATAAGATATTTACAGTAGAAATGGCAAACGGTAGGATAGAAAGCACAAACGATATGTACATAGGCTGCACACTAACTCTAAACGAACATTCATTTCAAATTGATCTAATGTCGATCACTATAAAGAGCTTTGATATCATCATCGGTATGGATTGTTTAAGCTTACACCATGCCGATATACTTTTTCATGAAAGGGCTGTTCGCCTGAATCTGCCAAACGGAAAAACTCTTGTCATTTATGGCGACAAGCCCGGTACAAATTTACAAATCAACTCTTGTGTCAAAGCCCATAAATATCTACGTAAGGAGTACCATGCCTTCTTAGACCATGTGGTAGACAAGGAAAAAAGAACCAAAAGACATCAAGGACATTCCAAAAGTCTGAAATTTTCCCGATATCTTCCCTGAAGATCTCCCAGGAGTCCTACCGGAACGTCAAGTCGAGTCCGGAATCGACTTAATTCCCGGAGCTACACCAGTAGCTAAGTCACCATACCGTCAAGCACCGGCAGAGATGAAGGAGTTATCCATCCAGTTAAACCAACTACTCAACAAAGGATTCATCAGGCCGAGCTTCTCACCATGGGGAGCACCAGTCTTGTTCGTAAAGAAGAAGGATGGATCTTTCCGCATGTGCACTCATTACCGGGAACTTAACAAGGTTACTATCAAGAACTGATACCCACTACCACGCATAGACGACTTATTCGACCAACTCCAGGGAGCGAGCTATTTCTAAAAGATAGACATAAGATCCGGGTATCACCAACTACGAGTCTTGGAAGGAGATGTTCCCAAAACAGCTTTTCGAACTTGTTATGGTCAATACAAGTTTGTAGTGATGCCCTTTGGATTAAAAAACGTACCAACAGTGTTCATGGACTTAATGAACCGGGTGTGTCGTTCGTTTCTAGACAAGTATGTGATCGTATTCATAGATGACATACTCATCTATTCGAAGACTATTGAGGATCACAGTCAATACCTCCGACAAGTCTTGGAAACGCTAAGAAGAGAGAAGTTATACGCAAAATTCTCCAAGTGCGAATTTTGGATTCGGAAGGTAGATTTCCTAGGTCACGTGGTTAGAAAAGACGAAATACACGTGTACCCTTCCAAAATCAAAGCAATCGAGAACTGGTCAACTCCAAGAACCCCAACGGAAATTCGATAATTCTTGGGCCTTGCTGGGTATTACCGTAGATTTATACAATACTTCTCGAAGACTGCTAAACCACTCACCACCCTGACCCAGAAGGGGGTAGCTTTCAATTGGGAAGGAAAACAAGACGCTGCATTCCAAAAACTGAAGCAAGCACTATGCAGCGCACCTATATTGTCCTTGCCAGAAGGAGCATAAGACTTCGTGGTCTACAATGATGCATCTAATCAAGGTCTTGGATGCGTACTAATGCAACGAGGTAAGGTCATCACTTACGCCTCAAGACAACTCAAGACGCACAAAGTAACCTAGACTACCCATGATCTTGAACTAGGGGCAGTTGTTTTCGCGCTAAAGATCTGGAGACACCATCTCTATGGCACGAAATGCACGATCTTCACCGATCAAAAGAGCCTTCATCACATTCTTAACTAAAAAGAACTCAACATGAGGCAGAGACGAGGGGTTGAACTACTGAATGACTACGAATGCGAGATTCACTATCACCCAGGAAAAGTGAATGTAGTAGTTGATGCTCTCAGTCGAAAAGAATACTCAGGTAGCCGAGTGAAATCCTTAACCATGACGATCCATTCACTTCTGTCCACATAAATCAAGGAAGCTCAGAGGGAAGCCTTGAAAACAGAGAATGTGGCAGGTGAAGCCCTAAGAGGAATGGACAAGAATCTTGAAGTCAAGGGTAACGGAGTTTGCTACTTCATGGATCGGATCTAGACACCAAAGTTTGGTGGATTCAGAGACGTGGTCATGAACGAGGCGCATAAGACTTGATACTCCGTGCATCCAGGTTCGGACAAGATGTATCTGGACCTCAAGAAACTGTATTGGTGGTCGAACATGAAAGAAGAGATAGCTACCTATGTGAGCAAGTGTCTGACTTGCGCCAAAGTCAAGGTAGAGTACCAAAAGCCATCAGGATTACTATAACAACCCGAAATACCCGAGTGGAACTGGGAACGGATAACCATGGATTTCATAACCAAATTACCCAAGACAGCAGGTGGGCTATACACCATCTGGGTAATTGTCAATAGGTTAACAAAATCCACACACTTCCTACCCATAAAGGAAACTGATAAGATGGAGAAGCTAACTCGAACTTACATCTGAGAGATTGTACGACTGCACGGTGTACCAATATCCATTATTTCCAACAGAGATAGTAGGTTCACCTCGCGTTTCTGGCAGTCGCTACAAAAATCTCTTAGAATGAGACTAGACATGAGTACCGATTACCATCTACAAACTGACGGTCAAAGTGAGAGGACCATACAAACCTTGGAAGATATGCTAAGAGCTTGTGTAATCGATTTTGGTAAAGCATGGGATACCCATTTACCACTAGTTGAATTCTCATACAACAATAGCTATCACTCCAGCATTAAAGTTGCTCCATTCGAAGCCCTCTATGGCCGCAAGTGCAGATCACCGTTGTGCTGGGCTGAAGTGGGCGACACGCAACTAGCCAAGGGACAAGTACCCGATAGCACTCTCACAGGCCCGTAAATCATAAGAGAAAAAACTGAGAAGATTGTTCAGATTAGGGAACGACTAAAGGCATCAAGAGATAGACAAAAGAGTTACGCGGACAAAAGACGGAAACCCTTGGAATTCCAGGTTGGAGACCGTGTCCTACTAAAAGTCTCACCATGGAAAGGTTTGATACTTTTTTGAAAGCGTGGGAAACTAAACCCAAGGTATATCGGACCATTCTAGATCCTTGCAAGGATCGGCCCGGTAGACTACAAACTTCGTCTACTGCAGGAACTCAATAACGTACACCCTACCTTTCATGTGTTAAACTTGAAGAAATGTTTGTCCGATGAGACCCTCGTCGTCCCTCTAGACGAAATTGAAATCAACGAGAGTCTCCACTTTATAGAAGAACCAATTGAAATCATCGATAGGGAAACTAAAAGAACAAAACAAAGTCTCATACCCACTGTGAAAGTCCGCTGGAATGCAAAGCGGGGACCTGAATATACTTGGGGCGCGAAGATTAGATGAAACAAAAGTACCCGCATATGTTTCCCTAGTCCACAAATAACTACCTTACATTAAATTTCGGGACGAAATTCTGTAACGACCAAAAATTTCAACCAATTTAAAAATTTTCAAAAACAACCCAATACCATTAAAGTTATTACAAAAAGGTTTTCAATACATTTTATTTTAAGTATTCTCAGAATCTCATCTCAATATAAACACGAGGAGCGGTAAGATCACGCCTTCGCCTTGCCACGGTCTCCTGAAGAACCTGAAAAACATTAAATCGCAACTGTAAGCCCGAAAGCTTAGTGAGATACCCCCAAAATACCAACCACAAATACCATACACGCATAACATGCCATAAAATATCTGATCACAGAACAGCCATGCACTTCGGGTCTACTATGGGACTGGTCCGCCGCACCGGCCAACAGTCCACCTGGTCCACCCTCCGAGTCTAGCCATATCCCTAGAGTCTACAGTGTGATTGGTCCTCCCGCGCCGGGCCTTCAATCCACCTGGTCCACTCTCCGAATCTAACCACATACATCGAGTCTGCAGTGTGATTGGTGCGCCCGCACCGGGCCTTCAATCCACCTGGTCCACTCTCTGAGTCTATAATATGACTGGTCCGCCTGCACCGGGCCTTCAGTCGGCCTGGTCCACTCTCCGAGCCTCAGCACGTCTGGTCCGCCCTCTTGGGGCCTACACCCTATCCGGACCGCTCGCTGGGCCTTCGGGACAACCGGTCGGCCCTGGGTATCTTGGCCTACAGCACAAAGCAGGACCCGCCTCAACCCAACTCCAGTCCAAACAACCATGTGCACATATACATACAATCATATAGCAATTCACAGTCAACAAGCAGATCAAACAGATCACATAACATATCATCATCCTAACTAGGATACCGACCTAACCGGTCACTAGCATAGCATCACCCTATCTTTCAGGATACCGATCTCAATCAGGTCTCTAACATATACCATCCTAGCTACCAGGATGTAAACATATCAAAGCAACAACATAACAACCACTACCCGAATCTCAATCTGATTAGGGTCGGCCTTGGTGCCGTAGACCCTGTTGATATAGTGAGGATAACTCACCTCGAAACTGTCGGCTGAAAGGATAAGATCCCGCTACTCCAAACTCCGACATGAACTCCTCCACTGAACAACAACAAAGCACTAAACTCATTAAATACCCATAATTACCAAAATATCCCTGGAAGACAACTGGTCAACCCTTGGACAAAGTCAAAGTCAACCCCTTACTGACTCTACTCGCCGAGTCAACCCGATGAATCGCCGAGTCCCCAAGCTTAGAACTTCCCTCAATCCGTGACCTAACTCGCCGAGTCACCCCGAGACTCGCCGATTCCAACAAATCTGAGTCCACTCGCACACAGCTCACCGAGTCATCCCTTTACTCACCGATTCTCGACTCAACCAGAAGATATTGGGACTCTTCGACAAGAATCGCCGAGTCCAAGAACAGACTCGACGAGTCTGAGGCTATCTTCAACCTACTCGCCGAGTTGTTCTTCCAACTCGTCGAATTCCAGGCCATCTTCATCCAACTCGTCGAGTCTACCCATGTGACTCGCCGAGTACCACCGGTCTGAATCCATACAAAAGCATTCCAGGCCATGCAATTGATCCAAAATATAGATCTAGACTCCTACAACCCATCCATCACATAAAGTGGCAAACTTTACGTGAATCCAAAGAGATCTAGGCCTTTTACACTTTAGGGCTACGGTTTGGGACATGATAGCTTCACTACACACTCAAACACAGGGACTTTCAGGCATTCTAACCCTTCTCCATTCCAAATCTGAGGTAGCAACCTCAGATCTAACCTCTAAACTCCAAAACACCAAAAGATATGATCTCTAACATCCCTAAAATGAAGAATCTAGACAATAGCAGCTCAAACAATGAAATGATACCTCAAAAGGAAGCTCCAAGAGAAGATTAACCTGAATCCTTGCAAAGCCCTTTGATCCAAGTCCCTTTTCCTTCAAGATCTCTTCAACAACCACCTCTCCAAGCTCTAATTCACTCAACAATGGGGTTTCTCCATGAAATTAGGGTTTCTGGAACTCAAAGGATGATAAGGAGGCTGGGGAGGAAACATAATGTTCTTTATATAGGACTCAACCTCCGGATTTAGGGTTTTCTCCATTTAGTGCCTACTCGCCGAGTCCATCTTACTGACTCGCCGAGTCGGCCACTTAACACGCGACCAAGTCGCGACTCTGCTCGCCGAGTCCACCCATGGACTCGCCGAGTTCACCATCCAATTTTACTCTTTTAACCCTTCAACTATACTCTTGCTATTCCGGGATGTTACAATTCTCCCCCACTTACATTAGGCTTCGTTCTCGAAGCCTGCGGCAACTCAATTTCCGAAATACCCCCGCCACGCACCACCTGGCATTAACCCGACCAGGTTCCTCAAAACACAACCATAGAAACCAGAAGCTCACTTTCTCCTTTCTTACGGTGTCCTAACCACTAACTCAAGCCGGCCACCGACTTTACCCTCTGATAACACCACTCAACCACCGGGTACTACCCATGATGCAGCACTGCTCCAATTCACAATCATCACTCGACCCATATGAGCTAGAAAATAACTATGCACCACCGGATTCCCGATCCGAGTCCAACTATAATCATTCTGCTGACAGGAAGACACATTCTTCAGAGCAACTCCCATGAGTTCTCCTCTCGCAATCCCATACACATGCTGAACTAGCTCTAGCACCCTCAGGTTGGGAAAACCTGATACACTGATGACATATTCAAACATCCCCCAGGATGAACCACTACTACATGCACAATTCCCTGATCAGAATCACACTGAGAGCCCAAGACTCCTTCCCTGTATCCCTTCCGAGCCTCTTGGCTCTATGCCCGCGGAATTCCTTCCGCGACCACAACATACATCCCAAACCGGATGTGCTTCCATTCCACTGCCGCAAACACGCTGCTCAATAACCATACTCGGATCACTCTAATCATAACTCTGCTCTGCCACTTTCACTTCTGTGAACTTGCACTCCCTCTCGGAGTTACACTCCTCTCTCTTTCATTGCCAAAGAAAACCACTTGGCTGCCCTGACACTACCACAAGTGCCACAGCGCTCGCCCAACGCTACACCACTCCTTCACAGCGTAACCGCTATGCATCCAACACACATACTCTGACTCTAATCGCAGGGACTCTCAAGCCCATGCACTATCTCTACTAATCCAGATCACTACCCGGGGACAGACCTTTTAATGCTATCACACTGCAACATACACAATCCATATCCTCGAACCGATCCAACAATACCTGCAGAGTCTTCAGCATGACTGGACCGCCTCACCAGGCCTTCAACCAATATGGACCACTCTCAGAACCTTCAGCCAATCTGGACCGCTCTCAGTGCCTTCAGTTTAGCTGGACCGTTCTCCGAGGCTTCGGCCTGACTGGTATGCCTACCGGCCTTCAGTCTATCCGGACCGCTCAACTAACATTCATCATTCCGAGCTATCTCTCCGGGAAATCTTCCCGTGCATACCGTTCTAGCCCTCAAGGGGTTCCGAACTCTAGCTCCATCACACAACTCAATCCCGGCTTGATCCCAGACCCTCCGCAAATAAGTACCCTAGGTCTGTATCCCGCCCTGCATGGCTGCCACTTACTCATGCCAGCCTATGCTCTTGGCTGACAGAACACTGTTGAATCCTAGACAGCTCAACAATCTCACGTACTCATCGATCATTCGGAGAATTTTCCAATTCTCCCCCACTTAGGGCACTGACTATCAACCACCGGTCGCTATCATCGACCTCCCAAAACAACCCTGCACCACACCACACCTACACGCGGACTGACTTCCCACTAGCACTAGCAACCTTCACAAAATCACAATTCCCCACTGATCCTCCCGCTCGAAAGAAACTCAATCTACAGCTAACCACTCCTCAGAAGGCAGATGCTGCCCGACATTTAGACCAAAGCCAGATTCCCACTAACAACCCCATGAATGATAACTAACGAAATTCCCAACACTAACCCATAATCATACCACAACTCTCATAAACAACAAATATCACACCAAGAACCGCTCAAAGATACTAGCACATAAACAATATTCCACAATAATCATAAGATAACAAGACATCAAGGAAGAAACATACCCGCAGCTGCATCCGGCACTGCTCCGACCTCCTCTATCGCAAGCTGAAAAGCACGACCCTGAGCCCTTAGGGGCTCCGCTCCACCCTGACCTCCACCGGTGATCCTCAAAGTGGCCGGTGCTGGAGCCTGCACCGGTCCTGCAGCGAGCTGCAGACAGTTGACCCTCAAATGTCCAACCTGATGACAATGGTAACAAATCCTCAAATCCCAAACCGGCGTTGTCTGCCGACAATCCCTCGCATAGTGCCCCTCCTTTCCGCACTTGCGGCATGCACCACCAGACCTACAAACTCCGGTGTGACCCCTCCCACACTTCCCACAAGTGTGGCTGCTCAGATCCCCCACTCTAGCGTCAACGGTCTTGGACCGTTTCGGCGCCGGCTGCGACTGCACCGGAGCCTGCCTCAGCTCACGCATCTGCAACTCAATCTCTAACTCACGCCGCCTGGCGGCCTCCTGCAACTCCAACAGGGTCTCGTACCTCTGCGTAGACACAAACTGTCTGATGTCCCTCTTGAGCATGCTCAGATATCGAGACATCTGAGCCTGCTCCAAAGCGAACTCTGCGCAGAACATCGCCCTCTCAGTGAACATCCTGGTGATCTCAGTCACCGACTCCGAATCCTGCTTCAGGTCAAGGAACTCCTGAGCCAATCTCTCCCTCTCAACTCGCGGGACATAGAGAGTGCTGAACATCTCCCTGAACTGATCCCATGAAACCGCAGCCCTCTGCGCATCCGAATATGACCCCGTGGTCAATCTCCAACAATCCTTCACCCCGAGCCTCAACAGGTTTAGAGCACACCTCACCCTCTGATCAGCAGGGCATGAACACGTGAAGAAACACCCCTCCACGTACGATAACCATCTCATAGCAACAATCGGGTCCTGAACTCCATCAAAGGTGGGAGGCTTCGTATTATCGAAGTCCCGATACTGAAAACCCCGACCAGCTCTTCCCCTTGCCGCTGCTACAGCTGTTGTAGCTGCCGCGGCAGCCGTCTTTGTGAGAGCTGCATAGCGCTCATCAAAATACTCAACCATGGCGGTCTTGATCGACCCAAACAGCTCCGGCAACTCAGTCCGTAACAACTCAGCAATCTCATCACGTAGGATCTCGCGAATTCTCGCATCCAACTCGCACGTGCTCATCTGACCAATAACCTCGGGCGGTACTGATCCGCTCGGAACTCCCTCTCCTACTCCCGATCCTGATCCGGATCCACTCCCAGCATGCCTCGGAATCTCCATACTGAAAACACCACCCAAAATTTCAGACACTTCCCACTATCTCGGGAACCAACTCTCTCAACCCAACCCTAGAGGTCATGGTTTCCCTGATACGCGTATGGGTCCTGTGCTTTCAGTAGTACGGGCCCATACTACCTTCCACACCTACCCATATTTGTATGAAGTACTACCACAACACCCTAGTAAAAACATGCATAACAACGCTCAACCCTCACAACTAGAGGAACACTAGAAATCTCTCATAAGGAAAGCCTAGGCTACAGGCATCACAAATCAGGAAACATTATCATGAAATCCTGAAGATCCCTAGCCTAGCACTAGCATGCTGTTCTAACAAAGCTCAAAACAAATATCATGTATGGTATTTTGGGGTTACTTACTGTCTCCGGCTGATCGTACCTCCGCATCCTCCTTTACTCATTTTGAAAACCATTTTAAATACTCTTTTGAAAACTCTCCTCGATTTGAGACTGGAGTCACACGAATGCTCCTCCAATTCACTCAAACCAAGGCTCTGATACCAACTTGTAACGACCAAAAATTTCAACCAATTTAAAAATTTTCAAAAACAACCCAATACCATTAAAGTTATTACAAAAAGGTTTTCAATACATTTTATTTTAAGTATTCCCAGAATCTCATCTCAATATAAACACGAGGAGCGGTAAGATCACGCCTTCGCCTTGCCACGGTCTCCTGAAGAACCTGAAAAACATTAAATCGCAACTGTAAGCCCGAAAGCTTAGTGAGATACCCCCAAAATACCAACCACAAATACCATACACGCATAACATGCCATAAAATATCTGATCACAGAACAGCCATGCACTTCGGGTCTACTATGGGACTGGTCCGCCGCACCGGCCAACAGTCCACCTGGTCCACCCTCCGAGTCTAGCCATATCCCTAGAGTCTACAGTGTGATTGGTCCTCCCGCGCCGGGCCTTCAATCCACCTGGTCCACTCTCCGAATCTAACCACATACATCGAGTCTGCAGTGTGATTGGTGCGCCCGCACCGGGCCTTCAATCCACCTGGTCCACTCTCTGAGTCTACAGTAAGACTGGTCCGCCCGCATCGGGCCTTCAGTCGGCCTGGTCCACTCTCCGAGCCTCGGCACGTCTGGTCCGCCCTCTTCGGGCCTACAGCCTATCCGGACCGCTCGCTGGGCCTTCGGGACAACCGGTCGGCCCTGGGTATCTTGGCCTACAGCACAAAGCAGGACCCGCCTCAAGCCAACTCCAGTCCAGACAACCATGTGCACATATACATACAATCATATAGCAATTCACAGTCAACAAGCAGATCAAACAGATCACATAGCATATCATCATCCTAACCAGGATACCGACCTAACCGGTCACTAGCATAGCATCACCCTATCTCTCAGGATACCGATCTCAATCAAGTCTCTAACATATACCATCCTAGCTACCAGGATGTAAACATATCAAAGCAACAACATAACAACCACTACCCGAATCTCAATCTGATTAGGGCCGGCCTTGGTGTCGTAGACCCTGTTGATATAGTGAGGATAACTCACCTCGAAACTGTCGGCTGAAAGGATAAGATCCCGCTACTCCAAACTCCGACACGAACTCCTCCACTGAACAACAACAAAGCACTAAACTCATTAAATACCCATAATTACCAAAATACCCCTGGAAGACAACTGGTCAACCCTTGGACAAAGTCAAATTTAACCCCTGACTGACTCTACTCGCCGAGTCAACCCGATGACTCGCCGAGTCCCCAAGCTTAGAACTTCCCTCAATCTGTGACCTAACTCGCCGAGTCACCCTGAGACTCGCCGAGTCCAACAACTCTGAGTCCACTCGCACACAGCTCACCGAGTCATCCCTTGACTCACCCATTCTCGACTCAACCAGAAAATATTGGGACTCTTCGACAAGACTCGCCGAGTCCAAGAACAGACTCGACGAGTCTGAAGCTATCTTCAACCTACTCACCGAGTTGTTCTTCCAACTCGTCGAGTTCCAGGCCATCTTCATCCAACTCGTCGAGTTTACCCATGTGACTCGCCGAGTACCACCGGTCTGAATCCATACAGAAGCATTCCAGGCCATGCAGTTGATCCAAAACATAGATCTAGCCTCCTACAACCCATCCATCACATAAAGTGGCAAACTTTACGTGAATCCAAAGAGATCTAGGCCTTTTACACTTTAGGGCTAGGGTTTGGGACATGATAGCTTCACTACACACTCAAACACAGGGACTTTCAGGCATTCCAACCCTTCTCCATTCCAGATCTGAGGTAGCAACCTCAGATCTAACCTCTAAACTCCAAAACACTAAAAGATATGATCTCTAACATCCCCAAAATGAAGAATCTAGACAATAGCAGCTCAAACAATGAAATGATACCTCAAAAGGAAGCTCCAAGAGAAGATTAACCCGAATCCTTGCAAATCCCTTTGATCCAAGTCTCTATTCCTTCAAGATCTCTTCAACAACTACCTCACCAAGCTCCAATTCACTCAACAATGGGGTTTCTCCATGAAATTAGGGTTTCTGGAACTCAAGGGATGATAAGGAGGCTGGGGAGGAAACATAATGTTCTTTATATAGGGCTCAACCTCCGGATTTAGGGTTTTCTCCATTCAGCGCCTACTCGCCGAGTCCATCTTACTGACTCGCCGAGTTCACCATCCGATTTTACTCTTTTAACCCTTCAACTATACTCTTGCTATTCCGGGATGTTACAAATTCCCTCTAACGGGGGGATGATGTGACAACCAGATATTTCGACTCTATGTATTGACCTAAAAAGTCAAGTATTGTAACCACTTTTTATATAATGAAATTAACTTTGAAAAATAAAATGTGCAAAAGTATCTATAGGGATATCTATTATGCTAGATAATGTGTCAAGGTTTACAGAAATATTAAGAACACTAAAATCCGAGTTATAACAAAGAAGTTATGACCATTCTAAGATTTCAGACAAAACTGGCAACACCGATTAAACGAAAAATGCAAAGTTTCAATACAATAGTTTTTAGCCTTAAGTATCTAAATGAAAGTTGTAGATATCATTAAACTATGAGCGTACATAAAAAGAACGTCAAAATCTGACTTCGTATGAGGAACTAATGATTTTTCTATGTTCCAGATATAGCAGCAGACAGCTAAAAACTCGAAATAGAGATCGAGAGACTTTTAGCCTGAACAACCTTAATGAGAATCAAAGGTCTCAACAATAGTAGCGCAACGGTGAAAAGTATGACGAAAACGGACATCAGATGAAGAAGTTATGGATTTTTAACGAACTTTTCGTGTCCCGGCCCATTAAAAATAAATAATTAAAAATAAATTCATAATTTGCCGATGAAGTCTAAACGAGAGTTGTAGAGCATATAAAGAACGTCAAAAACGGAGCTCGTACGCGAAAGTTAAGGATTTTACAAGTTCGGGGTCCAAAATCCGAGGCTCTCAGGTCTGCCATGACACGACACAGTTGGCCGCGACCCGGCCAGTGACTGTGGGCGTCCAATCAATGGAAGAGGATAAGATGACTCACCACGTTGTGGCACACCCTTTGCCACGACGTGCACCCAAAATATGGCCCTATGAATAGATTTCAAGGGCTCCGGGTTTCATTGCTTGGTTCCCTTCTTTCTCGCACCGAAACTCTGCGTTTAAACCCCCAAAGCCCCATTTTTCACACTCAAGTTCTGAAGGAAGATTCTACACTCCCGAGATTCCCGAGATTCCCGAGATTCCCGAGAATCCAGAGAAAATCAACTCTTCCAAGTCGATGTTCTGCTCGATTATCATCTCGTTTTCTCCAATCAATCAAGTGAGTTCATACCCCTATAAACTACACTTTCAAATGTTTTCTCAATGCTTTTTATACACTTTTAAGGGGGGGGAGGGGAATACAATTAAACACACGGTTATTATCGTGTGTAACATAAAGTTTCACTATATACTCTTTTATCAAGTGAATATAATGTGATTCATAACTACTACATAGGAACTTTCGTATGCAATATATATTCAAGATAACATCTTGTCTTTTGGAAATAAGACATGTTTATATACATATATACGAATCAAACACTTTATTTATACTTTAAGTATATGTGATCATTTATGTCACTTTAAATGTTATACTTTACATAACAAGTGAGCATTACACTAGGATTTACTATACGAACGAAACACACACTTTGAAAAAGTATAATAGGTATAGTTTACGAGAAAATCATGAACATTTACATAATAGAAGCACTATATCAAAGAGATACTTTCATATACAAGAACAAATGGGTATTTTCATATGTAAATCTGTTTTATACTAAGTTTTGTGAGGCATTTCACGTACTTTCGAGTATGCATTTTAAGTCATGTATTATATACCATAATCCCTTGTAGGGGGAGCGTGATACTTGTGTATAGATCTATATGGGATTGACAATCCCGCACCTAAGCTGTTAGCTATAGCTAGGCCGGCAGGCCTGGGGTGACAAACGTCATAACTTTCCAACGCCTGAAGAACGTCGTTATAGGCATCCTGGTCAAATAGCATAGTTATAAGACTCACATGGAGTATTAAAAACACATTGATTACGGAGTTTTTCAAATGCCTTAGCGATTTATACATAAACCTACTATTTTAGGCATGAAAAGCACTATTGCATTACAGTTTTGGAACAATTAAACTACCATCTACTATAGTAGAAAATATGGAATTTTCTAGGAACATTTAAACATGTACAAATCATTTTCATTCTATTTCATACAAACATTGTCACTAAATACTTATGAACTCACCAGCTTAAATGTTGAACTACTCTTTCAAAACTACTTGTATTTCTCAGGGATTCAGTAATATAGGTAAACTACTGCTTTTGAAGAAGGGATGCTGCGGCGTTAGTTTAATTTTGTTTCGACATCATATTGTAATTTCTTTTGAAGCAAGTACTTTTCTACAATGTAAACTTTCAAATTATATATATGATGGTTGTATTTGTTTCTTTACTATGTATTCAACTGTTTCGATACTACATGAAGTCATCCGCCCTCGAACGATTCCGCCGTTCTGGTTTGGGGGTGTGACAGATTGGTCTCAGAGGATTGTTTATAGTGAACTAAGTATATGGAACCACATAAGATATACAAAATATAAATGCATAAGGGACTAAAACTCTCTGACAAAACGTTTTTACACCTAAAACCTCGTTTCATTTAATTTAGATTATTTTGGGTCATAAAAGTACAAATATATGCATACAACAATATATTTTCATGGTTAGAACTGATGGGTTTTTAGCATTCTAACACTTCCTAAGTGTACATGCAACCCTAATAACCTTGAATCTATGTTTTCACTATATACATGAAAATTTCTTTTTCAAGGTTATTTCCTAACTAGCATGGCATGGAGATTACATAAAACATAAAACTAGTAGAAATACATACCTTGTTCTTGCTTGGATTCCTTCAAGACTTTGTGAGCCTAGCACCCCAAATGTTGTGCCTCAAATGCTTCACACAACACCATAAAACCTGGTATAACTTTAGAGAATACTTCTAGCACTCAAAATCGGTTATGCCGTCTCTAGTAACACTAGGTCACGATTTTGCTAGCCAGAGGGTCCCTTTTATAGTGGTGTCACAATTACAGTTTCATCATGAAGACCCATAATTGTCATGACTCTTCGTTTCTCATGACCCATGGGTTTGTAACTCCCATGGACTATCCATGGAGCTCCAAATGGTTACATGCATAACCCATAAACCATGGATCATTAATCCACCATAAAAGAATTGATGATTGTCATAATCAACCCTTATATATTTAATTAGTCTCACTTCGATCACCAAATTAATACTAGATTAATACTTGATCAATACTAATTAAATAATACTATTATTAATATATTAGAACTTATAATATATTAATAATCATAAGTGCCTTATTCTCTCATTTAGTCTATCCAAGTATTGCAATGCCATGCAACCCAAATGGACCATGCCGGGTCGGGTCAAGTACATACCAAATAAAGTTATGGACTTAGACACTATATCCAACAAGAACTATAACAGAAGGGTCCCTTTTATAGTGGTGTCACAATTAGGGTTTCATCATGAAGACCCATAATTGTCATGACTCTTCTTTTCTCATGACCCATGGGTTTGTAACTCCCATGGACTATCCATGGAGCTCCAAATGGTTACATCCATAAACCATAAACCATGGATCATTAATCCACCATAAAAGAATTGATGATTGTCATAATCAACCCTTATATATTTAATTAGTCTCACTTCGATCACCAAATTAATACTAGATTAATACTTGATCAATACTAATTAACTAATATTATTATTAATATATTAGAACTTATAATATGTTAATAATCATAAGTGCCTTATTTTCTCATTTAGTCTATCCAAGTATTGCAATGCCATGCAACCCAAATGGACCATGCCGGGTCGGGTCAAGTACATACCAAATAAAGTTATGGACTTAGACACTATATCCAACATTCTCCCACTTGGATAAGTCTAATAACTATATTTGCAAATATGACTTCAAAATACGACTAGCAATCGTAGCTCTTTCAAAGTCTCTCGGAACTGAGATGATGATGATACGCCATTTAAAATAAGTGGTCATATAATCCTCTGTTCTCATGATATCAGCTGGACAAACACATGGAGCATGGTCTTACTTATTGTCCAGCATTTGTTTCTCGATCTCTGATTTGTTTCGACATAGAACTAAATTGAACACATCAATTAGGTTCTGACCGGGCCCGGTACATAGGTCAAAACCAAATCATCGAGGGGCCCAGATATCGCTTCTATTTCTAGAAAGGAACAGATAAACTTCGACTGATATGCTTGTACTAACTACTTGTTGAATTACTCACAAAGGCATGTTTTATAACATCGAGTTACCAATGCGTTTTCGTACAATCAATGAATAATCAACTCATAGTCAACAACTCATATCTCTAGGTTTGAAGATTTATATGATATTACCGTCTCACGATCACTCGAGATAAATTCCATGAAGTGATGCAAGTGAGCATGGGTTGAATCCAATACTCAGCCCTTATGAGTACTCATGAATGTTGTAACAACCATTGCATTGTCTAAAGTACTTTAGACAAATCATACAAGCCAAATTCACGACAGTCTTGATTCATATCTACTTCCAACATATGACTGACTGTGGATGGTTTGAATAACTTAGTCATTCAGGAAGAACGACCTAGTTATTCTGGAAGTCAAAACATGCAAAGTGAGACACAAGAATAATACTAATCTTTTATGGCCCCAACACTTTGAGTGTAAATAAAACACCTTTTATTTAAGCACCACATTGATTACTCATTATTTATGTTTCGATTAATCAATTTTATGCTTGAATTAAAAAATTAGTTGTCCCATGCTCCAAGCATGTACACTATGTTTTTCCAAACAACAATTATGCCATACTCCAAGTATGCATACTATGTTTACATATGTTCCTCTCTTTGTGAAATAGATCAATTGACAATATTCCAATGATGCTCATTTCTCAATTCCAATCCTTGTTGTAAATGCAAGAATACCAAACTCTTGCCATTTACTGTAATCTGATAGATTCTAAACTTATATGCAACGATCCCCTTGTAACGACTATGCACAGAAGTCACAAAGACTTGGCAACAGACATTACAAAGCATTCCAATGGAAAACAATTCCATGGAAATGAAGTCTCAAATTCAAAGTACATTCCTTTGAACATCCTTCTTGCATTAAATTCTCTAATCTTACACAGATTCAAAGAGTAACTTCCACCTATGGGAACAATTCCATATTCCTTCTTGCATTAAGTTCTCTAATCTTACACAGATTCAAAGAGTAACTTCCACCTATGGAAAAAATTCCATATTCCCATTTTAACCATCACTTTGGAACAAGAGTTGCCTCTTTTCAAAATATGTCAATATGGTCCTAACTCTATACTTCCAATTGTCCATGAGTAACCAATCTTTGGTAAACCTCAAAATGTCCTCGACAATTGCTTAATCATTTTTGTCATATTCAGTTCTAATCCGTTTTCCCTTCTTAATGCCCTAAGCATTAGGAAAATTTAGAATGGATGAATATTATAATACATGCAATCGATCCTATGTCCGAAGCATATGGGACATGATTCATGCTATAAAATTTTTATTTGCCATGTTCTCACAATTCGAACTATGAAAACGTATGCCATAATCATAATCGAATTTTGAGACCGCAACATATATAGAAATTCCTTATGTTGAACAATTCCAACATAACATTCATATATATCATTGACTAAAGTTGATAAAACTTGATAAAACTCAATCTAAGCTAGTAGAATTGGAATGAAGTATAAAATCCTCTCCCTTAATTATAGAAAACAACTTTTCAAAGCAAATTGAAACTTTTGTTTTCTATAATTAATATTGATAACTTGAAATACTTAACATAATCATCATGCTCCCACTAGCATAATGATTACCAGCATAACACTTTATGCTCCCACTAGCTTTGACATGTACTCAAAAATCAACTGGACTTCTAGAAATCAATACTTTATTGACTTTCTGACCAAAGTTCATATTTCTGATACTAGATTGCTTTGATAAGACTTTATCAAAAACATACACCTTTCCTTAGATAGCTCACATGTTTGTCTAGACCTTTTGCAATTCTCACTAGTTAGTGTGCCGGTTAACCACACACGCTCTACTAACTATATGAGAATGCAAATATCACAACCGCTATCTACTTAAAATCTTCTTAGTGGAAGCATTTCCTCACCATCATTTTCATGAATCGAAGAGAAACCTTATGACACTTAGATTTATGGTGTATGTGTTCTTTTCCATGTGAATTTTGTCAAAGCCATAATCACAGGACTAGGTTAGTGACACTTCCAAATTCATATGGACTGAACTTGTGCAATCTTAATTTCTCGCCACCCGGCAACACAAGGGCCTACCATTGCTTCCAGGTTGTTATGAAAACAATTGAGAACTCATAGAACTCACAAGCATAATCAACTTTTAACTGGAATAGACACAGAAATAAGAATATGTCAACACGATAGGTTACAAACCTCAAGTCGTGGGCTAGTGATTAACAAATCTCTTGATTAGTTCTTGAACCTATCTTAAGATCTTTTTAAGACTCCCACTGACCTCTTGACATATATGATTCTCTTTGTCAAGAACCATTCCTTGACAAAACAAATATTCAAGAGCTAGTGCGGATTCTTATCAAGTTAAACACTTCTCATTATTGGTCTTAGTTGGTCTTTGTTTTATCCAAAACATCACAACTTACCAATCTCAAATGTACAAGAATAGGAAACATCTTACTCTACATTTGACGAGTGTTATGAACTTTCTAAAGACTATGTCACTTAAGTTACAATCTTGGATTATAACTCCAGGATTTGTTTTTGGAACGAAGTATGAATTATTTTCTGATTTAACCATTTCAACAATTCACGATTCCTCTCCTCAGGCAACAAACACACTAAGGTGTCCTTAGAGGATCAATTGTGATATGGTTCCATAATCACTAAGATGTTCATAAAACAAAATACACAAGTACTCTCCCATCTCTTCAGATTGGAGAAACTTTTATCTTTCTGCCTTATTTGATTCTTCTTATTCATTCTGCCATACATCGGAACTTTTCCAATGTTTCAGAATTACACTTAAACTTGTAAGCATAACCATATTTACTAAACTTTAGTAAATCATAACGAATAATCTTTATCTACCTTTGTGGTGGATCTGACTAGTGCACAACTTAATGTACCCGATCCTTTAGTCCTTCGCTTGACACACATGCGAATGTGAACAAGGAATTAGTCTTAATTTACCAAAGATGAAGATTCTCATTCATCACACAATACAACTTGCATGATTCCAAGTTTCTATCCAACTAAAACTTAGGTGATGAGAATCTTTCCTTATTTGGTAAATTATGACACTACCACTAACGAAAGAATCAAATCCATTTACCCATATTGCTTATCAATGGAAACATGTAGGCAACAACCTTTTTCACAAATGCCATTGTAAGGATACTTAAAATAAATCAAATCAAAACCATTTTCTTTTATTTTAAAACTTTGCAGAAAACTTATCCTTACAATCCATATAGAAAACTTGTTTTTATCTATTCCTAAGCAATATATCTCAACTCTTAAGTAACAGCTCAAAATTCTAATCACCGAACCATGCGATCGAAATCCATCTTCACGAGCAGAATCAGCATATGCTTCCTTTAAGTTTCTTCACTTTTCTTTGATTCTTAAAACATCAACATGTGACCCAGTCACATCATGCAATAAGAATCTCAGAATAGAAACTTAATAGAGTTACACAATGGACTTTACCTGAAGTAGAGTCAAACATTTGACTTTACTATCCTTATGGACTTTTAGGTAAATTTGGCAGCTTTGCAACCAATGCCCTTCCTTTGGCAACAGAAACATGTGGACTCTTTGGAAACGGTACACGGGACTATCACAGACTTAGCCTTTCTCTTTACCATTTGGTCAACCGAGTTGACTATGGCAAATCCCTTTCCATGGGGAAGAGAAAGTTTTTCTGGACATCTGATGTCACCATTATCAATGTCCAAATCAGTTTGGAAGGTAGATCTTCCAGTCTAATTTGCTTTACCAATGCTCCAAATCATTGTTGATTCAGCATCACCAAGCAAATAGATAAGATCATTTAAGGGTCATGTCGTTATCTGTCATCAGGGAGTGACTGAAGAACCAAGTCAACAGCCAGCTACCTTGAGACTTCAACACCCGACTCTCCCGGCTTGTCAATATGTGACTTAATCTCCAATAACTAAGCACATATAGACTTTGTTTGCCAATAGGGATTGAGTGACTTAGAACTTTTCAAGTCTTGAACCTTGTGGGATAAGGAGATTTATTGGAGGAGGTGGAGGAAGTGAAGTATGATTTCTAGTCCCACTAATGCACAACAAAGGGATTGATCATTCACCTTGGTTGCCATTTGGGATATCATCTTCATTAGGAAGCTTGTTCCTAAAGATTTAGGAAGACCATAGCTGTCTAAACTAGAATCTATAATGGGAGAAATTCAAGTTAGTTGATTTAAAGTCCTTAATATAACACCCAATATGAAATATGAAGGCTAGGACCCAATAACCTATTTATAACTGGAAGAGGGATGCCGTAATCCAAAATATAAAATACTTAAAGGTAGGTAAATGACGATTTACCAATTTCCACCATGAAAAACAGAATATAATTAAGTTTTAATTGGATTTGAAACTCCTAGATCTTTTGAGATACATTGAACTTTTCAATGGCATGTTTGAATCTCGATTGTGCCCTCTCAAGTTTGTGACTGGGATGCCGAGGATCACAAACAAGGTGTGAATAACCATACAAATTGACTTGGTACCCTCAAGAATATCACAAACAAGATGTGCCGGTTAACCACACACGCTCCACCGATCTATAATAAAGTCAAGTTACCCTTTGCCACTCTTACTGGTCCATGTTAGTGTGCCGGTTAACGACACATGCTCCAATAACGACTTGGTAAGGTACAAAGTGTAATTTTATGGGCTAGCACCAATTTCACATTTTCCTAAAGTAACTAAGATTGGGAATTTATAATGTATAGTTACTTTATAATTCATTATACTTTTAATGAACATTTAAAGTCGTATCCTACCCGTTCGGTTAACGACCCTCCACTGATCAAGGAAGCGGTGGGTGAGAGTGGACACCCATTAAGTCACCATTTTATAGGCAACAACCTTATACCCCCCCCCCCTTATAGACCGGCTTCGTGAATGAGGCCTACTAACGGTAAGAATGACATATTCTTATACATATCTATATAATATAATTATAATAATAGTATAAGTGTTGATTTTTAAACCTTTTAAAAATCTAAGGTTTAATTTGGAATTAAAGTATTAAAGAGTAAGACTTTTCAAATTCCAAAACTTGAGGGCAAGAATTGAAACTATTCCAACTCTCTTCAATTTGTAACTTATGAGTTTTAATGGTTCATAAAAATGAAGACTCTTCATTTTATGAAACCTCTTTAGTTCTTTAATCACAATTTAAAAAAGTGACTTTTGGTTATCCATAACTTGAGGACAAGTTATGGACACCATTATTGCCATTAAGATCAAGAATTAAACACACATGGAGGTTACACGTAATTCCTATGATCTTCTAAAAACTCATAAGAACACAAATTTATATCAAGCAATTTCAAGAAATCATATAAACATATACAATACTTGAAAATCTATAATAGTCATGTAAAATGGGTTAACATAATCATTATCATTTTGAAAAACAGATTTTACAAGTCCAAAACAGATTGGGATAATGATTTTAATCCATTTCTAGCAACAAAACACGAAAAGCTGCCCAGCACGCTCCTACTCGTCGAGTGCATTATCCTACTCGACGAGTAGGATGAATTTGTTCATGGACTCGGCGAGTCCTCCCCATGAACTCAGCGAGTCCAGTCATCAGTGAGCAGAATTTTCGATTTTCAAGCAGTTTTGCATCAAGTATACAGAAAACAATCCTAGGCTCTGATACCACTGATGGGTTTTGAGCATTCTAACAGTTCCTAAGTGTACATGCAACCCTAATAACCTTGAATCTATGTTTTCACTATATACATGCAACCCTAATGACCAGGGGATCCCTACTACCCGAATCAGGGCAATGGTGGTTGGGTAGAGGAGGACCTCGAAGAGGATGAAGAACCTATCGAGTTGGATGAAGGGGATGACTCTGGGACAGACTCATAACCAGAGGTAATCAACCCACCAGTCACTCAACCTCCCGCAGTTAGGAGAAACTTTCAGGGACGCACTCCCGTTTCAGGAAGTCACCTCCACCATTGGAGTCAACAGCAAGGAGTGCGTCCTCCTTACAGTATGTGTCGAGACTTCTACGATGTCAGCGGCGGAGGTTCAGCCGATCGAGGACTCCCAGTCATAGTGGGCAAGCTAGCCAACCAGTCCTATCGATCTGGGGTTCAAGCTAACCGGATTCGTGAAGTCAACGTGGAAGTACAAGTTCATACTTCCGACATCCGTCAACTGGATAGGTTAAAAGATGACATCCAACTCCGCCCTGACACATTCCAAGCACAAATGATTGCAGCCCTCTCTGAGATGAGGGAACAGCAAGCCGTCTTCGATAGGCATTTTATGGAAGCAAAGCAATCAGATGCGGATTCAAGCTCCAAGCGCAACCTACGTCGCAAGTAGTGCTTTCCGAATCCCAAAATTTTGTTATAGAATAGGAACTCGGCTAAAAGTCTTACCTTCTTTAACTTCCTGTAATCAAAGACCTTTAGAAAGGTCAAAATTTTATAATTTCGGATGTAACGCAACCATATGTTTAATATATATATATATATATATATATATATATATATATATATATATATAGGGCATACCTCTTTTGTGTGTTAATTCTGTGCATTTCATTCGAGTTCATGAGTTTGTTTGTTGTTATTCAAACTCCATTGGTGAATCAAACTCAAAGCCCTGTGTTGGTCAAACCAAATTCTCGAACTATTAAAGAGAGTTAACTCATTATCATTAAACTCTAAACAACCAAAACTTATAATCTTTTATTTTTATTTCTTGGCAGCGCGATGCCTCCTCGTCCAAACCTAAGACCCAGGCCGGGCACGATACCTCCACCACCACCGCCTCCATCAACGGAAATTGCCGCATTGATAGCTGTTGTAACAGCTGCCGTAACAGCGGCAATGACTCAAATGAGTAACAATGGTTCTGGTGGGGGAGTAAATAGTTCTACGAATGGCCAACGTCCAGGTCAATCAGGGGATTGTACATACAAGGATTTCATGAATAGCAAACCCATTACTTTTAATGGGGCCGGAGGAATAATGGCTCTATCACAGTGGATAGAGAAAACTGTGGCAGTTTTCGAGATTTGTTCTTGTCCAAAAGGGAACAAAGGGAAGTTCGCTGCCTGTACTTTCTCTGAGAGAGCTCTGACATGGTGGAATGGCCATGTCAAGTCACTAACGCTAGTAGTGCCTAACTCTATGGGTTGGGAGAATCTAAAACAAATATTACTGCAAGAGTACTGTCCACGGGGCGAATTACAAAAGCTCGAACAGGAACTTTGGGGCCTTACCATGATAGGCTCAGACATCACGACCTATACCAAAAGGTTCAGTGATTTGGCAATCCTTTGCCCAGGGATGGTTGCTCTGGAGAGCAAGAAAATAGAGAGGTACATCTAGGGACTGTCCCCCCAGATTCAAGGAAGTGTACTAGCTTCCAAACCAGTCACTTTCGATAGCGCCAAACAGTTGGCACAAGCCCTCGTTGACCATGGAATCTGTCAAGGCTTCGCAACTGCCACTCCGGAGCAACCTAGAGGAAGCAACAACAACAACAACAATACAACCAACAACAACAACAACAATAAGTTCTTGAACAAAAGGAAGAGTCAGCCTTCACAGGAATCTTCCAAGAAACAACAGATTGTGGCAGTCCATGACGCTACTGCCCCCACTGCTGCTCCAATTACCACTACACCAGCAAAGCAATATGCTGGAAACCTGCCGAAGTGCGCCAAATGCAATTTACACCATAATGGAAATTGTCGGGAGATGCACTGTAACAATTGCAACAAGAAAGGGCATACGACCCGTTTCTGTAGAGCACCAGCACAACCGATCACCCAAGTCCAAGGAGTCTGTGTGGGTCAAGCATGTTATGGGTGCGGTGAAGCTGGGCATTACAAAAGAGACTGCCCTAAGGCAAGGAATACAAGTGGCACGGGATGAGCGTTGGCAATAAGGCAGAACGAAGCGATAGCTGATCCCACAGTGGTTACGCGTACGTTTCTCCTCAATAACGTTTATGCATGCATACTCTTTGATTGTGGTGCGGAGAGGAGCTTCGTGAGTCATAAATTCAAGCACGTACTAAAACAGAACCCTAAATCACTCAATAAGATATTTACAGTATAAATGGCAAATGGTAGGACAGAAAGCACGAACGATATGTACATAGGTTGCACACTAACTCTAAAAGAACATTCATTTCAAATTGATCTAATGTCGATCACTATAAAGAGCTTTGATATCATCATCAGTATGGATTGTTTAAGCCTACACCATGCCGATATACTTTGTCATGAAAGGGTCATTCGCCTGAATCTGCCAAACGGCGAAACTCTTGTCATTTATGGCGACAAGCCCGGTACAAATTTACAAATCATCTCTTGTGTCAAAGCCCAGAAATATCTACGTAAGGAGTACCATGCCTTCTTAGCCCATGTGGTAGACAAGGAAAAAGAAACAAAAGACATCAAGGACATTCCAGAAGTCTGAGATTTTCCCGATATCTTCCCTGAAGATCTCCCAGGAGTCCCACCGGAACGTCAAGTCGAGTTCAGAATTGACTTAATTCTCGGAGCTACACCAGTAGCTAAGTCACCATACTGTGTAGCACCGGCAGAGATGCAGGAGTTATCCAGCCAATTAAACGAACTACTCAACAAAGGATTCATCAAGCCGAGCTTCTCACATTGGGGAGCACCAGTCTTGTTCGTAAAGAAGAAGGATGGATCTTCCCGCATGTGCATTGATTACCGGGAACTTAACAAGCATACTATCAAGAACCGATACCCACTACCACACATAGACGACTTATTCCACCAACTCCAGGGAGCGAGCTATTTCTCAAAGATCGACTTAAGATCTGGGTATCACCAACTACGAGTCTTGGAAGGAGATGTTCCCAAAATAGCTTTTCGAACTCGTTATGGTCACTAGAAATTTGTAGTGATGCCATTTGGATTAATAAACGCACCAGCAGTGTGCATGGACTTAATGAATCGGGTGTGTCATTCGTTTCTAGACAAGTCTGTCATCGTATTCATAGATGACATACTCATCTATTCGAAGAGTAATGAGGATCACAGTCAACACCTCCAACAAGTCTTGGAAATGCTAAGAAGAGAGAAGCTATATGCAAAATTCTCCAAGTGCGAATTTTGGATTCGGAAGGTAGATTTCCTAGGTCACGTGGTCAACAAAGACGTAATACACGTGGACCCTTCAAAAGTAAAGGCAATCGAGAAATGGTCAGCTCCAAGAACCCCAACAGAAATTCGACAATTCTTAGGCCTTGCTGGCTATTACCGTAGATTTATACAAAACTTCTCGAAGATTGCTAAACCACTCACCACCCTGACCCAGAAGGGGGTACCTTTCAATTGGGAAGGAAAACAAGACGTTGCATTCCAAAAACTGAAGCAAGCACTATGCAACGCACCTATATTGTCCTTGCTAGAAGGAACAGAAGACTTCGTGGTCTACTGTGATGCATCTAATCAAGGTCTTGGATGCGTACTAATGCAACAAGGTAAGGTCATCGCTTACGCCTCAACACACACAAAGTTAACTATAATACCCACGATCTTGAACTAGGGGCAGTCGTTTTCGCGCTAAAGATCTAGAGACACTATCTCTATGGCACGAAATGCATGATCTTCACCGATCATTAGAGCCCTCAGCACATTCTCAACCAAAAAGAACTCAACATGAGGCAGAGACGATGGGTTGAACTACTGAATGACTACGAATGCAAGATTCGCTATCACGCAGGAAAAGCAAATGTAGTAGCTTATGCTCTTAGTCGGAAAGAATACTCAGGTTGCCGAGTGAAATCCTTAACCATGACGATCCGTTCACTTCTATCCACACAAATCAAGGTAGCTCAGAGGGAGGCCTTGAAAACAGAGAAGGTGGCAGGTGAAGCCCTAAGAGGAATGGCCAAGAATCTTGAAGTCAAGGGTAACGGAGTTCGTTACTTCATGGATCGGATCTGGACACTGAAGTTTGGTGGATTCAGAGACGTGGTCATGAACGAGGCACATAAGACTCGATACTCCGTGCATCCAGGTTCGGACAAGATGTATCTGGACCTCAAGAAACTATATTGGTGGCTGAACATGAAAGCAAAGCAATGCCAATGCCAAGAAAGGTTGAAAAGATTCAGCGTGCAGGATTACAAGAAAGGTGACTTACCTATGCAGAGCAATGCCAAACTGATTAAAGCTCAAAGTCCGATTACAGAGGCCGAGATGAGTCAAATATCATATGCTTCCGTTGTTGGCTCGATCATGTATGCTATGACTTGTACTCGTCCTGATGTGGCCATTGCTTTGAGCATGGTTAGCAGATATCAAGGGAATCATGGCAAGGCTCACTAAACTGCGGTAAAAAACATTCGCAAGTACCTGCGAAGGACTCAGGACTGGTCCTTACCCTCAATGTGAGTGATGACTTGAGAGTGGTGGGGTATAGCGACGTCAACTTTCATACCGACAAGGATAATCTCTGCTCTCAGTCGGACTGGGTCTTTACCCTGAATGGAGAAGAAATAACTTGGAAAAGTTCCAAGAAGGAGACAGTAGCTTATTCAACTTGCGAATCAAAGTACATAGCAGCAAGTCAGGTGGCGAAGGAGGCAATATGGCTGAAGAACTTCATTGGAGACCTTGGAGTTTTACCAGCTATAAAGGAGCCTATGGAGATTTTCTATGACAGCGAAAGTGCAGTTGCCTTAGCCAAGGAACCAAGGGATCACGGCAGATCCAGTCACATCGACAAAAAATACCACATCATTAGACATCGAATAGAAGAAGGACTCCTTGTGGCAAAGAGGGTATCATCTGAATAGAACTCAGCAGATCCCCTCACAAAGGGACTGGGTAGGGTAAAGCATCTACAACATGCGAGGCGCATCAGGTTGAAGGACGATATTAGTCTTAATGATTAGATAGATTTCGAAACTTGTAATAGTTGAAACGTAATTGACATTATATGCTTAAATAAAAGGTGCTTTTTATTTACTAGTATGGTACTGTCTTATGTCAATCATTTACTATTGTTTTACTTTGCATGTTTTAACTTCCAGAATAACTATATTATTCAAGCTATCCACAGTTGATCATACGGTGGAAGTAGGTCAATCAAGACTGTCATGAATTTGGCTTGTAGATTTGTCTGAATTATATTAGACATAGCAAAGTTAGCCGCAACATTCGAGAGTGCTCATAAGGTCTGATCCTTAGATTAAACCCATGCTCACTTGTATCACTTCATGGAATTTGTGTCAAGTGATCGTGAGTTGTTAATATCATACAAGTCTTCAAACCAAGAGATATGAGTTTTTGACTATGATTTGGTCGTGCATTGATAGTACGAAAAACCTTTAGTAACTTGATGCTATAAAACGTGTTGTTGTGTACAATTTGATTAGTAGTTTGTACAAGCATATGAGTCGAAGTTTATTTGTTCCTTTTAGTCCTTGGAGGATTAAAAGTGATATCTTAGGCCCCTCGATGATTTTGTTTTGACTTATGTGCCAGGCCCAGTCAGAACTAAATTGATGTGTTCAATTAAGTTCTATGTCAAAAAAATCATAGATCGAGAAACAAACTGATGGAAAATAAGTATGACGTTGGTCCATGTATTTTTCTAGCTGATATCTTAAGAACAGAGGTTTATATGATCACTTATCTAAAATGGAGCGTCTCAGTTCGACAGAGGCTTTTAAGAGTTACGATTACTAGTTGGTGTTTTAAGTCGTACTTACAGTTATAGTTATTAGACTTATCCAAGTGGAAGGCTGTTGGATTTAGTGTCTAAGCCCATAACTATAATTGGTATGTGCTTGACCCGAGAGTAGCATGGTCCATTTGGGTTGCATGGCATTGAAACAATTTGTAAGGTTGAACTTTTGAGAAGAAGATATACATGATTTATTAATATATTATAAGTTCTAATATATTAATATGAAATCATATTATTTAATTAGTATTGATCAAGAATTAATTTGGAATTAATTTTGTGATCAAAATAGACTAATTAAATATAAGGGGTTTATTTGGTAAATCATTATTCATTCTTATGGTGTGGGCCAATGATCCTTGATTCCTTATGTTGGGCTAAACCCATGTGACAACCCATGGATGATCCATGGAGGTTTAAACCCATGCAGCATGAGTAATATGTAAGTTCATGAACATTAGGGTTTACATGGTGTAACCCTAGTTTGGCCACACTATATAAGAGACCCTAAGGCTACCAAAATCGGCACCAAAGTGAGCTTAGAAGAGTGCTTGCTGAATTTTTGAAGAAAGTAATCCTCTCTTAAGTCCTCCATTGTTG
Organism: Lactuca serriola; assembly: GCF_051521515.1. Taxonomy (NCBI): domain Eukaryota; kingdom Viridiplantae; phylum Streptophyta; class Magnoliopsida; order Asterales; family Asteraceae; genus Lactuca; species Lactuca serriola. Next base: position 137,390,026 of record NC_136416.1, read on the forward strand.
GTGGTGTTGTATGAAGCATTTGAGGCATCACATTTGGGGTGCTAGGCTTTTAAAGATCCAAGGAATCAAGCTACAAGAAAAGGTAAGTGTTGTAACTAGATTTTTGTTATACTAGTACCCATGTATGTATGTTGGATAAGGAAATGCTTTGGAAAATCATTGTACATGTATAATTAAAGAAAACATAGGTCCAAAGAATTTAGGGTTGTATGTGCACCTTAAGGTTGTTATCATGCTCAAAACACTTCAAGAACTACACAGGATGTTAATTTCTAAACATATATAAACATTTATGAATTATAATTGGATTTTGACTTCATTATGGAATGAAGGGTAAGTCTTCTTGGAATGAGGTCCAAGCAAAACATAATGGAACAATCTACTACGAAATAAGAATACACTACTTTAGAATTTTAATTCAAATATGATTGGATGAATAGAATTATTGAAAAACTATGTTGATTTCTGCCATTCTAGGGTCACATAGAAATTTTTGTGACTTCGAGAGTATACTTAATCAAGTTAATAGACTCTATGTAATGGAAGAACACCAATCAAATTCTCCAATATATTTAACTATACTTAAAGTAATGTTAAGTATGGAGATGATAGTTTTCATAGAATTCACACAAATTAAATTTTGTCAGATCCATTGATAATGTCATTCTTTTGAGCTAAGTATAAATGGCCACACTTTAGCTATAAGACTTTATTATTCTAGAAATGGGTTTTGATTTGGATTTAGTGTTTGGATATTGGAACATTATAACAACAACTATTAAATAATATTATGATATATTGGGATATAGTCATCACATTAATACTAGTTGTGTTCTATATTAACATGTTTAATCAATGAATAATGTTATTATTCTAATGGTTCATAGTCGATTATAATTGTGGGAGCAATTATAAATTATTATAAATTACGAATAATATGAATTGGATTTGTTGACTCTCAATAGATGAAAGTAGGCAAGTGGTTGTAACCTTGTTTCATAGATACTTGTCAGAGAACTAGTATTGAACTTACCCACATCAAGATCATCTCATATATCGCTATCACGAATGACACTTGATTAAAAGGTACTATATTTGTATCCTTAACACCTGATATACACAGTGGGACTTGAGTGTAGGGAGTACTATGCTTTGATATGGTCAAATGTTGTTCCTTAACTGGGCAGTTATAAAAGCCATTTTCATGTATGGTGTGAACTATGCAAGTGACTTATGTAGTCAAGATGGGATTTGTTCCTCTTCTGTGTTGATAGTTAGACATCTAAGGCGCCCTACCAAAAGTTGAACAACTAATGAGATTGATCGCGATCCGTATCTCATGTTCAACATGATGTCTGTAGCAAAGGGATAACTGATAAACTTACCATTTACACCGATTGTAGCTTTGAGCTTTTTGGGAATTGGGAGTTGAGAGAATGGCACAAATTTGTATGTTGTTGGGGGCAGTGAAATGTTGCTAGACGTTCACCACTGTCTATATCAGTATAATACGAGTCTTGCGCAAGTGGAAGATTGAAAGGTCTAGTATGCTTAAGAATCATATTAAAGTGATATTGTTAATTAACATATGATACTAATGGGTCACACTAACAACAACTTGATATAATTGACTATTTAATAGAAATTAATTTTAATAAATATTCAATAAACTCTTATAACTAAAATGGAAATTATATATTTCTAAGAAATAATAATTTTCATTAGCAAGTAACATTATATATAATTCATATGGTATGACTTAATAAGTTATGTACAACTTTATGGACAGGTTGAAACCCTTTTGTCTTTTACTCGAAAGACAAAATTTACATTTTATAAACTTTGAGTTTATAAAATTTAAACAAACTCTTCTCTATTGTATATAATTTTCAAGAAGAAAAGAGTTAAGGGCTTTTGATTATTTAAATGAGAGAATGGCTCTTTGAATATTTAAATAAGAGTATGGCCTTTTGATTATTTAAATGAGAGAATGGTTCTTTTATTATTTACATAAGGAAATGGTATTGTGATTATTTTATTCAAAATGTAAGAATTGTTTCTACTATAAATACAAGACTTAAAGCTTTCATTTGGTTACTCATTCACACTCTCCAAAATTGTAACCTAATTAGAGGAGGTTACTCTCTCTCTTTTCTTCATCTTTTCTTGAATATTACTTGCTTTTATATGCCCTCTTTAAGTTCATATTAGTTATGAACTTAAAGATTAAGGGATTAAGATTTTTTGACTACATCTACATCAAGTTGAGTCATTGTTGGTTTCTCAAATGTTCCACATTCTGAAGAGTTTTGAGCATTCTAACACTCCTATGGTGTACATGCAACCCTATAAACCTTGGATCTATGTTTTCTCTATTATACATGCAAATATTCAATATCCCAAGGTTTTATCCTAACTAGCATATTATGAAGCAACTACACTACAAGAAACTAGTAGAATGACATACCTTTTGATGGAGCTTAAAGTCTTGAACCTTTAAGATCCTAGTGCCTCAAGTGTTGCACCTCAAATGGTTCACACAACACCAAGAACCATTGGAATAACTAGAGAATAAGGATACTTAGGTTCACACTCATGAAATCGGTTTGCCATCTTTGTGTACACACACTCTAATGCCTAGCACTTAGCCCCATTTCATGAACCATATCCCTCTTTATATAGTGTGGAGAATTAGGGTTACATTCATGTAAACCCTAATACCCATGACCTTTCATTTCCATAAGATCCATGGTTAAACACTCCATGGACTATCCATGAAAGCATAGCCCAACCTAAATGACTTGGCCCACCATATATATAAGAGTCCATATTAAATTAGTTCATTTTGATCACTAGAATTAATTCTAAATTAATTCTTGATCAATACTAATTAAATAATATGATTTGATACTAATATATTAGAACTTATAATATGTTAATATAAATCATAAGTATCCTTTTTCTCATTTTTTTCTATCCAATTGTTTCGATGCCATGCAACTCAAATGGATCATGCCAAATTGGGTCAAGTAAATAGCAATTATAGTTATGGACTTTGACAGTAATCCAACACATTGTTCATAAACTTCCATGCCTCCCCTTGAGGATTCAGAGTCTACAAGCGTTTTTAAACACTTCTTCCTCTTTGGTTCTTGTTTTCTTTCCAAACATTGCAAGGAGATCCTTGGTGGGTATAATATGTTATGTTATGTTAAAAATTTTAAGTCTTCCATTGTCATATTTTTCTAGTTTATAAAACTATTTTTTTAACTAAAACCCAACACTTTCTGGGTCAAAGCTATTAATGGGGCAACAATTGAAGAAATGCCTTGGATAACTCTTCGGTAATATCCAGCTAATCCCAGAAAGTTCGAATCTCAGTGGGACTTTTTGGTCGTTCCCACTTCATCACAGCTTCAATCTTTGTTGGGTCAACCATTATTCCTTCTTGGTTAACCACATGACCCAAGAATTGGACTTCTCAAATCCAAAAATCGCATTTGGAGAAGTTTTCATACAACTTCTCCTTCTTCAAAACTTCTAACACTTCTCACAAGTCCTTTCCATGCTCCTACTGGCTCTTTGAGTAAATCAGAATGTCATATATGAATACTATCATAGATTTATCGAGGAATGGTTTACAAACCCTATTTATCAAATCCATGAATGATGTTGGAGCCATGTTTAGTCCAAATGACATAACCAAGAACTCATAGTGTCCATATATCGTTCGGAATGCGGTCTTCTCAATATCTTGTTCTCTTACCTTTAGCTGATGATATCCTGACCTAAGATCGATCTTTGAGAAATAGCTCGAACCTTGTAGTTGATCGAATAGGTCATCAATCCTTGGCAATGGATACTTGTTTTTCATTGTTGCCTTATTGAGCTCTATGTAGTCTATGCACATCCTCATTCTGCCATCCTTCTTCCTTACGAATAACATTGGAGCTCCCTAGGGTATGAACTATGTCTAATGAAACCATTGTCCAACAACTCCTGAAGTTGAATCATAAGATCCTTCATCTCTATCGGTGCTAATTGGTATGGCGCTTTTGCTATTGGTCTTGATCCTGGTAACAAGTCTATTTGAAACTCCACTTGTCTATCAGGGCAATCTAGGAAGATCTTCGGGAAAGAATTCTGGATAGTCACTCACCACTGGTTTTCTTTGTATTTCTTTCTTCTCTTTCTTTGCATCAATTACGAATGCCAAGTATGATGTGAATCCTTTAGACAAACATTTTCTTGCTTTCATCAGGGAAATGATTCCAGAATTCACTCTACGTTTGTCCCCATACACCATAAATAACTCTTTTCTAGGTGGGTTTACTCTCACCATCTTCTTCCAGCATAGTATATCGGCATCTTTGGCGCTAAGCCATTCCATTCCCAGTATGATGTCGAAACCATTCTACTTAATGGGCAATAGCTACTCGTGGAATTCGTTTCCGTTCAAGTCGATGACGATGTCTTTAATAAAATCGCTAACATGTATGAATTTGCCACTGGCAACTTCTACAACTAGAGCATTATCAAGTTTATCTATAGGTAATGCTAGTTTTCCACCAAATTTGTGTAATATAAAGGAGTAATTTGCTCCAGAATCAAACAATATATTGGCAGTAAATCCATTTACAACAAAGGTACCTGAAGCGACATATGTTGCATCCTTTGGGACTTCCAGTGTCATCTGGAAATCTCGTGCATTCGGCCTCAGTGGAACGCTAGGCCTTGCTGCCTCCTTCTTCTTTGGGCAGTCTTTTGAAATGTGCCCTTCTTCGTTACATCCATAGCACACCCTCTTGTTAGATGTGCACTAATTGGCGTAATTCCCAGTCTTTCCACACTTGTAGCAAGTCGCCTCCTCGCCACATTTCCCGAAGTGTTTCTTTTTACACTTATTACACCACTTCGCTTCACCTCCTCCTCCTCTAAATTTGTTTGAACCAAACTTCGAGAATTTTCTCTTCTTTTTGGACCTCGAAGATCCATCAAACTTCCTTTTCTCACCAACCTCGGCTCTCTCTGGACCCTTTTCCCTTTTCTGGGTCTCAACATTCTTAGCAGCCCAGATGGTGGCTTTCAAAGTGGTTTGCTTGTTTGAACATTAGACCAAAGTCTGTTGGTAGTCCATGGGCGAACTTGTTGACCTTGGAGAGTTCAGTTGGAACTAGGTAAGGAACAAGCTTCATCTTCTCCATAAAACTTGCAACATACTGGGTGACGCTCATTCTTCCCTTCTTCAGGATCTGAAACTCATTGTTGATTTCTAGAAGATCCTGCTCAGAGCAGTACTGCATTTTGAGTTGTGCCAAAAAAATCTTCCCAACACATCTTGCTAGCTTCTCCCTTGGGCATCATATCAGCTAGTAGCTTCCACCAGCTCAGTACTCCAGACATTAATAATGTAACCGCGAGAACGGTCTTCTGTTTGTTGTTGTAGTCGCAACTCTTAAACATCTTATCCATCTCGGAGATCCAATCCATGACTTCCACCAGCGTCGGGCTTCCAAAAAGACATGGTGGTTTGGTTTCCATGAAATCCTTGTACTTTCATCCATGTCCATCATTTCCTCCGCTGGTACGGTTTCTCTTACACACTTGTAGTTTAGCTTGACGAACAGTCTGACTATAGTTCCCTTCATCAGATTACTCAATGTTCGGCTCGAGTTGTTCAACAGGCATAGTAAGCCCATCCCTATTATGTTGAAGTAAACGCCTTGTTTCCTCCAACTGACAATCCAACATCGTTTGGATCATCTATTGCACTCCTGCCATCGTGATTGTCTCAGGTGCAATTGCTACTGCCGACGCATGCTCAATCACCTGCAGCTGAGGCTACTGATTGCCATTAGCATTTCCATTGGCGTTTATGAATCCACTTTGGGTTCTTGCCATGATGATCTATATGCAAAAGTAGGTGAATTTAGATCTTTATTTACGATAGACGTTTTAAATCTTCCTTGTCACTCTGAAACGTTACATGCTAGTTTTAATATCGCATTCAAACGTTTAGAAATCTGAACACGTAAATATTCTAGATCCGGTCGACAACAGACCATAGATCCGATCAAGTAATAGCATATAAGGCTTCTTCATAGCTATAAAATAAATTAATTAGCACATAAAAGCCTTTTTGGCATCTTTTCTAAAATAAGCTAGTGGTCGTGTCTAAAATATAGTAGACACTCATCTCACAATCATTGCTTAGCATTCTATGTTTAAGTCTAGAAATCTTACAATTTCTAGTTCGCTTAAACGAATTCTCTGATACCAACTGTGACATCCCTAATTTCACTGCCAGAAAAGACCGATTTATTTATGCTTTATTTGAAAATCAGAGTATACTTTTAAAGAAAAATGTTGTGGAATTTGTTCCCAAAAATATGATAAAGAATTTATCAAAGCATTTCCAAAGAAATGTATTTTCATTATATAAAAAAAAAAATCAGGATGTCATTGTCAATACTGATCAAAAGCATGAACATAAACAACATAGGCCTTAGAACATCTATTTATTCTAGTGGTCTACAGTCCATTGATCTCTCATCAAACCATCACTCCTGTGATCTCTTGCCACTACCTGTATACAAGAAACTGAGTATGTCAGGCTTAGGAACATGGTGAGCACATAGGGTTTTCAACCCACAATAATTAGGTTCTTTAATTTCGTCAAATCATTCAACATGATTACCCATTTATCCTCACCTTACGTCCCTAAAGCATCTATTATAAGGGACCTAGCCTAAGGATTCTTATCGGGGTGACAACATTGCTTAGGGGATTCCTCAACAATTTATGTCAAATAAGGCAACCATGAGGGGGATGGAGTACACCTGGTGAACATATAGTTCAAATAAACACCTACAGGTTGTGAGCCAGCAAGCGTTCCATTGGACTGTGTAAAATAGTTTGTGGTCATCATCTATACTCTGCTAGATGACTGGATCATCCTAAACATCGAGGCTTCTCATCATTTTATTTCATCACACATCAACTATTTCATTTACCTATGTTTTACCTAATAGATAATATGCACACATAGCACGTAATTTATATTAAATATTTCATATCTATGTGTAAGATGAAAGTAACTATGCACTCACCTGTTAAGCTGGTGATTCCAACTTGAACAGCGCTTCGATTCTTAACAATATAATTTCCTTCGACGAAACCTAGTATTGTTATTACTAGATTTTAGTCTAATAATTATTTTGAATATTTACAAGCGATATTGTTTTATAAGTGTTAAATAATACTTATCAACCACTATGTATAGACAGGGGTCAGACATGAAACACTGGAGGGCGGGACCATTTTGGCATTATAGCACTTCTGAAATCCAACAACCCTATGCGACACTTCAAACCAGATTTCCCGTACCGCGAGTAGTTAAAAGACATTATAATAACATTTTGTATATTATATTTTATAATATATATTGTTTATAAGTTCATAATAACGATAATAAACTTAAACATAAGCTATACTTAAAGTAAGGTAAGCATAACTCACTTTCCGGGACGTTTGGCTAGGAACCTGGCTCTACGGGGGCAGAACTTCCAAGCCGAAAGCACTTCTTCTCAAAGCCTTATGGAGCTCTGGGACTCACCTCTTAGCACTGGGAAGTATTAGAGGTTGGGGGAGGTTTAGAGAGAAGTTAGAGAGACAGAGAGAAAACGGTTAAGGTGTGAGGAAAATGAGTGAGCCTTCCATGGTATTTATAGGCTATAAATGGTTCAAATCGTCGAGTTTTGAGCCTCCAACTCGTCGATTTGGGTGCCAGGTGTCACCATCTGGTGGCAAGGCGTGGGGAGGAAGCAATGTCTCAGATCGCGCTACGTCACCCACTTTCGCATCAGCCCATCGCGACTTCTAAACTCCATAACTTTCGCATACTAGCTCAATTTTCGACGTTCTTTATATCCACACATAGATATTGATAAGATCTATAACTCTCCTTTTGACTCCAGCGGCTAATTCTCGAACGATTTTAAATTTAACAGTATGAGAAGATTACACTGTTTAACGACCGTGTAAAATTCATAACTTCTACATACGAACTCGGTTTTTTACTGTATTTTTATCGTTGATCTCCTATTAATGAGATCTTCGATTCTCATTTAGGTTGTTTCGAATAAAAATCAATCGATCTAAATTTTGAATTCCGGGTTGTGCACTGCTATGCTAAATTTTAGAAAAATCATAACTTCCTCATACGAAATCAGATTTGGACGTTCTTTTTATGCATGTTCTCGGTTTAAAGTACATTATAAATTTTGTTCAGATCACTAAGACTTAAAAATTAATTTTTAAAAAATTCACTGTTTATGTTACGCGATGTCGTGTCGGTTTAGCCGTAAAACTTCGACAGGTCACAACTTCTTCTTTATATATGGAATCCTTGTTACGACCACTACAAATTTATTCATAGATATTGGGTTTATCTATTATTTAATTTTTGATGCTTATTTTCATTCTTCATTTATTATACCTTATAAACGAGTATAATGCACATAAAACCACTTAATTCACATAAAATTCAAGTAATTCCTCTTTATTACTTCAAATTAGGTTACAATTGTTGACCCTAACTATTACATCATCATACAAATGCTTAGCCTAGAAATACATGCGTTATAGAGAACGTCCAAATCTTACATCATAAGAGGAAGTTATGATTTTTAGAAGTTTCAACCCAACAGTGTACGACACGTAAATTGAAATAGAAATAGGTTGAATATTAGGAAAAACAATCTAAATGAGATTCGAAGATTTTATCCATATGATTTCATCGATATAAAGACAGTCGAGAACATAATTCACATGAGAAAGTTATGATTTTTATATGGTCTTTAACATTCTAAGCTTATTAAAAATATAGCTTTAAAACTAAAGAAAAAATTATCCGATGGAATCTAGAGGAAAATTGTAGATCTCAATGATTGCTATGTGTGGATATAAAGAACATCGAAAATAGAGCTCATATGAAGAATACATGGAATTTACAAAATCCACGTTTTGTACGGCGCACACCTTCTAGAAGGTGCAATGTGGACCACAAGGATTTTGACACGTGACAGGCAGCGGATGTATCAGTATTACCCTAGTATGCGGCGCACACCTATGATGCACGATGCGCATCCTTACTTTAAATAGATAGCTCTGGCTTTCTTCATTTCTCACCTTCATTCTCATATCTCTCTCTAGACACCGCCTACCCCTTGATTTCGACCTTTCTGGGCTTTTGGAATGCTCTAGCGAAGCTCTGAGGCAATAAGTCAAGAAAATAGAAGTGCTCAGTATCGAGGTCCTGCCCGTGACTTTTCGTTTTTTCACCTAGGAATATTTGTAAGTGAAGTACGCTTAGACTTTTAGGATAACTCATATTCATAAGTATAGTCATTTTTAAGAACCTTTAAATACAATATTCATTAATAATTCCAGTTATAATGTTGATTGATCTACTTACGGGATAGATGTCTAGAATGGTCATGTTTTCTTGGTTGTTGGATTTCAGAAATACTATATGTTGAAATGGTCCTACCTCCCAACTATCCTGCCTAGCTGATCCTTATTTGATAGAACTCTTCGTATTCATGGGTATTAGCGAAGGATCTAGTTTTCATTACCAAATAGTCATCAGAATTAATAAATTAAAGTGTTATCGGTTAATACTTGCTCGGTGTGTTGTCCGTTAGTTCGATCATCAGTAGAATCACTAAAAAAATATGTCAATCTTCTGAGTCATTGTTAATGTGAGTTAATCTCGCTATATTATGTATTACGGTATTTATGCATGTATGTTAGGATATATGAGCCAGTAGAGTAGAGCCCATAGTGTAGATTGTATGTGCTTGTATTAGTAGACTTGTTCGGTTGTTAATTTTAATGTTAATTGTGTATGTGATCGGTTAGGGGTGGGGCATTCCTGCTTCGTGCGGAAGGCCAAGATGTGAGCGGACTAACTTTATGATGAAGGCCAAAGGCAAGCTGATGACAATAGCAACCTAAGTGATTATGAGCTGGATAACGACAACAGCAACTTAAGTGATTGTATATTGGGGGAACTCACTAATCCTATTGCTTACTGAGTTGTTACAAATGTTTTTCAGCACTCCATTGGTTTGTGATAAGGGCAAGGTTCGACTGTACACACACTCATTCACAATCATGTTTCCACAAATGTAAATGTACTCTGATATAATTCAATAAATAAAAATGAAAAATTTTGGGTTCAAAATCGGGACGTTACAAGCTGGTATCAGAGCCCTGGTTTGAGCGAACTGGATGAACGCATGTGTTCTTCTAGACTCAAACCGATGATTTGAATATCTTAATAAAACTTTTCATAAACAGAATAATACACAAAGGAGAGAATACGATGCCTACAGTTAACCAATTCTCATAAAGGAAAGTGGTTCCTAAAATATCCATATCGATTATATTTGTTGATATATGAACTGTTAGAAATGTGTGCTAGTGTGTAGGCTAGTGATCTTTTCAGGAATTGTATATTAGAATTGCCAGGTAAATTAGATGCCTTATAGCTTAGGGATTTTCTTGTTATTTGCTGCTTAGAAACTATAGTGAGATTTTTTAGTTATTTGACAAATACATTGGGTTACATACTCCTAGAATTAGTTATTTTAGATTGCCTGATTTGGCGCTACTGTATAACTCTCATTTGAGTCCAACCATTGTAGTGTCGGATCATTCAGTCAACAGACTATTTGATTCTAGAGGCATGCAATCATATTCATCAGATAATTAGTTAGTATTCGTAGAAGTTCTTCCTCGGCAAGTAGTAAGGTAGAGTAGAAGTATTCCTAGAATGAAGGTCTAGGGAATATAATTTATGCTCGATAGGACATATATTCATAAGGTAGGGAATCGGTAGAGACGAAATGTTGGATTAGGTGTCTAAGCCCATAACTATAATTGGTATGTACTTGACCCGATAGTAGCATGGTCGATTTGGGTTGCCTTCACCGGAGCAATATGATAGGATGGATATTTGACAAAGAAGTTATTTGTGATTTAACAATATATTATAAGTATAATATATTAATTGAGAAATCATATTATTTATTTGGTATTAATTTAGTGATCCAAAGAGACTAATTAAATTAACGATGACTAATTATGTAAATCATTGATACATATAGTTTAGGCTAATGATCCATGATTGATTAGTAATGGACTAAGCTTATGTGAGAGTCCATGAAATGTTAGTCCCAATGAGCTATTGGATTGAAAGCCTAAGTGAATGAACTAGGTTTTACAAGTGACCCTTGGAATTCTACACTATAAATGTAACCCTTAAGCCCTGAAATCGGATACAAGAGTATCATAAAAAGAAGCTAGCCGATTTTGGTGCCTCCAAGCTCTCTTTCATTGTCCTCCACTGTTCTTGGTGTTTGTGACTTATTTAAGGCATCACATTTGAGGTGCTAAGCTCTTGTAAGGCCAAGTTCTACTAGCTACAACAAAGAAGTAATCATCTTACTTGTTTTTATGTTTTAATTACCAAAGTTGTATGCTAGTTAGGCTTCATGCTTTGGAAAAAAAGAATATTGCATGTATAACTTGAGAAATCTTAGATCCAAAGCATTAGGGTTGTATGTGCACAATAGGGATGTTATAGTGCTCAAAACCCATCAGTGGTATCAAAGCCTAGGGTGTTTTCTTTTATATTGATGCATTGGTTAATTGTTCAAAGTGGAAGAAAATTGAAAACTACACTCTAACTGGTGGACTCGACGAGTTGGACAGTCTGTTGGTAGACTTTCGGGTTTTATGGCCTGAATTGGATTAGGATCATTACCACAAACTGTTTTGTATCATAAAATCCAATTTTTTTGATATTGTTATATTATCCTCATCTAATTAAAAGATAATTGTCAAAAATTTAAGATAATTGCTAGTTGATATGATAAGCTAATTATTTGTATTATTTGATTTGAAATTATCTTGCTATATGAGTTAAATTAGGTCATATTGGTAAATGATAAATTATATGATTATTTTACTAGTTTAAAATTTGATCTAAATGGTTTGATGAGTTTCAAAACTTCCCCTCAAGTTTTGGAATTTGGAAAGGCTCATTTATGAAACATTAAATTCTAAACCCCAGAATTTTAAAAGTATAAAATTCAACCCTTATACTATTATAATATTAAAAGATTAATACTTATATATATATATATATATATATATATATATATATATATATATATATATATATGTATAACACAGTCAGTCTTTCCATTAGTAGGCCTCATTCACGAAGTTGGTCTATCAGGGGGTATCAGGAAATTGCCTATAAAATGGCGATTGAATGGGTGTCCACTCTCACCCACCGTGTAACATCCAGATTTCCAGGTATTATTTTTGATCATTTATTTTTTTGAGAAAGAGAGAGGGAGTCGACGAGTTGAGGCGTAGACTCGGAGAGAAGGACCACGATTGCTGACTGGATTAATGAACGGACTCGACAAGTCCGCGCTGTGCATTGAAACCCTAATTCTCGGGGTCTGTGCCCTATTTAAAGGCCTTTATGGCCTCCATTTGCTACCACTACACCCCTAAGAAACCCTAGAGAGCAGAGAGATCCTTTATGGTGCAAGAGGAAGGCTAATTCACCATTTCTTATGTGTTTTAGCAAGAAGGAGGGAGGTAGAACAAGCTAAGCGGGTTGAGGAGCTTGGATCCACTTCCATTTGATCAAAGGAAGTTGTTGGAGGTAACAATCTGTGCCATTCTTGTTTTTATAATGATCCTAGTGGAATCTAGGGTTTTCTTTATGCCTCTTTTAGTTTGAATCTGGAGTATGTGAGGTCCCAAGGCGAAATGGTTCATAGATCTGGACCTTAAGAGGTCCAGAGAGTCCTTACCACTCTGCTTTATGCCATACCTTTTGATTTATGAGCCTAGGAGGCCATTTTAAAGGTTATTTCATCAAAAGATTTGACCTTTATGTGATTATCATGCTTGGGAAGGTCATATCTATAGATTAGAGAAGCAGATCTGACCATAGAAGGTCTTTTGAGTAAGAAAATAGAAGCAACTCATCGAGTTCATAAGTGGACTCGACGAGTCGAGTCGGGGTTGCCCCGCGATTCGTGACAGGAGGAACACGTAGAGTGGAGGGATGACTCGATGTGCCATGAGAGGTTAGAAGGATTCAGAGGACCCGCATAGACTCGCTGAGTCGCCCATGTGCACTCGACGAGTCGTGTCGAAGTTTGACTGTTGACTTTCATTAACCTTAGGGTTCTGGTCAAGACTGATTCAAGAGAGTTCAGGGAGGGGTAGAATGGCCTTCTACCCAGTCTTTAGAGATGATACTATGAGAGAGTATTGATCAGGGATGTTATTTGAATGTTAGGAGGAGGCTAGGTCGTGACGTTGAGCACGAGAGTTTATCCGACTTCATTAAGGTGAGTCTTCTCACTATACTGTACCTGGGAGGGTACCTATGTGTGACCGGAAGGTCTTGTATGCTATCAGATGTATGTGCTATATGTGGTTATGAGATATGTATGTGCTATGTATTTTATGTATGAAAAGGACCGAAAGGTCAAGATGACATGGACCGGAAGGTCAGGAGGTTACGGACCGGAAGGTCGATACGGGTAGGACCAGAAGGTCTACCGGGATTCGGGACGGAAGACCCCTGAGACACTTGGACCGGAAGGTCCCATAGAGTTATGTCCAGGAAAGGCGTATATGTTGTATGTGGTATTTTGGGGAACTGACTAAGCATTTATGCTTACAGTTGTTGTGTTATGTGTTTCAAGTACTAGCGAGGATCGCTTGAAGGCGCCAGCATGATCCGTACACACTCATAGAGATTATGTTTTGAGATTATGGGATTTGTTTGTTATGATGACATTGGATACAGTTTGTTTTGATATAGTATTTGATGATTAAAAATATGATTTAAAAATGAAATTTTGTTTTGAAAATTTACGTTGTTATAAGTTGGTATCAGAGCCTTGGTTTAAGGGATTCGGGTGCATCTTCGGATGTATTTGAACTCAAAATGAGGATTTGAGAAAGTTTTTCATAAAATAAACAATTTTTCTAAGAGATTAAAAGATTTTGAGGAAGGCAGAACGGAGCAGTATGTACGATCAGCCAGCGCCTGAACAGTGATTTCCCAAAATACCCTTAGATTATGTGTTATGAGATATTATGTGATATTCTATGCATGCTGAAAGTAGGCTAGGTAGTCTTATTAAGAATAGAGTGGCCTGATTTGTGATGCCTTAGCCTAGGAAGATTTCTGCTGCTATGAGATGCTTGAGAGAGGGTAGGTAGCAGTGAGGAGCTTATGAGAGGCCTAACGAAGGGTAGCCTATGCTAGCGAGATGTGGAGTACTTGTGATCTAGGATCCAAGGAAGAGGACTTGGGGTGAATACTGATGCGGTGTGGACGGTAGTATAGGGCCCGTACTACTGAAGACACCGGATCATTGCACAGTGCAAGTAAGAATCCTTCAGGTACTAGGGAACAAGTAGGGTTGAGTTATCAAGTGTGAGTGTGCTCGAGCGAGTCTCTGATATTATTATGTTGTATTTCAAAGACATCATGGTTGGCACACACCACAGACCTGAGACGAGCCGCATGAGTGACGAGGAGCTTCGTCAAATGATCCACGATGAGTTGGCAGCGGCGATTCGAGCCGAGATTCCGGTAATGTTTGGGTCTATCAAGACCACATTGATTGAGACTTTTGATGAGCGGTACGCTGTGGTGACTGACGCTGTGGCTGTTGCCAGGCCTCAGGGAGGTGACTCGTTGTTGTTTTGAGAGTTCAGCAACACAAAGCCACCAGAGTTTGACGGGACGCAAGATCTGATCGCTGCGATGAGATGGATTTCTGATATTGAGGGATGCTTCTACACGTGTTCATGTCCGGAGCATCTGAGGGTACGGTTCGCGCTGAACCAGCTTCGCTTGGGAGCAAAGGACTAGTGGAAGTTCGTAACAGAGAGCTTCACTCTTGCAGAGATTTCAGAGGTGACCTGGGAGAGGTTCACCACCATGTTCAGAGACGAGTATGTTCCCCCAGTGGAGAGGGAACGGCTGGCTCAGGAGTTCTTGTCCCTCAAACAGGGAGCTGATTTCGTTATTGTGGTTACTAGGAAGTTTCATGAGAGGGCGATGTTCTGCCCTGAGCAGGTGTCTACTGAGCAGGCACGCATGAGACGGTATTTGTGCGTTTTGAGGAGGGATATTCGGGAGTTCGTATCGAACTTGACTTACCGGACATTTGCTGAGCTCCAGGCAAATGCCCGGAAGAGGGAGATTGAGTTGGAGACTCAGGCCAGGGAAGAGGCCGAGTCTCAGGGGATGGATCGACGGCTAGCAGCCAAGCGGGCGTAGCCCGCCGATTCAAGATCTGGAGGCCAGAAGGGCCGCACTTGCAGGAAGTGTGTCAAGGGACATGATGGGGCTTGGCGATCGGGTGCTTGCTACAAATGTGGCAAGGAGGCGCATATAGCCAAGGATTGCCCCAAGAGGTTCATGGTTTGCTTCCATTGCAACCAGACGGGCCATCGGAAGGCTGAGTGTCCGCAACTACGGGGGACAGCACAAGGAGCACCGCAGGGATCTGCCCCTGCCGCCGTGTGAGCTACTGAGGTTCGGCCGGTGAAGGCCGAGGCACCGAAGGCTTGCGGGAGAGTCTTCTAATTGACAGCGCAGGAGGTCCACGCAGCGCCCGATGTCGTGGCTGGTATGTATTCTTTCGTTTATTTATGCTGAGTTTGAGATGTTCTTCTTATATTATGGTATCCGTACGTACTTTGCTTGTGAATTTTGTACCTGCTTTGGTGTTATTTGACTCGGGTGCGAGTCGGTCATTTGTTTCTTTAGCGTTTAGTCAGCATATCAGTATCCGACGAGAGGCATTGAGTCGACCTCTACGAGTTTCTATAATGACAATTAATTCTCGTAAAAAAGTATAATGACAATTATAAAAGTAACTAAATGTTTTTATAAATTCTCAATCTTAGTTACTTTAAGAAAAATGTGAAAATGGTGCTATTCCATGAACTTGCACTTTGCACCTTGCCAAGTCATTAGTGTAGTGTGTGTGGTTAACTGGCACACTAACTTGGACTAGCAAAGGTGTCAAACGGTAGCTCGATGTTTATCATAGATCAATGGAGCGAGTGTGGTTAACCAGTACATTGATTAGGTGATAAATGACATCGAGATTACCAAGCACATTTGCATGGTTATTCACACCTTGTTTGTGATCCTCGGTATCCCAGTCACAAACTTGAAGGGAATAATCGAGATTTAAACATGCCATTAAAAAGTTCAATGAATCTCAAAAGAATCTAGGAATTTCAATTCATTTAAAACTTAATCTTAAATTTCGTTTTTTATGGTGAAAATTGGTAAATCATCATTTACTTACCTTCAAATATTTTGCAATTGGATTACATCATCCCTCTTCCGAATTGTGAAATGTTGTGTTTGGTCCTAGCCTTAATATTTCATTTGGGTGTTATATTAAGGATTCTTATCTAGTCTGAACTTTGTCTTTCTTTTCAGATGTCTACCCCAAATGCTAATGGCTCCAACCCTTCCGACTCTTTCTCCCTCATGAACTTATGTGGGACAGTGATTTTCGATGGGTCGAATTTCAATGACTGGATTCGAAACACACGGATGGTCACTCGTTACGAGGATAAGGAATATATCCTCCATAAAGAGCTAAAGGAGGTTGATGAAGCGACTACTACTCCTGAATAAATTGCAGAATATAGGGCTCATGAGAAGGACGCGACAAAGGTGTCATGCGTCATGCTTGCCACTATGACAGCGGAACTCCAAAAGTCCTATGAGGACTACTATCCTTTCGAGATGCACCCAGACTTGATGGAGAGGTACCATCAAAGTGCTCGACATGAAAGGTATGAAATCATTTCCTCCTTGATAACAACAAAAACGAAGGATGGAGAGTCTATCACGGCCCACTTGCAAAAGATGCAAGGGTTTGTGGACTGCTTGTTGAAATTAAATGTCAACTTTGATGAAGAGTTGGCTATTGACATTATCCTACACTCTTTGCCTCCTTGTTATGATCAGTTTAGAATGACTTATCATATGAACAAGGAGGAAATCACTCTAAGCAAGCTTCAAGGCCTATTTAAAACTACTGAAAATAGTCTAAAGGGAAAGTCTGTTGTACCTACTCATATTGCTATTGCCCCAATCCTTACAATTGGACATGGGAAAGGGAAGAAAATGAAGGCTCTTTCTAAGAGCCACAAGGGAAAGTCCCATGATGGATCCTCTTCTAGTATGACCAAAGGTGGTTCTGCTACTCCCTCTTCTAATCCAAAAGAAGCATAGTGCTTCTACTGTCAAGAAAAAGGGCATTGGAAACGAAGCTGCCCCAAATACTTGCAGGACATCAAGGATGGGAAGATAAAGTCCACATTCGCAGGTATTTACATAAGTTTATCCAATAACTCATTGCATGCTAGTTCTTGGGTCCTTGATACAGGATGTCGTTTTCACATTTTTTTCTTATTTGCAGGTTCTAAAAAGAAGTAGGGATGTGGAGCACGGAAAGATGAACCTGATTATGGGGAATAGGAAATTGTCGCTTGTCACCAATATTGGAGTTTATTCTTTATTTCTTAGTAGTGGGTTAGAATTAGATTTGAATAATTGTTGCTACACATCGAATATGGCGAGAAACATTGTTTCTTTTCAAGATTTGTATAAACAAGGTTTTAGATTTTCATTTAATAATGAAATTGGTTCTATTAATGCTTTTTATAATGGTAAATTTTATTTTGAAGCATTGACTTGTAATGGTATATATGAAAATGTGATGGTTTTAGACAACTTATAAAATAATGTATTGCAAATTGATTCGTCCAACGGTTAGGACAAGGCATGCCTGTGGCATTGTCGTCTTGGACATGTCAGCAAGAAGTGCATAGCCAAACTCCAAAAGGATGGGTGTTGGAGTCATTTGACTTAAATTCGGATGACACATGCGGATCTTGTTTACATGGAAAGATGACCAAGTCACCTTTCACTGGTACTTGTGAAAGAGGTGAGCGGTTGTTGGATCTCACACACATCGATGTGTGTGGGCCCTTCAGATCCGCCACAAGGGATGCTAACCGCTTCTATGTAACTTTTACCGATGATTATAGCAGATATGGGTATATCTACTTAATCAAGCATAAGTCGGAAACCTTTAAAAAGTTCAAAGAGTTTAAGAAAGAAGTGGAGAATCAATTAGGCAGGAAGATAAAGATGCTCCGATCCGATCGAGGTGGTGAGTATCTTAGTATTGAGTTCCATGACTATCTTAAGGAGTGTGGAATTGTTTCACAATTGATGCCAACTAGCACACCGCATCTTAAAGGTGTGTCTGAGAGGCGCAATCGAACCTTCTTGAACATGGTTCGTTCCATGATGAGTCGAGCTTCATTATCCATCCCATTCAGGGGGTATGCCTTAGAGACTGCCGCCCATATCCTTAATCTAGTCCCAACTAAGAGGGTTGCCAAAACACCTCACGAAATGTGGACAAGGAATGTTCCCTCGTTATTACACATCAAGGTTTGGGGTTGCGAGGCTTTCGTAAGACGAGAGACTCATGACAAGCTCGAACCTCGTAGTGAGCGTTGTATTTTCATCGGCTAGCCACATAAATCATTTGGATATCTCTTCTATAGACCAATCTACGAAAGAGAACTCATATGCCAAGAGGACAGAGGGAGGCAAATTGACCTTGAAGAGTTTCAAGAGTTAAGTGATGAAAGAACCTCAAACACTAGCGCTCAACCCGAGGAGGAAACTCCTGTTGAACCAGTTGATGAGTACATATGTGACATCCCCATTTTCACGGCCAAAAAAGACCGATTTGTTTATGCTTTATAAAAATCAGAGTATCTCTTTTAATAAAAACATTGCAGAATTTGTTCCCAGAAAAACATGATAATTTCATCATCAAAGCATTTCCGAAGAAATGTATTTTTATTCATTTTAAAACATTTGGATGTCATTGTCAATACAGAAACATAAGCATAAAAAAACTTACATTCATTTACACTAGTGATCTATATCTCCTTAATCTCTCAGTGTAATGTAACTTCACATCGTAACCTATGATACAAGTAAACTGAGTGGGTCAGGTTGGGAAACCTGGTGAGTACTTAGGGTTTTCAACCCACAATAATATAATTATTAAGTTTAATCATCAAACAATTAACTCAATTACCCATCCCCATTATCTTCTTTATTCCTAAGTACCTTCCCTAAGGATTTATCCTAAGGGTCGTCTCCTACATCGTATTTACCTCTCATCTCTTTACCTCGCATTTCCTTATATGTTCGTTCCTAAGGTCTTTTCCTAAAGATCATCGCCTACATCACACAGACAATAATGGTTCGGGGATTACTCCCTCAATGCGCTCCTAGTAAGGATTGGAGTATCATCGCATGAATACGTAGTTACAACATCGCCTGAACTCGTAATTCATAGTAAGGGGTCAGAGTATCATCGGATGAATACGTAGTTACAACATCACCTGAACTCGTAATTCATCACCTACAGGTTATGAACCTGCTGGTGTTTCCACATGACTGTCTAGAATAGTCAGTGGTCGCCATCTATACTCTGATAGATGACTACATCGACACATCGCCATATCGCCGGTCAAGGTTATGGTATCTCCTCTCATCTCATATCACCTATTTATCATCACATATCTATCATCACTTAATTATCATCACCTATCTCTCATCGCCTAATTATCATCACCTTTCTATCATCACATATCTCTCATCACCTAATTATCATCACCTTTCTATCATCACATATCTCTCATCACCTAATTATCTTCACCTATTTCTCATCATTTTATCTCATCACACACCAACTATTTCATCTACCCATGCTTTATCCCAACATATTTGTAGATATAAAATAAATATACAGTTTAAATCATTTAAAACATGTATAAAATCATTATTCCACAATAGATAGCAAGTATTCAAATAATATGCACACATAGCACGTAATTTATATAAAAAAAACATCATATTTATGTAAGATGAAAGTAACTATGCACTCACTTGATTAGGTGGTGACTCTGAATTCAGACAGCGCTTCATTACTCTTAAAACAATTTCCCTCGACAAAACCTAGTATCATTACCATTAGGGTTTACTTTAATATTCACCGAGAATAATTAATAGTCTAGCTATTATTACTATTATATAAGCATTAAACAATACTTATATAACCCATAATAATAGCCTAAGTACTCCTTATAAGGTCCTAATAACATTACTATATTGAAACATAAGTTATGATAAAGATATGGTAGGCATATCTCACTTACAACGGGTTTTATTGAAAACCGGGTTGCATTGGAGCAGTGTTCCCGAGCCGATAGCTCTTCTTTTTGGAGCCGTCGCGTGCTCCGGGGCTTCCGCCTCATGCTAGGGGGTTCCCTAGGCTTTTTGGGGGGTTTTAGGGCTTAGAGAGATGTTCTAGAGAGAGAAAGAAGTGGGGAAAGGTGTGAGAAAAAGAGGCAGCCTCGAGCCTCTTTTTATAGGCCTCCAGGGGCATCACCACGTCGTGGTGCCTCTCACCATGTCGTGGTGTTGTGTAGGCTCCAAGTTTTCACCTGGTGCTGACACGTGGCATCGCACACAGGGTGGAAATCAGCTGATTTTCAAAAATTCATAACTTTCGCATACGAGCACCGTTTTTGACGTTCTTTATATCCACGCATATGTAAAAAAAAAATCTACAACTTTCATTTTAACTCCGTCGACTAATTCTCGACCGATCTTAAATTTAACAGTAGGAGGAGATTAGACTCCTAATTGACCGCGAAGAATCCGTAACTCCTTCATACGGACTCCGTTTTGGTCTATCTTTTTACAGTTGAGTTCCTATTAATGAGATCTTCAACTCTCATTAAGGTTGCATAAGCCAAAAACCGCTCAAACTGAAATTCGAGTTTCGAGTCGTGCACTACTATGCCAAATTTTAGAAAAATCATAACTTCCTCATACGAAGTCAGATTTGGGCGTTCTTTGTTTTGTATCTTCTTGGTTTAATGTATACTACAAGTTTTGTTTAGATCACTAAGGCTAAAAAGTCCTCTATCCCGGTGTCGTGCCGGATTTGCCGAAAAACTTCGACGGGTCATAACTTCTTCGTTATAACTCGAATTTCGGAGTTCTTTATATGTACGGAACCCTTGATACATATTCTACAACTTGGTTAAGATTATTTATTCTAAATAATATTTTGTTGAAAAGTCATTTTCGACCCCTATTATCTCTAAATTGACTAGCTCGGATCTACAGGCGTTACAATTATCTCCCCCTTAGGATGATTACGTCCCAGAATCATCAAGGAAACAGGGCTCACATGATGACTCCATACGTTATCTCTTCATCCTAAGTAATAACCGTAACTTTGATGTTTCTTCGAACGACTATCTAACTCTAAGACTTCCTGACAGCAGGCGGTTCCCGATCTTGCACTTGCTCCCTATCTCACGTTAGACTCCAAATTATGACCTTCAAGTCACAATCTTGATCGTGACTGGATACGAACTTAAGATAAGCTCTTTTATTACTATCATGGACCAATGTGTCATATTCTAATGACCTCTCATCGTATGTTGCAATGCTTAGACTCAAGTCTTTTAGAGTCAAATTCCAGAACAGACTATACCTTCCTTCATGTTCTAATGTGATACAATCACAGTTCAATATGTAGCATTTCTAGCTACCAACTTCTTTAACAATCATCGCGATACTTCTACTAATCGCCTTGGTTAGCTTTCATTTCAATCTTCTGGTTTATTTCAGATGCTACATCAAACTTGGTTCTCTGAACCTCGTATCATACTCATCGTAGTCAGACTCAATTTGATATGACCACTAGGGTCGGAATAACAACAATCTTATTAGTCATTACCGAAATGATGGTAACAACATGCTTGAATAAAATGGACTCAATTATTGGCTTCTTGTTAACCTTGTGACTTTCCCTGATCCAAGCGTGAGTCCTGTGCTTCTGGTAGTATATGCATCTACTACCTTTCACACCTACTCATACTCGTCCTAAGTATTGTCTCGCAGTCCCCAAGTCCTAAAATCACAAAACAATTTAATGCATACGAGTGTGTCCAAATAATCATAAAAATTTCCTTAGACTCTACTAGGACTTCTTCCATGCGTATCTTAAATCATCAATTCTACTTCCACTCGGTTGGTGATGGAAATTCCAGATGATAGGAAAACTTTAGTAATTACACCAATCGTTCTATCATCCCGCCAATCAAATGTGTACATTCAGATGTACCATACTTCTATAGATGTACTACTATATTATCAGACGTAGTCTAAAGGCAAGATACCTCTCTTATGACATCTTCTGATAGGTATCATTCACTATCGTAAGCCATCTCATTTCCTCTATTTTCTCAGTCTATCATGGTTCGCATCACTTCCTGATCTCCTGCCATTGTGATAGGTTCGGGTGAAGGCGTAACGACCGATGCATGACCCATCACATTCTTAGGCTCATGTTGTCATCTTCCTTGGATATTTCCTAGTATGTCTTCACCATGACGTTTTGTACACCCAACCAGACGTTCGGTGTACCGAGGCGAGAATTTTAAGATAGGAAAGATTTTATCTATGATTGACGTATAGATCTCCTTGTCACACCGAAAAGTTATATGTCAGTTCTAATACCGTAATCAAACGTTTAGAAATCTGAACACATAAAATTTCCAGATCCGGTCGGCAATAGACCATAGATCCGAACAAATAATAGCATATAAGGCATCTTTATAGCTATAGCATAAAACATTTAGCACATAAAACATTTTAGGCATCTTTCCTAAAATAAACTAGTGCTTGTGTCTAAAATATAGCAGATACCCATCTCACAATCATCGCTTAGCATTCTAAGTTTAAGTCTAGAAATTTCCTACAAATTCCTAGTTCGCTTAAACTAATGCTCTGATACCAAGTGTGACATCCCCATTTTCACGGCCAGAAAAGACCGATTTTGTTTATGCTTTATAAAAATCAGAGTATCTCTTTTAATAAAAACATTGCGGAATTTGTTCCCGGAAAAACATGATAATTTCATTATCAAAACATTTCCGAAGAAATGTATTTTTATTCATTTTAAAACATTTGGGATGTGATTGTCAATACAGAAACATAAGCGTAAATGAAACTTACATTCATTTACACTAGTGATCTATATCTCCTTAATCTCTCAGTGTAATGTAACTTCACATCGTAACCTGTGATACAAGTAAACTGAGTGGGTCAGGTTGGGAAAACCTGGTGAGTACATAGCGTTTTTAACCCACAAAAATATAATTATTAAGTTTAATCATCAAACAATTAACTCAATTACCCATCCCCATTATCTTCTTTATTCCTAAGTACCTTCCCTAAGGATTTATTCTAAGGGTTGTCTCCTACATAGTATTTACCTCTCATCTCTTTACATCGCATTTCCTTATATGTTCGTTCCTAAGGTCTTTTCCTAAGCATCATCGCCTAGATCACACAGAAAATAATGGTTCGGGGATTACTCCCTCAATGCGCTCCTAGTAAGGATTGGAGTATCATCGCATGAATACGTAGTTACAACATCGCCTAAACTCGTAATTCATCACCTACAAGTTATGAGCCTGCTGGTGTTTCCACATGACTGTCTAGAATAGTCAGTGGTCGCCATCTATACTCTGGTAGATGACTACATCGCCAAATCTCCATATCGCCGGTCAAGGTTATGGTATCTCCTCTCATCTCATATCACCTATTTATCATCACATATCTATCATCACTTAATTATCATCACCTAATTATCATCACCTTTCTATCATCACATATCTCTCATCTCCTAATTGTCATCACATTTTTATCATCACATATCTCTCATCACCTAATTATCATCACCTATTTTTCATCATTTTATCTCATCACACACCAACTACTTCATCTACCCATGCTTTATCCCAACATCTTTGTAGATATAAAATAAATATACAGTTTAAATCATTTAAAACATGTATAAAATCATTATTCTACAATAGATAGCATGTATTCAAATAATATGCACACATAGCACGTAATTTATATAAAATAGCTCATATCTATGTGTAAGATGAAAGTAACTATGCACTCACTTGATTAGGTGGTGACTCTGAATTCAGACAGCGCTTCGTTACTCTTAAAACAATTTCCCTCGACAAAACCTAGTATCATTACCACTATGGTTTAGTTTAATATTCACCGAGACTAATTAATAGTCTAACTATTATTACTATTATATAACCATTAAACAATACTTATATAACCCATAATAATAGCCTAAGTACTCCTTATAAGGTCCTAAAAACATTACTATATTGAAACATAAGCTATGCTAAAGATATGGTAGGCATAGCTCAATTACAGCGGGTTTTATTGAAAACTAGGCTTCTTTGGAGCAGTGTTCCCGAGCCGAAAGCTCTTCTTTTCGGAGTCGTCGGGCGCTCCGTGGCTTCCGCCTCGTGCTAGGGGGTTCCCTAGGCTTTTTTTGGGGGGGCAGGGGGTTAGGGCTTAGAGAGATGTTCTAGAGAAAGAAAGAAGTGGGGAAAGGTGTGAGAAAAAGAGGCAGCCTCGAGCCTCTATTTATAGGCCTCCAGGGGCGTCACCACATCGTGGTGCCTCTCACCACGTTGTGGTGTTGCGTAGGCTCCACGTTTTCACCTGGTGCTGACATGTGGCATCGCACACAGGGTGGAAATCAACTGATTTTCAATAATTCATAACTTTCGCATACGAGCTCCATTTTTGATGTTGTTTATATCCACGCGTATGTAAAAATAAAATCTACAACTTTCATTTTGACTCTGTCGGCTAATTCTCGACTGATCTTAAATTTAACAGTAGGAGAAGATTAGACTGCTAATTGACCGTGAAGAATTCGTAACTCCTTCATACGGACTCCTTTTTCGTCTATCTTTTTACCATTGAGTTCCTATTAATGAGATCTTTAAATCTCATTAAGGTTGTGTAAGCCAAAACCCGCTCGAACTAAAATTCGAGTTTCGAGTCGTGCACTGCTATGCCAAATCTTAGAAAAATCATAACTTCCTCATACGAAGTCAGATTTGGGCGTTCTTTTTTTGTATCTTCTCGGTTTAATGTATACTACAAATTTTTTTTAGATCAATAAGGCTAAAAAGTCCTCTATCTTAAATTCACTATTTACGTCTCCCGGTGCCGTGTTGGTTTTGCCGAAAAACTTCAACGTGTCATAACTTGAATTTCGGTGTTCTTTATATGTACGGAACCCTTGATACATATTCTACAACTTGGTTAAGATTATTTATTCTAAATAATATTTTGTCAAAAAGTTGTTTTCGACCCCTATTATCTCTAAATTGACTAGCCCGGATCTACGGGCATTACAACGTACCTCTGAGACGTTCCAGTAGAGTTAACGTTCCACCTGTGTTATATGGTTTTCATATAACAACTGAAGGTGATACGTTTATCAGTGATAGCACACTGATAAATTTGGACGAACCTAACAGCTACAAGGAAGCCATGGCGGGCCAAGAATCCCCTAAGTGGAAAGAGGCAATGGACAGCGAGGTTCAGTCATTGTATGATAATCAGGTTTGGAACTTGGTTGACAATGTACTGGGTCACAAGACAGTCGGGTGCAAGTGGATCTTCATGAAGAAGACTGACATGGATGGGAAGGTACACACATATAAGGCGTGATTGGTTGCGAAGGGTTTTATTCAAACTCCTAGAGTTGCCTATAACGAGACCTTCTCACCAGTAGCGAAGATTAAATCTATAAGGGTTCTGCTAGCCATAGTTGCATCTCATGATTATAATATATGGCAGCTAGATGTCAAAACCGCTTTCCTTAATGGGAAGTTGCCTGGGGATGTTTACATGAGTCAGGCAGAGGGTTTTGTAGATGTGAAGTACCCTAATAGAGTGTGTAAGCTTGAGAAATCCATTTATGGATAGAAACAAGCATCTCACAGATGGAATCTTTGTTTCGATGAGAAATTTAAAGAGTTTGGATTTTCAAGAAGTGAGGATGAGTCATGTGTGTATGTCAAGGATAGTGGGAGTATAGTTAGCTTTCTGGTGTTGTATGTAGATGACATACTTCTCATAAGAAACGACATTCCAACCTTGCAGGAGGTTAAGTCCTGGCTTGGAAAGTGTTTTGCTAAGAAGAACCTCGGGGAAGCTGCTTACATTCTGGGGATAAGGATATTGAGAAATAGGAGTAAAATACTAATCAGACTTAGTCGAAGTACCTACTTAGACATGGTGTTGAAACGTTTCAGCATAGAGAATTCCAAGAAAGGAGAATTGACTATCCAGAGAATTACAAAACTGAGTAAGACTCGGAGTCCAAGTACCGATCCCGAGATAGCAAAAATGAGTCGAGTACCATATGCTTCCGTAGTTGGCTCGATCATGTATGCTATGACGTGTACTCGCCTTGATGTGGCCTTTGCTTTGAGCATGGTCAGCAGATATCAGGGGTGTCCTGGTAGAGCTCATTAGACTGCGGTAAAGAACATTCTTAAATTCCTGGGAGGATTAAGGATTTGGTCCATACCCTTGGTGGGAGTTATGACTTGAGAGTGAGAAGGTACAGTGACGCCAGTTTTCAGACCAACAGAGATAATTTCTGCTCTCAGTCAGGGTCCGTGTTTACCCTAAATGGAGGAGCAATAGCATGGAAAAGTTCCCAACAGGAAACTATAGCTGATTCAACGTGCGGATTAGAGTACATAGCAACAAGTGAAGCGTCAAAGGAGGCGATAAGGCTAAAGAACTTCATCGGAGACCTTGGAGTTGTACCAGCTGTAAAGGAGCCGATGGGTATTTTCTGTGATAACGAAAGTGTGGTTGCCTTAACTAAGGAACTGAGGGATCATGGCAGATCCAGGCACATCGATAGAAAATATCACTTCATAATACATCGAGTAGAAGAAGGACTCCTCGTAGTGAAGAGGATATCATGAGAGGATAATCCAGCAAATCCCCTTACAAAGGGACTGAGTAGGGTTAAGCACTAGCAACATGCTAGGAGTATTGGGCTGAGATAGCTATTTAGAAAACTTGTAAGACATAAAATGTAATTGACATTTGATGATTAAATAACAGGAGTTTTATTTATTAGTAAAGTTACTATCTTCTGTCAATCGTTTACTATTGTTTCATTTTGCATGTTTTGACTTCCAGAATAATAAGATTATTCAAATTTTCCATAGTCGATCATACTTTGGAAGTAGGTTATGAATTTAGACTGTCATGAATAGGTTTGTAGATTGTCTAAAGTGTTTAGACATAGCAAAAGTTTGTTGTAACATTCATGAGTGCTTCTAAAATAAGATTTGAGTATTGGATTAAACACACGCTCACAAGAATCACTTCATGGAATTTATCACGAGTGATTGTGAGACAATAATATCGTATGATCTTCAAACCAAGATATATGAGTTGTTGATTACGATTTGGTTGTGCATTGATTGTACGAAAACACATCAGTAACTTCATGTTATAAAACGTGTTGTTGTGTATAATTTAACAAGTAATCATTACAAGCATATAAGTCGAATCTTATCTGTTCCTTTTATCCTAAGAGGATTAAAAGCGATATCTTAGGCCCCTCGATAATTCTGTTTTGACTTATGTGTCGGCCTGGTCAGGACTAAATTGATTTGTTCAATTAAGTTCTATGTCAAACAAATCAGAAATCAGAAAACAAATTGTTGGACAATAAGTATGATTATGTTCCATGTATTTATCCACACGATATCTTGAAGAACAGAGGATTATATGATTCCTTATCTAAAGGACGTGTCAGAGTTCGATGACGGCTTTCGAGAGCTACGATTGCTAATCGGATTTTGAAGTTGCATTGGCAGTTATAATTATTAGACTTATCCAAGTGGGAGACTGATGGATTAGGTGTCTAAGCCCATAACTATAATTGGTATGTACTTGACCCGAGAGTAGCATTGTCCATTTGGGTTGCCTTCACCGGAGCAATTTGATAAGATGGATATTTTAGAAATAGATTATTTATGATTTATTAATATATTATAAGTATAATATATTAATTAAGAAATCATATTATTTAACTGGTATTGATCACGAATTAATTTGGAATTAATTTAATAATCAAAAGAGACTATTTAAATTAATAGGTATTGATTATGTAAATCAATGATACATATAGTTTTTCTAATGATCCATGATTGATTAGTAATGGACTAAGATTATGTGAGAGTCCATGAAGTGTTAGTCCAAATCAGTTATTGGATTAAAAGCCTAAGTGAATGAATTAGGGTTTACAAGTGACCCATGGAATTCTACACTATAAATGTAACCCCTAAGCCCTAAAATCGGATACAAGAGTATTCTAAGAAGAAGCTAGCCAACTTTGGTGCCTCCAAGCTCTCTCTCTCATTGTACTCCATTGTTCTTGGTGTTTGTGACTTATTTTAGGCATCACATTTGAGGTGCTAAGCTCTTGTAAGGCTATGTTCTACAAGCTACAACAAAGAGGTAATCATCTTGTTTTTTTTGTTTCAATTCTCAAAGTTGTATTTTAGTTAGGCTTCATGCTTTTACAAAAAGAATATTTCATGTATAACTTGAGAAAACTTAGATCCAAATCATTAAGGTTGTATGTGCACCATAGGGATGTTATAGTGCTCAAAACCCATCAAAAAAGTCCTAGTAGAGTCTAGGAAAAGCTTTTGTATATGCTTATAGGGACACACACATATTTCTTTACTGGTCTTCATCTGTAGTGACTTGGATACTACGGGAAAATTTTAGGGACAAGTATGAATATGTGTGAATGCTAGTAGAGGCCTATACTACCCGAAGCACTTGACTCACACTTGGATCAGGAGGAGTCACAAAGTTGCTAAGGCACTGGTAGTTAGGTAAATATTGTGGCTAACGCTGTAAGACGTCTTACGTTATTTCCTTCATTACCTGCTATATGGTAATGTCTAGAAGAGTGACTCTAAGTCTGGGCCCAAGTGGCCATATAGCATTGAATCCGAATAAGTAAGATTTGTGTAAGTAAGCTAGTAAGGAGATGATCAAGGAGATCCAAGGAAGTTTTGTATCCTTCTTCAAGGTTGATTAGAGTTGCTAACTGTTGTGATGTGGTTACATGTCGACCTCCTATGATTAAGGAGGAAGGATCGGGTACAAGAAGGAATAAATATGAGGAACGTCTTCCTCATTAGTGTCTGTCTCGTAGGGAAAAAAGGGTCAGTAAGTTATGGTTCTTTCCATAACGAAAGTCGCCAGGTTAGGACCGCCAAACCTATTATTGCAGCTAAGGTAGATACCATGTCATAGGATAAGTTAGGAAGGAACATGTGTGTCAATTGGGAGTTTAATCGTATGGATCAAAGGCTAGGACTGAAGCTCCATATGAGGATGAAAGAACATATACAACTTTAGACACATCTATTGGTGAATGGGTTCAAACCTATAGATTCTTGCTCAGGAGATTAGGGAAGTGGTGTTCGTTGTAGTGAATATAAATAGGACTAATATGAATGTCTTTCATGCATTTGCATTTGGGAATTCTGAAAATGGTTAGTATAACCATTACAAGATTGTCAGTAGGTAGGCGACGAGTTAATTTTCGAGAGAGCAGCAGGAGGGTATTAGATTTAGCAATCATCGTTGGTAGTTCCACTAAGATAATCACGTCCTCCTATACCTTTTAGTTATACATGTGCGTTAGTTTTACACAACTTTGTGCTTGTCACAACCTTTTCCTATTTTGTTCAAGAGAAGATCACTTGCAGTAGGTAAAATCAGTATTACCACGATAAGAATGTCGAAGGTCATTGGATATGACAACCCGGATTTTCTTCAAAGTCCAAAGGAGCTACAAATCACATAGGAAAAGCCAACTTAGACTTTGGCTAATTACAAGAAACAAAAGAGGATAGTTCGAACCCAAGTGGGGGAGAACTAATCCTCAAGGAGAAAGTACGAAAAGTAGCCTGACTTTCGATGATGATTTCAAGGTCCAGGATAGTAGCAGCTCGAGTAGGCAGAGATAGTTAGTTTCGTTTTTAGGTGACGGAAGAATGAAGTCATCTGTTAGATTACCCATAGTCTATAAGTTTCTTGCTTCTCAAGGAAAGATAGGTCTTTCCTTCCAAGCGTCTGATAGGATTTAGGAATTTTCCAAGTATGGCTCAGATAGCCTAGAGAACCATATAGGTTCATGCCTTCAAGGATATAAGATTTATCCTCGCAGTAGAGGATTAGTTAGAAATTTAGTAGGTATTTGTTGGATTAGTGTCTAAGCCGGTGACTATATTTGGTAAGTACTTGACCCGGTTGTGCATGGTCCTTTTGGGTTGCCTTCACCGAAGTAACATGATAGGATGATTTATTAAGAAAGAGGTTATTATAATTTATTAATATATTATATGAATAATATATTAATGGAAAAATCATAAAATTAAATTAATATTAGACAAGAATTAATTAAGAAATTAATTTTGTGGCTAAAAGACATTAAGTTAATAACAGGGACTTAAACTGTCAAATTTGTGATAGTTGAGTATTGGGCTGAGGAGCGTCTTGGACTAGGCATGAACGAAATTAGGATGTGTCAATCCATAATTTCGGCCATGAGGCCCTATTCTAGAAGCTTCCTTGGATATCTTAAGGCATAAGCTGTCCATTAAGGTTTAGACTGAAACCCTAGCAGCTCCAGTATAAATAGGACCATAAGGCTTACAATTTGCAGCCATTGGAAACCCTAGAAAGATCATAGCTGAAACCGTGCCTCTTGCAACCTCTATCCAAGATCATTCTTTTGCTATTGGTGTTTGTAAGCCATTAGAGGAGTGACACTTGTGACTCTTAGCTTCAAAGACAAGAAGATTCAAGCAAGCAACAAGAGGTAATCATCTAGATCTAATTTGTCACATTAATTTCGAATTATACTTACTAGATCTAGGATTTGAAATTCTTGGATGAATGCATGTACTATTAGAGAAACCTAGATCCAAGCATTAGGGTTAGCATGAGCACATAGGATGTTCTTTTGGCTTAAACCCATCAGTGGTATCATAGATTTGTTTGGTTTATATTGTATTGATGCCTTGTTTATTCGTTCATGCTTTAAAAATCGATTTTTGGGCAAACTGTCTGATGAACTCAACGACTTCCAATGTGGACTCGACGAGTTTAGCTGTCAGACAGAGAGATTTTCGGGATTTCTTGCTGTT
Organism: Lactuca serriola; assembly: GCF_051521515.1. Classification (NCBI taxonomy): domain Eukaryota; kingdom Viridiplantae; phylum Streptophyta; class Magnoliopsida; order Asterales; family Asteraceae; genus Lactuca; species Lactuca serriola. The sequence continues at coordinate 137,421,385 of NC_136416.1, forward strand.
TTGCTTAAGGATACTTACCTAAATCGTTTTAGACTAATAAAATCCAAATTTTATTACCTTCTTATCAATATCCTTAACAAAACAAGAGATAATTACCAATTATTTGAATAATAAATTCCTTATTTGATAATATTTGATTATTTGAATTAATTGTTGAATTATCTTGTAAATAAATTGGTTAGGTCATATTTAGAAAATCATTAAATTAATTGTTTAATTTAAAATTATTTGCTATTTGATCCTTTATGTTTTGAAAAGTTCAAAACTTGTCCTCAAGTTTTGAAATTAAAATTTTTTGATTAAAAGTTAATTTAAACTAGTTAGATTTCAAACCCTAGAATTTTACAAGTTTAAAATTCAACCTCATACTATATAATATTATAAGATTAATATGTATACATGTATAATTAAAAATGCTAGTCTAACCGTTAGTAGGCCTCATTCACGAAGCCGATCTAGAAGGGGGTATAAGGTTATGACCTATAAAATGACCATTTAATGGGTGTCCACTCTCACCCACCGCTTCCTTGATTGGTGGAGGGTCGTTAGCCGAATGGGTAAGATAGGGCAACCATTTCTCATTAATAAGTATAATGAGTTCTAAAAGTAAATAAATGTTTTCATAAAATTCCCAATCTTAGTTACTTTAGGCAAAAGTGAATTGATGCAATTCCATGAAATTACACTATGTACCCTTGCTAAGACGTTAGTAGAGCGTGTGTGGTTAACCGGCACATCGAACAGGTAACTGTAACAATGAGGGCACCATGTACATTTGCATGGTTATTCACACCCGCTTTGTGATCCTCGACATCCCAGCCACAAACTTGAGGGGCGTATAGAGATTTAAACATGCCATTGAACAGTTCAATGAATCTCAAAAGATATAGGAGTTTTCAATACATTTAAAACTTAATCTGTGACAACCCAATCTTTCAACTCTATGTAATGACCTAAAAAGTCAATTATTGTAACCGCTTTTGTGATAATGAAATTAACTTCGAAAATAAAACGTCCAAAAAGTTTCTATTTAATTACCTATTGTGATAGATGTCTTTAAACCGTGATCGTACGTAAAAAGAACGCCCAAATCCGACTTCATATATTGAAGTTGTGATTTTTCCAAGTTCGGCTAAGCAGCAGGCAGCTAAAAACTCGAATCGGAGATCGAGCGACTTTTGGCCGGAATGACCTAAACTAAAATCGAAGATCTCGACAATGGTAATTCAGCGGTAAAAAGTCTGGCAAAAACCGACGTCAGATAAAGAAGTTATGAATTTATAAAGAAATTCCTTAAACACGACCTTTTAAAAATAAATAATAAAAATAATTTCAAAATTTGTCGACGGAATCTAAACGAAAGTTGTAGACCGTAGTCTCACCTACGCGTGGATATAAAGACCATCGAAAATGGAATTCGTATGAAGAAGATATGAATTTTAGAAATTTATTAATTAAAATAAATATAAATTTAATTATAAACTCTTGGTAATATCTGAAGAGGAGTCAACAGATAGGGCCGAAGTACGCCCTGCGTACCCTCGTACGCCCCGCGTACTCAAATCCAAGGCCCCGGTTCGTCCACGTCGCCCCCTATGCGAGCTACGCCTCGTCCCATCCGAACTCCGGGGCAGTCGAGGACTCGGTCATGCATGACGCACGGGTACGCCTCGCGTACCGAGGCCTCTCAGCCCCTATAAAAGGGATGCGAGGGTTCTGGGAAAATTTTCTCATTTCCTCTCGTTTTTCTTGCGTTTTGCCTCGTTTTCCGTGCCCGTGCTAACCCGAAGCCCTGGTCATTTTGCCCAAGTCCCGAAGATCGTTTTTACTCCCGAGATTCCCGAGGAAAATCCGTTTCCCGAGACGAAATTCTGCCCCGGTTTCCATCTCGCTTTCTTCAAACCTTCAAGTGAGTTCATACCCCTACAAACACACTGTAAATACGTTTTAAATGCTTTTTATACTCTTTTAGGGGGGGGGGGGAATACAAGTAAACATACGGTTATTATCGTGTATTTCATAAAGTTTCACTGTGCTCGTTTTTATCAGATGAATCACTTGTGATTCACTACTACTATGTGAAAACTCTTTTCATACTTTGCATGCACTAGATTTATACAAAGTATTTAGTAATTCCAAAGTATCCTTCGTTGCTAAACCGTTTTAATACATTTTAAAAACTTATGATTTATGCATTGTCAAAACTTTGTGAAAAAGGATAATCTTTGCATACAAAACTATTACTTTAATACAGACTTAGTTGAGAATCCGTGAGACCAGTACATCTTCAAATACTGCCTTTTGCTAGAAGGTATCGCTACAAGTCCTGTCTATAACCAGAGTCTCCCGTTCGGAGAACGTGTCAAATGTGTATAGATCTATACGGGAAGTCATGATCCCGCGCCCTGACTGTTAGCTACAGTCCGTCCTTTGGGGTGACAGTTTGTCATAACGCTACGACGCCTGAAGAACGTCGATACAGGCATATTATGTTTAGTATGGTTATAAAACTCATCGGATATACAATTATTATAGTACTTCTGATTGATGAATGAGTAGTTATTAAAACTATTCTTCATCTAACAAACTGAAATCTTCTAATAGGTTTTATTATATAAATCTATGCTTCATCTAACAAACTAAAATCTTCTAATAGGTTTTATTATATAAATCTATGCTTCAACCTTCTAAATCTATGTCTTTTGCTTTCAGTTTTTAGTCTGGGACATTAGGCTAACTATTACTTCAGGAAAATTTGGGATTTTCCCTGTATACAAAACAAACAACTAATAGGAAAATAAGAGATTTTCTTGATTCAACTATCTATATTATTCAATACATATATTCTCATGCATTTCACACTTTTATAAGAAAATAAGGGATTTTCTTGGAAAACATACACTCAATTTGGAATGGCATATGAACTTTCTAAACCACTTATGAACTCACCAACTTAATTGTTGACACTTTCTCTTTGAAATAACTTGTATTCTCAGGGAACCGCTAAGCAGGTTTGGAAATCAACTTTTGGGGATTAACGCGCTGGCGTTAATTACTTCTTTTGAAAGATGTTTATGCATTTATCTTTTGAGCATGTAATGAATACAATGATGTAAAAAATTTTAAAACCTTTATATATGTATGGTGGTGTGTACTTTCCTTTCTATGAACTGTTATGATACTAAATATGACGTCCTCCGCCCTCGAACGTTTCTGCCGTTCTGGTTTGGGGGTGTGACAGATTGGTATCAGAGCATCGTTTATAGTGAATTAAGTATATCAAAACCATTTTTGGTATACAACTATAAACTCAACTGGGCAAAAACACTCTGAAAAGAGTCATACTTTTGAAATTAAATTTATTTAGTTTTTGTAAAGTAAGCATGCACTCATTTCATACTAATAACAACTTCACATCAGACCATTTTAGAAGTATTATAAATAAGTTGTGCAGTGCAGGTATGCCTTGGGACATGTAATCGGAACTGGGAAGAATATAGCCTGATTAACTATATTTGTCCGAGAGCCGACTAACGTGTGCCGAGGAGTGTCTGCAGTGGACAACAAATTTAAAACTTACCAAAAACATATCGTTAAATAATACTAAGGGAGTATGTGAGTATCAACAACCATTAAACTTATGGGTAAATTTCATGTACTCTAGCTTATAGTAAATTCTTAACCCTATTCTCGTACAGACTCAATGGCTGGATTCCACCACCCAATGACCCCTACTACCCCAACCAAGGTAATGGAGGATGGATCGAAGAAGATCCCGAAGAAGACGAAGAACCTATAGAGTTGGATGAAGGAGATGACTCTGGTACTGATTCAGAGCCATAGGTTATCAATCCACCGGCCCCACAACCTCTCGTCCATGTGAGGAACTTCCAAGTACCCACTCCTGTGTGGAGGAGTCACCTCCACCATTAGAGCCAACAACAAAGCTTACGCCCTCCCTACGGCATGTGCCGAGACTTTTATGATGTCAGAGGCGAGGGATCGGCAGACTGAGCACTTCCGGTCATGGTTGGTAAACTAGCCAACCAGTGCTATCAATCCGGAGTTCAAGCCAACCGGATCCGCGAGATCAACGTAGAAGTATAGGTTCACACTTCTGACATCCGTAGGCTGGATGGGATTCAGGACCATGCCCAACTCCAAACTGAGGCATTCCAAGCACAAATGATTGTAGCCTTAGCCGATTTAAGGGAACAACAAGTCGCTTTTGATAGGCGTCTAATGGAATCAAAGCAATCGGATGCAGAGTCAAGCTCCAAGCGCAACCTACGTCGCAAGTAGTGCTTGCCAAGATTTCAAATTTTGTTATAAATTAGGAATTCGGATAAGAATATAATTTTCTTTAAAACTTTCTGTAATCGGAGACCTTTAGAAAGGTCAAAATTTTTTGTCTAAACTCGGATGTAACACAACTATATGTTTAATATATATATAGGGCATACCTCGTTCCTGTTTTAATTATGTGTAGTTCGCTCAATTCATAAGTACATCTATTCAAACTTCATTTATAAATCAGGCTCAAAACCCTATGTTGGCCAAACCAAATTCTTAAACTATTAGAGGAATTTAACTCAATATCATTCAACTCGCAACCACCAAAACTTATAATCTCTCATTTTTCTTTTGGCAGCGCAATGCCTCCTCGTAGATCAGCACGTACAAACGCAACCCCACCACCACCTCCACCACTAACTTATGATCCGGCAATGGTCCAGGCTGCTATCACAGCAACAGTAACAGCAGCTCTCTCACAAATAAACTCCAATGCAAATGGAGGTACAGGAAGCAGCACGAATCATTCGAATCGTGGCACGGCCATGGTCAAGTAAGGGAATGTACCTACAAGGAGTTCTCCAACTCAAAGCCAAAGAATTTTAATGGAATTGGAGGAGTCATTGCATTAATGCAATGGTTCGAAAAGACTCAAACAGTCTTCGAGATCTGCTCGTGCCAAGAAACAAGCAAGGTTAAGTTCGCTGCTTGCACCTTCATAGATCGAGCCTTCACTTGGTGGAAAAGCCATGTGAATTCGGTGACGCTCACTGTCGCCAACGCCATGAGTTGGGAAGATCTGAAGGTTCTACTACTGGAAGAATACTGCCCAAGGGGTGAAGTGCAAAAGCTTGAGCAGGAGCTCTGGAATCTGAAAATGACTGGGTCTGATCTAGTCGCCTACACAACTAGGTTCAACGACCTCGCTGCATTGTGCCCTACCATGGTCAACCCAGAATCAAAGAAGGTTGAAAGGTACATTTGGGGGTTGTCACCCCAGATTCAAGGGCATGTCTTAGCTTCCAACCCTATTACCTACAACAGCGCTAAACGCCTGGCTCAGCGACTCATCGACCACGGGGTAAAACAGGGTACCATTGCAGCTACCGCCAATCCATCTAAGGAGGCATCGGGCCAGAATAGGCCTTGGAACAAGAGAAGGGGACAAACCCTATAGGAGAACCCCAAGAAACAACAAGTAGTAGCGATCCACGCTATTACTGTACCTACCAACACTGCCCCCACAAGCTCATACAATGGGAAACTTCCGAAATGCAACCAATGCAACTTCCACCACCACGGTCTCTGCCGTGACCTTCAATGCACCGGGTGCAATAAGAAGGGACATACATCCCTCTATTGCAAAGAGCCAACCCAACAATCCGCCCCCACTGCTAATACCGGAGTAAGCCGCGCCTGCTTTGAGTGCGGAGACACGGGGCACTACCGCAGGGATTGCCCGAAGGCAAACAATAGGAATACCGGTGGAAGGGGCCGAGTATTCGCAATGGGACAAGATGAAGCCGTTGCGGACCCCACTGTTGTTACGGGTATGTTTCTCCTCGATAACTCGTATGCATGCATTTTGTTTGATAGTGGAGCAGAGAGAAGTTTTGTGAGTCACGATTTTAAAGGCCTGCTAAAGCCATTACCACAATCATTAAGTGAACCGTTTATAGTAGAAATGGCCAACGGTAAAACCGAAGGCACTAAGGAGATATACTTAAACTGTACTCTAACTCTAAACGATAATCCCTTTCCAATCAACCTCATGCCAGTCTCGATTAAGAGTTTCGGTGTCATCATTGGCATGGATTGGCTGAGTTCTCATCATGCGGACATTTTATGTTACGATAAGGCCGTTCGCCTTAATATGCCAAGCAGCGAAACTTTCCTTGTCTTGGGCGACAAACCTAGTACCACTCTTCGTATCATCTCAAGTATCCATGCTCATAAGTGCCTACACAAGGAGTGTCACGCATTTTTGGCACATGTTGTAGATGTGAAACGCGAAGTCCAGGACGTCAAGAATGTGCCCGACGTATGCGATTTTCCCGACGTTTTTCCCAAGGACCTTCCAGGAATACCACCCGTGAGACAAGTCGAGTTCAAAATCGATCTGGTTCCCGGAGCTACCCCAGTAGCCAAAGCGCCCTATCGATTAGCCCCGGCAGAGATGCAGGAGCTATCCAGCCAACTGAATGAGCTACTTGGAAAAGGATTCATCAGGCCGAGCTTCTCGCCATGGGGGGCACCCGTGTTGTTCATGAAAAAGAAGGATGGATCATTCAGGATGTGCATCGACTACCGAGAACTCAACAAACTTAACATCATGAACCGATACCCCCTACCCCGAATCGATGACTTATTCGACCAACTCCAAGGAGCCAACTACTTCTCCAAGATCGATCTGAGGTCGGGATATCACCAGCTGCGAGTCCTGGAGAGTGATGTTCCCAAGACGGCCTTCCGAATGAGATACAGACATTACGAGTTCATAGTGATGCCGTTCGGACTAACCAATGCCCCGGCCGTATTCGTGGATCTAATGAATAGGGTATGTCGTCCATTCTTGGATAAATTTGTGATAGTATTCATAGACGACATACTCATTTATTCAAAGAATAAAGTAGAGCATAGTCAACATCTGAGACAAGTCTTAGAGACGTTACGGACTGAGAGACTTTATGCAAAATTCTCAAAATGTGAGTTTTGGATTAGAAATGTGGACTTCCTCGGTCACGTAGTCAGCAAGGAAGGAATCCACGTGGACCCATCAAAAATCAAGGCTATCAGAAACTGGTCTGCACCAACTACTCCAACAGAGATTCGCCAATTTCTAGGTCTTGCTGGTTATTATCGAAGGTTCATTCAGAATTTCTCCAGCATCGCAAAGCCTCTTACCGCTTTAACCCAGAAAGGTGTGACCTACAACTGGGGAGAAAAGCAAGATGCTGCATTTCAGACTTTGAAACAGGCCCTTTGCAATGCACCCATCCTTTCTCTTCCAGAGGGGACCAAAGATTTTGTGGTGTATTGCGACGCTTCGAAGCAAGGGTTGGGCTGTGTGCTAATGCAGAGGGGAAAGGTTATTGCATATGCCTCAGGACAACTGAAAACGCATGAGGTCAATTACACCACTCATGACTTAGAACTTGGAGCAGTGGTCTTCGCTCTTAAAATCTAGAGGCACTACATATACGGTACCAAGTGCACTATCTTTACAGACCACAAGAGCCTCCAACACATCTTCGACCAGAAGGAGTTAAACATGAGACAGCGACGTTGGGTCGAATTGCTCAACGACAACGAATGTGAGATTCGCTATCATCCGGGAAAGGCAAACGTCGTGGCCGATGCCCTTAGTCGTAAGGAGTACTCTGGCTGAAGAGTGAAGTCATTAGCCATGTCGATCCATTCGCACCTGTCAGCACAAGTCAAGGAAGCTCAAATAGAGGCCTTAAAACCCGAAAACGTGACAGGTGAGACCCTTAGGGGAATGGACAAGAACTTAGAAATTAAGAGTAACGGAGCACGCTACCTCATGAACCGAATCTGGACACCCAAGTTTGGTGGATTCAAAGAGGTAGTTATGAGCGAGCCACACAAGACTCCATACTCCGTACACCCAAGGTCAGACAAGATGTATCTAGATCTCAAGAAAATCTACTGGTGGCCAAACATGAAAGCGGAGATTGCTACCTATGTGAGTAAGTGTTTGACTTGCGCCAAGATAAAAATAGAACACCAGAAACCCTCAGGTCTACTGCAACAACCTGAAATACTTGAGTGGAAATGGGAGCAGATTTCCATGGACTTTATAACGAAACTGCCCAAAACTCAGGGTGGCCAAGATACTATTTGGGTGATCGTCGACAGACTAACCAAGTCCGCTCATTTCTTACCGATCAAGGAAACTGATAAGATGGAAAGACTATCAAGAACCTACATCCAGGAGATCGTACGACTTCATGGAGTGTTGATGTCCATCATCTCAGATAGAGACAGCAGATTCACTTCCAGATTCTGGCAATCATTGCAAAAATCCATGGGAACAAGGTTGGATATGAGTACAGCATACCACCCACAAACTGATGGACAGAGTGAGAGAACAATCCAAACCTTGGAAGACATGTTGCGAGCATGTGTAATCGACTTTGGTAAAGCATGGGATGTTCACTTACCTTTGGTCGAGTTCTCTTATAACAATAGTTATCATACTAGTATCAAGACTGCTCCATTTGAAGCCCTTTACGGCCGTAAGTGCAGATCACCTCTGTACTGGACAGAAGTGGGCGACACGCAATTGGCAAAAGGTCTAGTCCCTGATAGCACCCTCACTGGTCCAGAGATCATCAGAGAAACGACTGAAATGATCATGCAAATACGAGAACGACTGAAATCCTCAAGGGATAGGCAAAAGAGCTATGCCGACAAAAGACGTAAACCCTTGGAATTTCATATTGGCGACCGTGTACTACTGAAGGTCTCACCCTGGAAGGGCATGATACGCTTTGGAAAACGTGGGAAGCTAAATCCTAGGTATATTGGACCCTTCGAAATCATTTCAAGAGTTGGTCCAGTGGACTACAAACTCCGACTTCCAATCGAGCTTAACAAAGTACATCCAGTATTCCACGTATCGAACCTGAAAAAGTGTTTGTCCGACGAAACACTTGTAATTCCACTCGATGAAATCGAACTAAACGAAAATCTTAACTTTGTGGAAGAACCCGTCGAGATCATGGATAGGGAAATTAAACGAACTAAGCAGAGTCGAATACCAATAGTAAAGGTTCGCTGGAACGCTAAGCGAGGACCTGAATTCACATGGGAACGAGAAGATCAGATGCAACAGAAGTATCCGCATCTTTTCCTCAGCCCCTAAAACTTTTCTTTTGTATTTAATTTCAGGACGAAATTCCCTCTAACGGGGGGATGATGTGACAACCCGATATTTCAACTCTATGTAATGACCTAAAAAGTCAATTATTGTAACCGCTTTTGTGATAATGAAATTAACTTTGAAAATAAAACGTCCAAAAAGTTTCTATTTAATTACCTATTGTGATAAATGTCTTTAAACCGTGATCGTACGTAAAAAGAACGCCCAAATCCGACTTCGTATATTGAAGTTATGATTTTTCCAAGTTCGGCTAAGCAGCAGGCAGCTAAAAACTCGAATCGGAGATCGAGCGACTTTTGGCCGGAATGACCTAAACGAAAATTGAAGGTCTCGACAATGGTAATTCAGCGGTAAAATGTCGGCAAAAACCGACGTCAGATAAAGAAGTTATGAATTTCTAAAGAAATTCCTTAAACACGACCTTTTAAAAATAAATAATAAAAATAATTTCAAAATTTGCCGACAGAATCTAAACGAAAGTTGTAGAGCGTAGTCTCACCTACGCGTGGATATAAAGACCATCGAAAACGGAATTCGTATGAAGAAGATATGAATTTTAGAAGTTTATTAATTAAAATAAATATAAATTTAATTATAAACTCTTGGTAATATCCGAAGAGGAGTCAGCAGATAGGGCCGAAGTACGCCCTGCGTACCCTCATACGCCCCGCGTACTCAAATCCAAGGCCCCGGTTCGTCCACGTCGCCCCCTATGCGAGCTACGCCCCGTCCCATCCGAACTCCAGGGCAGTCGAGGACTCGGTCATGCATGACGCACGGGTACGCCCCGCGTACGTCCGTATGCCCCGTGTACCGAGGCCTCTCAGCCCCTATAAAAGGGATGCGAGGGTTCCGGGAAAACTTGCTCATTTCCTCTTGTTTTTCTTGCGTTTTGCCTCGTTTTCCGTGCCCGTGCTAACCCGAAGCCCTGGTCATTTTGCCCAAGTCCCGAAGATCGTTTTTACTCCCGAGATTCCCGAGATTCCCGAGAATCCCGAGGAAAATCCGTTTCCCGAGACGAAATTCTGCCTGGTTTCCTTCTCGCTTTCTTCAAACCTTCAGGTGAGTTCATACCCCTACAAACACACTGTAAATACGTTTTAAATGCTTTTTATACTCTTTTAGGGGGGGGGGGGAATACAAGTAAACATACGGTTATTATCGTGTATTTCATAAAGTTTCACTGTGCTCGTTTTTATCAGATGAATCACTTGTGATTCACTACTACTATGTGAAAACTCTTGTCATACTTTGCATGCACTAGATTTATACAAAGTATTTAGTAATTCCAAAGTATCCTTCGTTGCTAAACCGTTTTAATACATTTTAAAAACTTATGATTTATGCATTGTCAAAACTTTGTGAAAAAGGATAATCTTTGCATACAAAACTATTACTTTAATACAGACTTAGTTGAGAATCCGTGAGACAAGTACATTTTCAAATACTGCATTTTGCTAGAAGGTATCGCTACAAGTCCTGTCTATAACCAGAGTCTCCCGTTCAGAGAACGTGTCAAATGTGTATAGATCTATACGGGAAGTCATGATCCCGCGCCCTGACTGTTAGCTACAGTCCGTCCTTTGGGGTGACAGTTTGTCATAACGCTACGACGCCTGAAGAACGTCGCTACAGGCATATTATGTTTAGTATGGTTATAAAACTCATCGGATATACAATTATTATAGTATTTGTGATTGATGAATGAGTAGTTATTAAAACTATTCTTCATCTAACAAACTGAAATCTTCTAATAGGTTTTATTATATAAATCTATGCTTCAACCTTCTAAAGCATGTCTTTTGCTTTCGGTTTTTAGTCTGGGACATTAGGCTAACTATTACTTCAGGAAAATATGGGATTTTCCATGTATACAAAAAAAACAACTAATAGGAAAATAAGGGATTTTCTTGATTCAACTATCTATATTATTCAATACATATATTCTCATGCATTTCACACTTTTATAAGAAAATAAGGGATTTTCTTGGAAAACATACACTCAATTTGGAATGGCATACAAACTTTCTAAACCACTTATGAACTCACCAACTTAATTGTTGATACTTTCTCTTTGAAATAACTTGTATTCTCAGGGAACCGCTAAGCAGGTTTGGAAATCAACTTTTGGGGATTAACGCACTGGCATTAATTACTTCTTTTGAAAGACGTTTATGCATTTATCTTTTGAGCACGTAATGAATACAATGATGTAAACATTTTTAAAACCTTTATATATGTATGGTGGTGTGTACTTTCCTTTCTATGAACTGTTATGATACTAAATATGACGTCCTCCGCCCCCGAACGTTTCCGCCGTTCTGGTTTGGGGGTGTGACATAATCTCTTTTTCGTTTTTCATGGTGGTGAATTAGTGAATCCTCATTCACTTACCTTCAAATTATTTGCATATTAGATTACGGCATCCCTTTTCTAACATGTAAATAATGTTGTTGGATCCTAGCCCTAATTTCTCATTTGGGTGTTTAATTAGGGATTCACTTCTAATCAAACTTTGTTCTTTTCCTTTTCAGATGTCGAACATGAACAACAACAACAACGCTTCGGGATCGAATTCCTCCGGCTCATTCTCAGTCATGAACTTGTGTGGGAGGGTGATATTTGACGGAAACAATTTCAATGATTGGATCTGTAACATAAGAATGGTCACCCGTTACGAGGAAAAAGGGTATGTACTTGACAAGGAGCCGAAGGAGATCGACATGAACACTACCACTCCCGAAGAGATCGTTGCCTTTGAGGCCCACGAGCATGATGCCACGAAAGTCCATTGCATCATGCTAGCGACAATGGTTTCCTAACTCCAAAAGTCCTATAAGGACATGTATCCCTATGAGATGCATCAAGAGTTGTTGGACCGGTACCACCAAAGTGAGAGGCAAGAAAGGTACGAGATCATCACTTCGATGATCACTACCCGAATGGGTAATGGAGAGTCCCTTACCACCCATCTGCAAAAGATGCAGAGATGTGTTGATCGCCTGTTAAAGTTGAATGTTAACTTTGATGAAGAGCTGGTGACTGATATTATCCTTCACTCCTTGCCTCCCTGCTACAACCAGTTTTGCATGACCTACCACATGAATAAGGAAGAGGTCACTTTGAGTAAGATTCAAGGCTTGCTAAGGACTGCTCTGAGCAATCTCAAAGATAAGTCTGTTGCATCAATTCTCGCTCCAACTACTGCCCCTGTTTTGGCTATTGGGCAAGAGAAGGGTAAGAAGAGGAAGGCTCCCTCAAAGAGCCACCACAAGGGAAAGTTCCAAGATGGTACCTCTTATAGTGGAACCAAATTTGGTGATGCTAAGCCCAACTCAAACCCCAAGGAGTCAGAGTGCCACCACTGCCACAAGATAGGGCATTAGAAGAGAAGCTGCCTAGAATATCTGCAAGCAATCAAGGATGGGAAGATCAAGCCATCCTACGCAGGTATTTACACAACTAAATCTAATGACTCATCACATTCCATTTCTTGGGTACTTGTTACATGATGTGGTTTTCACATTTGTTTTGATTTGCAGGGCCTAAGAAGAGATAGGAATGTGGAGCATGGTAAGATAAATTTGATCATGGGGAACAGAAGATCGTCGCGTGTCACCAAGATCGGAGTTTACTGTTTAATGCTTAGTAGTGGATTAGGATTAGATTTAAACAATTATAACTATTCGCCAAATATGGCAAGAAACATCATTTCATTTCATGGTTTATATAGACAAGGTATTAGATATTCATTTGATAATAAAAAGGGTTCTCTTAATGCTTATCTTAGTGGTGTCTTTTATTTTGAAGCATTGCCTTGTAAATGAATATATGAAACTGTGATGGTTGTAGATAACTTAGGAAATGATGTGTTCTATATTGATTCATCAATTGGTTTGGATAAAGCATGCTTGTGGCATTGTCGTCTTGGACATGTCAACAAGAAACGCATAGCCCAACTACAAAAGGATGGAGTGTTGGAATCATTCGACCTTAGGGATGATGACGTGTGCGAATTTTGTTTACTTGGAAAGATGACCAAGTCACCCTTTACTGGCACTTGTGAAAGGGGTGAAGATTTATTGGATATCATACACACCGATGTGTGTGGGCCCTTTAGATCTATCGCAAAGGATGCAAGCCGCTTCTATGTGGCTTTTACCGATGATTATAGCAGATATGGGTATATATACTTAATCAAGCACAAGTGAGAAACCTTTGAAAAGTTCAAAGAGTTTAAACAAGAAGTGGAGAATCAGTTGGGTAGGAAAATCAAGATGCTTCGATCCGATCGAGGAGGAGAGTACCTAAGTCTTGAATTCCACGACTACCTCAAGGAATGCGGAATCGTTTCGCAATTGATGCCACCTAGGACACCGCAGTTGAACAGTGTGGTTGAGAGGCGTAATCAAACCTTGTTGGACATGGTTCCTTCCATGATGAGTCGTGTTTCGCTACCTATCTCATTCTGGGGGTATGCGTTAGAAACTGCCGCCCATATCCTTAACTTAGTCCCTATGAATAAGGTTGCCAAAACACCTCACGAGATGTGGAAAGAGAAAGCTCCCTCGTTGGCACATATCAAGGTTTGGGGTTGCGAGGCTACCGTAAGACCACAGACTCACGACCAGCTCGAACCTCGTAGTGAGCGGTGTATTTTCATTGGCTACCTGTAGAAGTCCTTTGGATATCTCTTTAATAGACCGAGTGACAATGTTGTCTTCGTTGCGAGGAGATGGGTTTTCCGAGAGCAAGAACTCGTAAGCCAAGGGGACAGTGGGAGGCAAATCGATCTTGAAGAGCTTCAAGAGTCGAGCGATGAAGGAACCTCTAACGCTGGCACTCAACCCAAGGAGGAAACTCCGGTTGAAACGATTGATGAGTCCTTACCTCTTAGATGTTCCGAAAGAGTTAGGGTCGAACCCCAATTTTATGGTTTTCATATCACTACCGAAGGGTATACGTTCATTAGTGATAGTGCACTAGTGAATTTGGATGAACCTAACAGCTATAAGGAAGCCATGGCAGGCCCAAAGTCTACGAAGTGGAAAGAGGCGATGGACAGCGAGATTCAGTCCATGTATGACAATCAAGTTTGGAATTTTGTTGACCATGTACTAGGACGTCAGATGGTCGGGTGCAAGTGGATCTTCAAGAAGAAGACCGACATGGATGGGAATGTGCACACATATAAGGCACGATTGGTTGCGAAGGGTTTCACTCAAACTCCCGGAGTTGACTATGATGAAACCTTCTTACCGGTTACTAAGATAAAATCTATTAGGGTGATGCTAGCCATTGCTGCATTTCATGATTATGAAATATGGCAGATGGATGTCAAAACCGCTTTCCTTAATGGGAAGTTGGCTAAGGATGTTTACATGGCTCAGCCAGAGGGTTTTGTCAATGTGAAGCATCCGAATAGAGTGTGTAAGCTTAAGAATTCCATTTATGGACTGAAACAAGCGTCTTGCAGATGGAATCTTTGTTTCGATGAGAAAGTCAAAGAGTTTGGTTTTCTACGAAGTGAGGATGAACTATGTGATATGTCAAAGCCAGTGGGAGTATACTTAGTTTCTCGTATTGTATGTCGATGACATATTACTCATAGGAAACGACATCCCAACATTGCAAGAGGTTAAGTCCTGGCTCGGGAAGTGCTTTGCTATGAAGGACCTCGGAAAGGCTTCCTATATTTTGGGAATAAGGATAGTAAGAGACATATGTAAGAGAATAATAGGACTTATTCAGAATACTTATTTGGACAAGGTACTAAAACGTTTTAGTATGGAGAATTCAAAGAAGGGGGAGTTACCGATCCAAAGTAATGCCAAGTTGAGTAAGACTCAAAGCCCGAGTACCGAAGTCGAGATAGCAGAAATGAGTCGAGTACCATACGCTTCCGCAATTGGCTCGATTATGTACGCTATGACTTGTACTCGCCCTGATGTGGCCTTCGCTCTGAGCATGGTTACCAGATATCAAGGGAACCCTGGCAAAGCACATTGGACCGCAGTCAAGAACATTCTTAAGTACCTTCGGAGGACCAAGGAATGGTTTCTAGTCCTCGGTGGGAGTGATGACTTAAAGGTGCGAGGGTACAATGACGCCAGTTTTCAAACCGACAGGGACAACTACCGTTCGCAGTCGGGCTGGGTCTTTACCCTTAATGGAGGAGCAGTGACTTGGAAAAGTTCCAAGCAAGAAACCGTTGCTGATTCAACGTGCGAATTGGAGTACATTACAACGAGCGAAGCATCAAAGGAGGCAATATGGTTGCAGAACTTGGAGTTGTGCCAGCCATAAAGGAACCCATGGAAATTTTTGTGATAATGAAGGAACGGTTGCCTTGACCAAGGAACCGAGGGATCATGGCAGATCTCGACATATCGACGGAGAATATCACTTTATTCGACATCGGGTGGAAGAAGCACTCCTCGTAGTAAAGAGGTTATCGTCAGAGGATAACCCAGCAGATCCGCTTACGAAGGGACTAAGTAGGGTTAAGCACTTACAGCACACTAGGAGCATCAGGCTGAATGACGATATTATTTAAGATTAGATAGTTTAGAAACGTGTAATAGATAAATTGTAATTAACATTTGATGATTAAATAAAAGAGTATTATTTATTAGTAATGTTACTATATTATGTTAATTGTTTACCTATTCTTTCATTTTGCATGTTTTGACTTCCTGAATAATGAGATTATTCAAACTGTCCACAGTCGTTCATATGTTGGAAGTAGGTATGAATGAAGACTATCATGAATTGGTGTGTAGATTGTCTATAGTGTATTAGACATAGAAAAAGTTTGCTACAACGTTCATAAGTGCTTATGAGTTTGATTTGAGCATTGGAATAAACCCACGCTTGCTAGAATCGCTTCATGGAATTTATCTCGAGTGATCGCAAGTCGATAATATCAAATGGTCTTAAAACCTAGATATATGGTTTATTGTTTGCTAGTTGATTGTGCATTGATAATGCGTAAACGCATCAGTAACTTGATGTTATAAAACGCATTGTTGTGTTGATTTAATTAGTGGATAGTAAATGCGTATAAGTCGAAGCTTATATGCTCCTTTTATCCTAAGAGGGTAAAAGCAATATCAGGTCCCCTCGATGAGTTGGTTTGACTTATGTGTCGGGCACGGTCAGGACTGAATTGATGTGTTCAATTAAGTTCTATGTCAAACGAATCAGAGATCGGGAAACAAACTGTTGGACAACAAGTATGACTACGTTCCATGTAATTTTCCGCACGATATCTAGAAGGGAGGACTATACGATCCCTTATCTAAAGGACAGGTTACTGATAAGATTAGAGTTTGACAGCAACTTTGAGAGCTATGATTTCTAATCGGTTTATGCTTACATTTGTAGTTACTAGAATAATCCAAGTGGGAGACTGTTGGATTAGTGTCTACGCCTGTAACTATATTTGGTAAGTACTTGACCCGGTTGTACATGGTCCTTTTGGGTTGCCTTCACCGAAACAACATGATAGGATGATTTATTAAGAAATAGGTTATTATGATTTATTAATATGTTATATGAATAATATATTAATGGAAAAATCATATAATTAAATTAATATTAGACAATAATTAATTAAGAAATTAATTTTGTGGCTAAAAGACATTAATTTAATAAGAGGGACTTAAACGGTCAAATGTGTGATAGTTGAGTATTGGGCTGAGGAGCCTCTTGGACTAGGCATGGACGAAATTAGGATGTGTCCATCCATAATTTTGGCCATAAGGCCCTATTCTAGAATCTTCCTTGTATAGCTTAAGGCCTAAGTTTTCCATTATGGTTTAGACCGAAACCCTAGCAGCTCCAGTATAAATAGGATCCTAAGGCTTACAATTTGCGGCCACTGGAAACCGTAGAAAGATCATAGCCAAAATTGTGCCTCTTGCAACCTCTCTCCAAGATCATTCTTTTGCTATTGGTGTTTCTAAGCCATTAGAGGAGTGACACTTGTGACCCTAAGCTTCAAAGACAAGAAGATTCAAGCAAGCAACAAGAGGTAATCATCTAGATCTGATTTGTCACATTAATTTTGAATTATACTTACTAGATCTAGGATTTGAAAGTCTTGGATGAATGCATGTACAATTAGAGAAACCTAGATCCAAGCATTAGGGTTTGCATGAGCACCTAAGATGTTCTTTTGGGTCAAACCCATCAGTAGTATAGTTGTCATAGAGAGCGTCAAGTAATCGATGAATATAACTGACTTAGGAACTTGATTCCAACCATATTAAAGGATTTAGTTAATCCAAGCTAAAGGATTATAGCATTAGGATAAATGTAAAGGATAAAGTATTTTCATAAGTATGTTTAGAGACAAATAAGAGGAAACCATTTAAAAAGGACTATGCCCACTAAGGATATGGTAATACCTTAATGTAACTTTAGGCATCATGATAGACTACGTGTTTAATTTTGTTATCCCTTTAGTCAATAAACGTAAGAATTAATAGAGACTTCGGATTGAATCTGAACTTTCATAGGTTGCCATAGGATGAGAGATAGACTCTAGCACCCATACAGTGTAGATTAAGAACCCCTAAATTAGTTATAGTCTCAAAATTTAGAAAACAGAGGTCATTGGTGATAAGTAGATATCAAGTAAGGATGACGACTAGGATAGTCAGGAAATAGTTGTTAGTCCTTAGGACCACCGAAGGGTTGGTTGTGAGTCTCTAGGTCTGGGGGATGATGACAAGAGCGATCTGGCATCAAAATCTCAGTAGTTGCATAAGCGTCACAACGTATCATGAACGAATTGCTCTAACATTAGTTATACCCCGATGTAAGTAATGTAGTTAGAACCTTGTGAGAGGGCTATTAGGCGACCTAGCATTCATTATAATCTAGTAGATATGAAAGCATTATTATGAGTCTGTCACTGATATTAGAGTATTGGATCCAGTGTTTTCAAGCCATTAAACCCGTTATCATAATTATGGTTAAAATTCGGGATGTCAGAACACCTGAACTAGGCAAAAATAAAGTTTGTAGTCTAGATTCGTGTATATTTTAAGGATATTTAGTAATCCTATTAAAGGCATGTTCCTAAAAGTGAATCCCATTAGGATGTCGAAGATAATTTTCCGTAGTTAAGCACTTTATATCGGGTTGACTGTGTCAGCATTTCACGTCTGAAGGAGATCCTTAATCGTAGCATGTAAATTCTGGAAGTCAAAGACGATGAATTCCCAGTTTTGAAAGACTTCGCAAGGATTTTGGCATCTACAATAGAAAATGAATTTCTATGGTCAAATAAGTATAGAGGGACAAAGTTGGTATGGCAATGTTAGTTCTACGGTCAAACACCCCATTTTTTGTCTTACAGTATAATCGACCAGTCATGGAAATAGATGTTTTTTATAGAAGACTATCTAAATAGTCTTGATGAAAGTCATAGTAATAGAAAAATCGACATTGTACATATAGAGAGCGTCCAAATCTAACATAATAAGAGGAAGTGATGATTTTTAGAAGTTTCAGCGCAGTAGTGTACAACACAGAAATCGAAATAGAAATCGGTCGATTGTTATGAAAAACAATCTAAACAAGAGTCAAAGATCTCGTCCATATGATTTCTTCGATATAAAGATAGTCGAGAACAGAGTTCATATGAAAGAGTTATGATTTTTATATGGGCTTTAATAGTTTAATCCTATTAAAAATATAGCTTTAAAATTAAAGTAAGATTTATCCAACGGAGTCTAAACGAAAGTTGTATATCTCGTCGATAGCTACTTGTGGATATAAAGAACATAAAAAACGGGGCTTATATGAGGAAGATATGGAATTTACAAAATTCATGTTTTGCATGGTGCATAAGCACACGGCGCGCACCTTCTAGAAGGTGCAACATGGACCACATGGATTTTGTCATGTGGCAGGCAGCGGATGAACCAATGTTACCCTAGTGTGTGGTATTCACCTATGATGCACGACGCACATCCTTATTATGAATAGATAACTATGACTTCCTTCATGTCTCACCTCCATTATCACATCTCTCTCTCTCTCTAGAAACCCCCTCCCCGTCGAGTCCGACATTTCTAGGCATTTGGACTGATTTTGCGAAGCCTTGAGGCTGTTAGCCGGGGAAATAGAATTGTTGTAAGTCGGGGAAATAGAATTGCTCAGTATCGAGGTCCTACCGGCGACTTCGGCTTTTCACCTAGGAATCTCTGTAAGCGAAGCTACGTTTACTAGACTTTTAGGGTAACTCATATTCGTAATTATAGTCGTTATTAGGAATCTATAAACACTAGATTCATTAATAATTCCATTTGTAATGTTGATTGATCCACATATGGGAGAGAATTCTAGAATAGTCATGTTTGTTTAGTTGTTAGATTTCATAAAGGCTATATGCTGAAATGGTCCTGCCTCCCAACTATCTTGCTTGGCTAATCCTTATTTGATAGAACTATTGGTATCATTGGGATTAGTGAAGGATCTAGTTTTCATTACCAGATCGTCATCAAAATTAATAGATTAAAGTATTATCGGTTAATACTTGTTTGGTGCGTTGTCCGTCAGTTGGATCGTCTGTAGAATCACTCAAATAGTTGTCAATCTTCTGAGTCATTGTCAAGGTGAGTTAATCTCACTATATTATGTATTCTAGTATTTATCCATGTATGTTAGGATATATGAGCCCGTAGAGTAGAGTCCATAGTTTAGATTCTATATGCCTGTATTGGTAGACTTGTTAGGTTGTTTCTTTTAATGTTAATTGTGTATATGATTGGTTAAGGGCTGAGGCATTCCCGCTTCATGAGGAAGGCCAAGATACGGGAGGACTAACTTTATGCTAAAGGCTAAAGGCGAGGTGACGGCAATAGCAACTTAAGCAATTGTGAGCCGGATAAATGCAATAGCAACTTAAGTGATTGTGAGCTGGATAAAGGCAATAGCAACTTAAACAATTGTGGGCCTAGAAACTCGATGTATGCATGTATATGTATTGTGATATATGATATATTGGGGAACTCACTTAGGCCCTGTTTGATATATGTTTGACCGAGTCAGGTCAGACATTTTTGGCCAACTCGGTCAGCTGAAGTTGTTTGATAAACAAAATTTACTAGCTGACTCGGTCAGCAAGATCTGAGTGAGAAAGAGGTCCGAAGTTAGCTGACTGAGAAATAAAGAAAGGCTTTCCAAACTTACCCATGGGCTTTAAAAATCCAACAGTGTAAAAGAGGGTGATGGGAATCGAACCCATCACCTTGCACTCACAAACCAACATATTTACCACCAAACTAGAAGCTTTCTTTTGTTATAGTTGCTCAAACATTTTATATATTGTATAACACTGATTATTATTATTATTATTATTATTATTATTATTATTATTATTATTATTATTATTATTATTAATTATTATTATTATTATTATTATTATTATTATTATTATTATATTAAAGTTATAAAGAAAAGGAATAGTAAACTTGCAATTTTTTTGGCAAAATTGGTCCTTGTACTATTTTACCCATTTTGACGCTTTTGGTCATTGCAATCAATATTTTTACACTTTTTAGGAACCTTTTAATATTTAAAGTTTGGCCACAAAACTTTAACGGTTTGAAAACTTTGATCCTTTTTCTAAAAAGTTGCTAATTCATACCCCTTTAATTCTTTATCCATTTTGACACTTCTGGTCCTTGCAGTCCAAACTTTTACATTTTTCACTTTTGTTCCTTGCAATCAATATTTTTACACTTTTTAGGAACCTTTTAATATTTAAAGTTTGGCCACAAAACTTTACCAGTTTGACAACTTTGATCCCTTTTCTAAAAAGTTGCTAATTCCTACCCCTTTAATTCTTTAGCCATTTTGACACTTCTGCTCCTTGCAGTCAAAACTTTTACAATTTTTTCATGAAAATGAAAAAAATGGTCTGGGGCAAAGCCCGGGCTTTTCATTCTTGCACTTTCTACGTCTATCATTTTATCGATTCAGAAACAACATTGAAATCTTCTGGCCCCCGCGTAGCAGGGGTAACCTTTCTAGTTATTATTATTATTATTATTATTATTATTATTATTATTGCATAGAAAGGTATAGAGCATCGTATATAGCATCGGGGTAAAATGGTCATTTTGCATCAGTCAGCATATTCAGTCAGATGTACAATCAAACAACATGGTTTCTTACTCAGTCAGAATTTCTTACTGAGACAGACATTTCTCAGTCAGCACTTTCTCAGTCAGCAACTATCAAACGGGGCCTTAGCCTAGTGCTTATCCAGTTGTTACAAATGTTTTTTAGACACTCCATTGGTTCATGAGAAGGGAAAGGTTTGATTATACACACACATTGGCAATCATGTTTTCACAAATGTAAATGTACTCTGGTATAATTCAATAAATAAAAATGAACAATTTTGGGTTGAAAATCGGGAAATTATAAACATTTGACGGGGATTCAACTTCATTCGGTATAAATTTGTAGATGGTGAAATGAGTATTCACAAAGTTCACACTGATCAAAATTTGGTGGACCCTTTACGAAGCCCTTTCCTCAAGCAAAGTTTGTTGGTCATGCTCGAGGAATTGGAATTTGCTAGTCTAGTGATTGGCTTTGATCTATGTATTAGTAGTGAGTATTGGAACGTTATGTAGCATCATCTATTTTAATGACTATGATATATATGGCATATGATATTTTCATTAAATATTTGTTGAGTTCTTTATTAACATGCTTCACCCTTCAGTAAATTTATTCACTCTAAAATCCATAGTCAGTTATTATTATGGGAGCAATAATGAAATAAGACTAATATGAATTGGAATGTTTGACAAAGTGTGGTAACTAGTTTCAATGGTACATGATAGAGAACAAGTATTGGATTGACCCATTCAATATCACTTCATGGATGAATGATACTTGATAAAAAGGTAATATTTGTATATCCTTAATACTTTAAATACATATTGATGGATTTTATATGTTACAAAACTAATTTTTTTGGCGGAAAAACGTAAACCCTAAGTTCACATGCACCCTAAAGAATTTATGTTCTTACTATGATTTGCAAACAACTATTGAATATCAATAACCCTAAAAGTACACTTCTATTTTCGAAAATACTAAAGAGTTATTAGAAAATACACACCTTATTTTTATTGTAGTAAATAAACAATGATTCCTTCTTGGTCTAGCTTTAAAAAGCAAGCACCAGAAGTCTCGTGCCTCTAATGGCTCACACCAAAACCCTAGCAAATTGGAGGCTAAATAGGAGAGATGAGGAGGAAGGGAATTTTCAAAATTCATAACACAAGGGGATTTATATAGGTGATGAGGAGGCTAAGGATAAGGCATGTTTCCTTAGATAAGCCCTTATCTATTTTCTTGCTCCCTAAGGCATTCCAGGCTTCCTTGGAGCCCAAGAATACCTATAGAAACCCTATAACCATCTAGAATATCTCCCCTCCCCCCTTGGAGGTTCTAGAATTTGTCATTGTTCAACTTTTAAACATTGTCGCCTTTAGTCCTTCCACTTTTACTTAATCCATTTAATCCCAAAATTATTTCCAATTAATTTCTGATTAATTCTTAATTAAATAATACTATTTATAATTAATATATTATTCTCATAATATAATAATACACAATTTATTATGATTTCTAATTAACTTATTAGCTATATAATAAATTAATAAACCAGTCTTTCTCTCCAAAATGCATTCGGGATAATTACTAGGTTTGAGGGCAACCAAAAAGGACTTTGCTAATAATTCAAGATAATACTAATTTAGTTCTTGGCTTAGACACCTAATCCAACAGTCTCCAACTTGGATAAGTCTAAAGTACAAATTTATGCTACGCAATGCTTCGATAAGTCTTCAACTAGACTTCTTAAGCTTATACACCTTTATTGGATAGTATATGTATGAGTTTAAATCCTTACAGAACTTGTAGATATATATCATGAAAGTTAAAACATTTCCTTGCCATTTCTCACAATTCGAAATATGAAGACGAATATCGTAATCATATTATGAATTTGGGAATGAAATAGCCAATATCCATATTGATCTTTATCAGATCTTTAAAATCTACTAGCAAAAGTGATTCCTAATAATCATTTTCATGAATTAGAGCGAATCTTTACCACATAGATTTCAAGGTGCATATGTCCCCATCCATGTGAATCTATCATCTGCAATCTACAATCATAAGATAAGGTTTTGGACAAACCAAATTCAAATTTAGCTTTCCTTCATGGACTAAAGTTTGCAATTCTAAATTTCTTGCCCTCTAGTATCTCAAGGGCCTACCAATACTTCCATGTTGTTAGCAGCTCACCCATATTGATCAATGTACATTCACTGACCAACATGGTTTTTGCTTTAGTAGTTAAATGAAAAAAATATAGAACTCATAAGCATTGCCAATTGAACTAGACGTGCATAGAAATAAGAATGTGTCAACTAAACACAGTAGGTTATCAACCTCAGGTCACCTGCTAGTGATAACTAAAAGGTTTATTGTCGATTGAATCTTGAAACTCTCAAGATCAATATGACTCTCACTGACTTCCTGACATGTGATTTTTTTTGTCAAGTAACATTCCTTGACGGGCTAAAACAAATATTCAAAAGTTTGTGTGGATTCCCGACAAGAAAACACTTTATAAAATAGGTCTCAGCTTATCCATTATTTCTCGATTAACGAATAACATCAGAACTCAAATTCTATATGTGCTAGAGTAAAAAAGACATTTTTACTCCACATATTTCAAGGTGTTTTCAACCTTATTAGTTATAAATGAGTTTCAAGATATGATTTGTAGTTGCTAGAGTATGATTCTAAAACATGAATGAAACAAAGTATGACTCATTTATGATCGAACCATTTCCTACAATGTTCGATTCCTCTTCTTAGTCATACAATTATACTAAGATGTTTTTGGAGGAGTCAATTGTAGTATAATTTCACAGTTACTAAGATGATCATAAAACATGATACTAAAGCATTCTCCTTTCTTAACAGATTGGAGAATCTTTTATCTTTCTACCGAATAGATTCTTCTTATTCATTTTGCTAATCTTTGAATCTTTTCAAAGTATCAAAATTATGATTCATCTTATAAACACAACCATATTTACAAAAACATCAATAAATCATGACGAATAGAGTTATCGTCCTTTGTGGTGGATCAGAATAGTCCATATCAACATGTATTAGATCCATTAGTCCTTCACTTGAATCACATAAATGTGTGGTCAATGAATTAGTCATAATTTTCCAATGAATAATATTCACATATACTATACAATACGACTTGTACAAACACCAAGTATCTGTCCAGTTGGTGATCAGATGTCTTTTTCACTTGGTTATTATGTCAATACCACAAGTGATATCATAAGAATTAAATCCACAATTAATATTGCTAATTTTAGAAATGTAACCAACACTTTCATAATTTCATTGCACGGAAATATAAATAAGGCAACTAGATAAATCAAAATTTCACTTTTATTGAAAATAAACGAAAAACTGGAACTTGTCCTTACAATGCATAAAATGAGAAACTATGTTTTTAGACATCTCCTAAGAGTAATAGCAATCTATTAAATTATCCCAACTCCTTAGTAGTAGCTCCAATCTTTTATCTTCGAACCATGTGACTGAAGTCCATTTTCGAAATTCTCTTTGGAATGAGGTGAATTTCGAAATTCATAACCCAAGGGGGGTTTATATAGGTGATGGGGAGGCTAACGATAAGGCATATTTCCTTAGATAAGCCCTTATCCCTTTTGCATTCCAAGCTTCCTTAGACGCCCAAAAATACCTCTAGAAACCTTACAACCATCTAGAATTTTCCCCCCTCCTAGGGAGGTTCTAGAATTGGTCAATGTTCAACTTTTGAACATTGTCACCTTTAGTCCTTCCACTTTTAATTAATCCAATTAATTCCAATTAATTGCAGATTAATTCTTAATTAAACAATACTATTTCTAATTAATATATTATTCTCTTAATATAATAATAAATCATTTATATTGTTTTCTATTTAATTTATTAACCATATAATAACTTAATAAATCAGTCTCTTTCTCTCCAAAAAGCATTCCAATCAATTACTAGGTTTGAGGGCAACCCAAAAGGACTTTGCTAATAATTCAAGATTATACTAATTTAGTTATTGGCTTAGACACCTAATCTAGCAGTCTCCCACTTGGATATGTCTAAAACTAAATTATAGGTATAACTTCTAAATTAAACAGCAAAGGGTGCTTTCCAAAGAAACTGCCAAACACTAATTTGATCAGATATTTTCCCTTTAGATAAGTGATCAAATATTCCTCCTTTCTTCTAGATATCATATGGATATGAGACATGGATTGAAATCAATCTCATTGTCCAAAATTTTGTTTCTTTATTTCCCGATTTATGATGATTGGATTCAGACTACTAATTGAACATATCAATTCAGTCCAGGCTCAGCCAAGCACTTCAGATGTCGACATCAATACATCGAGGGGCCCAGAGATATCGTTTTTCCTGTTAGGGCAAAAGGAATGAATATTGTAGCAACACAATTGCTATGTCTAAACTCCTTCGACAATCTACAATCCAAATCATGACAGCCTTAATTCACTACATACTTCCAAAAGTATGAGCGACTATGAAATTTCGAATAATCAAATCATTCAGGAAGTAAAAGATGCAAATTGAAACCCAATAATAAACTAATTAACTATGGTCTCAAACCTATTGAAAATAAATAATCTTTATTATTTAATCACCATAATAATTACGACTTTACTCATTGTATAATGTTTTGAGTAATCAACTAACCACTTGAATTAAATAACATCAGTCATGCTATGTTTTGAACATGCATACAATGCCTCTCTATGATCATTACTTTGTGAACAGACCAACTGGATACTATTCCAACGATGCTCATTTCATAATTCCAAATTCTTGTCACTGTCTAAAATGTATTGCAATTCCAACCTTACATGTATTGACCTTTATTACTAGAAACAATTCCATGATAATGAACGATATTACAGAATGTTCCATCGGAACTTTATTACTAGAAACAATTCCATGATAATGTAGGTTCAAATTCAAGGTAAACTCCTTGAAGACTTCCCATGGATTAAAGTTTCCAACTCACGTGTAGATTTAATAATCTACTCCCATTATGGAAACATTTCCATATGCCTATATGACCATCAATTCTGATCAAGAATCATCTCAATCCAGAATCATGTCACTATGGTCCATCCAAATTAATACCATATAACTTCCAACTGTCTACAAACAACCAACCTTCAGTAAACCTCAGAATATTCTTGACAGTTGTTGAACAACTATAGTCACATAAAAATTTCTAATCCTTTTCCTCTCAATGCTCAAGGCATTTGGAAAAATTACAATAAGTGCATATTACAGCATATGTAATTGATCCTATATCTGAAGTATATGAGACTCGATTCATTATATCCGATATCTGTTCAATATCTTGCTATAATATTTTTATATATGGAATTTCCTATGTTAAGCCATTTCAACATGATATTCACATATTTCTATTACTAAGTTCTATTAAACTATACGATCTAATCCTTTAGATTTGAAAAAAAAGTATGAGTGCCCTCTCCCTTAAGTCTATCACAGAGAAATAATTTCCAAACTTTGAAGTTTGCAAATTAAGAACTTTGTTCCCTATGAATAGTATT
Organism: Lactuca serriola; assembly: GCF_051521515.1. Taxonomy (NCBI): domain Eukaryota; kingdom Viridiplantae; phylum Streptophyta; class Magnoliopsida; order Asterales; family Asteraceae; genus Lactuca; species Lactuca serriola. Next base: position 137,448,325 of record NC_136416.1, read on the forward strand.
GTCAACATGCAATACTAGCATAACAGTTATGCTCTCACTAGCTCTGATATGTACCCAGAAATCAATTGGACTTCTAGAAATCAATACTCTTGACTTTCTTACTAAAGTAGAGATTTATTTTATGCGATGATTTCCATAAGTCCCCAACTAGACTTCTTATGCTTATATACCTTCATTCGATAGCATATGTGTGGGTTCAAACCCTTTCATAAATTATAACTATAAGTCTTGAAATTTCAAACAATTCCTTGCCATTCCTCAGAACTCAAAATATAAAGAGGGATGTTGTAATCATATTGTGAATTTGAGAATACGCTTAACACAACCAATATCCATATTGATCTTTACCAGACCTTTTAAAATCTACTAGCAAAATTTTTTTCTCATAATCATTCTCATGAATTGGAGCGAAAACTTTTCCACCTATATGTTATAGTGCATGCGTTCCCATCCATGTGAATTTATTCATTTCCAACCTACAATTATAATACAAGGTTTAGGACAAAACCAAATTTAAATTTAGCTTTCCTTTACGGCTAAACTTCGTTATTCTAAATTTCTTTCCCTCTGGTAGCACAAGGGCCTACCAGTGCTTTCGTGTTGTTAGCAGCTCACCAATATTGATCAATGTACTTTCACCGAACAACGTCCTTTTTTCTTTTGTAGTTAAATGAAAACATAGAACTCATTAGCATTGCCAACTCAACTAGAAGTGCATAGAAATAAGAATGCGTTAACCAAACATCATAAGTTATCAACCTCAGGCCGCGTGCTAGTGATAACTAAAAGGTTTTTTGTCGGTTGATACTTGAAACTCTCAAGATCAATACGACTCCCACTGACTTCTTGACATATGAGTTTTCTCTCAAGCAATATTCCTTGACGAGCTAAAACAAATATTTTAAAATTTGTGTGGATTCCCGAAAAGAAAACACTTCATAGAATAGGTATCAGTTTATCATTTGTTTCTCGATCAAAGAAAAACATCACAACTCCAATTCTATATGTGCTAGAGTAAGAAAAACATTTTTACTCCACGTATTTCCAAGTGTTTTTCAACCTTTTTAGTTTAAAATGAGTTTCAAGATACGATTTGTAGTTACTAGAGCATGGCTCTACAACTTGATTTGGAATAAAGTATGACTCATCTCTTGATTGAACTATTTTTCAACAAAAAAATGATTCCTCTTCTTTGTCATGCAATTGCAGTAAGATGTTCTTCGAGGATCAATTGTGACATGTTTCATAATCATTAAGATGATCATAAAACATGAAGCTAAAGTACTCTCCTTTCCTTTCACATATTGGAGAAAGTTTTATCTTTCTGCCTAATAGATTCTTCTATTCGTTTTGCTATTCTTTAAAAACCTATTTAATAGTAGTAGAATTATGTTCAATCTTATAAATAAAACATATTTACCGAAACATTAGAAAAACATGACGAATAGAGTTATCGTCATTTGTGGTGGATCTGAAGAGTCCATATCAACATGTACTAGATCCATTAGTCCTTCACTTGACTCACATAAGATGTGATGAATGAATTAGTCATAATTTTCCAATGAACAATATTCTCATATACTATACAATACGACTTGTACAACACTAGGTATATGTCCAGTTGGTGATAAGATTTCTTTTCACTTGGTCAATTATGACAATACCACAAGTAGTATCATAATAATCAAATCCACAATTAATATTGCTAATATTAGAAATGTAACTAACACTCTCATAAATACCATTGTAAATAAATATATAAAATGAGACAACCAGATAAACCAAGATTTTAAATTTATTGAAAATAAACAAAAAATTGGAACTTGTCCTTACAACACATAAAATGAAAAACTATGTTTCTAGACATCTCCTAAGAGTAATAGAAATCTGTTAAATTATCCCAACTCCTTAGTAGTAGCTCCAAATTCTAGCCACCGGACCATGTGACCAAAGTCCATTTCTCACGATCAGATTTAAATCACCTTGCTTAAGCTTCCTTCTTTCTCTCATCTCATTTAATACTACTAAAATGTGATCATCACATCGTGTATTAAGAGTCTATGAATAAGAACCTTTAAAACAATGGAGTTAGATAATTGATGTTCCTAAAGTAGAGCCACACGACTTGACTTTACTATCTTTATGATCTTTCATGTATTTTGGGCAACTTTATTTGGGGTCAACACATGGAACGATCCCAGAACTAGTCATTTCTCTTTACCGTATGATTAAAGAGTTTGATCTTAGACAACCCCTTTCCATTGGGAAGAGAAATCTTTTCTGGACCACCATTGTCAATGTCCATGGAAACTTTGGAATTAGAACCACTAAGCATCTTTGCTTTAGATGCGCTCTTAAGCATTCTGATTCATAAACAATTAACATTTGGGTCAAATTATGACAACCGTCATTTTCCAGTCAAGCCAAAGTCAACTAAAGTCAACAAGTCAAACCGGTCAACTCAATTAACCCTTGTGTACTAGGGCTTACGTTAGGTAAGTACTATACAACTCCCTATTCTAATGAGAGATCATCAATTGAAAAGTTCGTATATCTAGATTTCCTTAACCTAAAACTGTGGTAAGTAATGAACCAAACTGATAAAACAATGTTGCATACTCATCGGGAGTGTGTAAGATCCTTAAACATGGCTTAACGGGGTTTACGAACCTTCCATTGCGAAGCCAAACTCTCAAAAAGGGCACAAAACAAGCCTCTCCCAATCCCTTTCACTTTATCTCTCTCTATTGGATATCTCTCCCAAATCTCTCCAAGAATGCGAAATCTCTCCCAAATCTCTCTCTGTATAAGAAATCTCTCCAAGAATTTGAAATCTCTCCCAAATCTCTCTAAGAATGTGAAATCTCTCCCAAATCTCTCACTGTATGAGAAATCTCTCCAAGAATGTGAAAGCTCTCCCAAATCTCTCTCTGTATGAGAAATCTCTCCAGGAATGTGAAATCTCTCCCAAATCTCTCTCAAAACCTCTTTTGATCTATTTTAATCATTTGGGGTATCCCGACCCTTGACTTGGTGAAAAACCATTCGAAACGGGAAGATACATTGGAAAATAGCCTTTTTGGGCCGAAGTCCCTCTATAAGGACCAAACTCTTCTTGGACCGAAGCCCTTTTAAGGAACCGCAGCAACTGGACCGGACCGGATCTGCTGAAGACCAAGGCTGATGAAGATCCGCAGCGCTGAACCGCACCCGCAGCTGGAGCACCGCACGTGACCCCGCCTTTAGTACCTCTTGACGAGCCGCCTGTAGTACCTGCTCGGACCACAATCCCTTCCCCTTCGGATTCACTTCAGCGACAAAGTCTTCCCTCCGTTTCTCAGGCTGCTAACATCCGAAACCAGGCCCTGACTTCGAATTTCCCCATTTTTCACCCGGTTTTCGACCACGACTCCGTTTTAAGCTCGTTTTTAATTATTTTAACGAGGGATTTTCACCCAAACTTATATTTTAACATATAAGGTCCCATATATTCATAAATTCAGCATATTTTTAAGGAGATCCTTATTTAAGAATAAAATCTATTAACTAAGATCTTGTGGTGGAGTGTTGACTTTGCCATAGTGTTTGACACAAGCAACCACCCTCATGCCCACTCCATGACCAACCATTGTCTTTCCACCATACCTGGTCATTTAAGAGTACTTTCCCCACCATTTGACCAGCCACACTCTTCGTCAAAGGCTGAAAACTCTTATGAACTCTCAAAATTTATGGATTCAGTTTTCGACTTCGTATAATTTTTCTATGATTTTTCTAAAACAGTGTTGAAAAGTTAAAAACTAGTTAACAGCTTATAACTTGCATAACACTTTGTAAAATGTTGAGCAAAGTGTATAACCGTAAGTTCTAAATATCGAATGTATTATCTTGTTAGTTTAACATCATAAACTGAAATTTAATCATTCATGATAAGGTTTACTCATTCATTTCAAACACATATAATAAACTTCAATAAGCATAGTTTATGGATTTTACTACATGAAAAAGGTTTTACTCTCAAAACAAATGGGTTTTCATATCCTACGTGATAAATTATAATAGTAATAGTTTAAGGATTTCATATCACAAATTTATTCAGAAAAGGTGATTTTACTTCCTCCCCGGAAGAGGTTTTAATATCAAACTATGTGTAAACTACTTAACTTAGGTTGTGAGGCAATTCTCTCCCCGTACGTTCTAGTACGGGATTCCAAATTCCTGTAAGTTATAACCAGAGTCTCTTGTAGGGAGAGCGTGATAATTGTGTACAGATCTATATTGGGTTTGACACCCCACACCTTGCTGCTAGCTACAGTGAGATCGGCAGGTCTACGGGTGACAAGAGTCATAGTATTTTAACGTCTGAAAAACATTGTGTAGGTTATTTCTCGTCATAGTATGGTTATAGCGACTCACATAGGTAGTTAACAATCTTTCAAGTTTACATGGAAACTTTTACCTTGAAAAGGGGTTTACTTCTAAATCAAACGAGTTCATATCGATTTAAACTTACATGAATTACTTTAAGTATGGCAAAAATACTTGTACACTTTCGGTCTTAGGATTAAAGATAACTCCTAACACATAAAGTTTATGGGATTTTTCTCAAGTCAAAAAGGGGTTTATGCCGATTTAAAATCACTTTTATAACTTTAAGTATAGAAAATACTTGTCTACTTTTGGTCTTGGGATTTAAGACTACATAACTTTTATAAGGAAAATATTGGATTTTCTTTGGAACATATTTCTATTAACACTATATCTCATCTAGAATTGTTAGACTTCAACGGTTCATTTAACTCAAATTATATGTAATTTATATACGTTGAGTGATCATAGAAGGAACCTATGGGTTCTTCTGGAGTTCATTATCGCATAACATAGGAGCATTCATTCCACACTTAACTAAGAAAATATTGGATTTTCTGGAAATCATACTCTATCGCTTTTACAAGGAAAACGGTTACTTCCTCAAACAAAACTCTTATGAACTCACCAACTTAATTGTTGACACTTTTTCAAAACTACTTGTAATCTCAGGAAATCAGTTTAATAGGAAAACCAACAGCATTTTGAGGATGGGACGATAAATCGTCAAATAGCACATTTTGTCATCATAATGTAATTGATTTGAATCATGTAAACATATACTTTGGTGTAACTTTTTCAATTATATTTATGATGGTTGTATTTACTTTGAGCACTATTATACTCGTTGTTGTGATACTATACATGAAGTCCTCCACCCTCGGACGTTTCCACCATCCTTGGTTTGGGGGTGTGACAGATTGGTATCAGAGCATTGTTTATAGTGAACTAAGTATATCGAACCACATAAGATATACAAACTATAAATGCATTGGGACTAAGGTCTCTGATTTAACATTTTTCAAATAACTATACTTTTAGAAATAAATAATTATTATTAAAAGTATACATTGATGCATACATACTAAGGTCGGCATCATTCTAGAACAAAACAAAAGTAATGATTGTTGAGTGGCACAAGTAGGCTTGGGGATGTATAGTCAGATTTGAGAAGGACATAGCATGATCAACTATGTCTAACCCAGAGGTGATTAGCATATGCCCAGGAATGGTTGTGGCGTTGCAACAAGTCTAAAAAACTTACCAATTCTATCTACAAACAAACATTGAAAAGCATAAGTCAACCATTAAAATACTATAGGAGTATTTTGTAATACTATAACCAAATTATGTGAAAACTAAAGACCCCTATTAGTAGGTCTTTAACGAAGGAGAGCATACACCAAGGTTATACATAATTATAGATATTATAGACTCAGAATCTATGACTATTGCTCTACTTCCTGTTCCTTGTTTGGTTGTGGACTTATAGTAGAGTCATTTATTAGAAGGTCTATTCTATCTCGGATTATGTATAACTGGTATGCACCATGTGATTATAGACATGACTGACAAGGATCACCCCCTATAAGTAATTAATTATAGAGTTAGACACCTATTAATTATCTCTTCCACTCTTATTCTCGCACGTATAACATAGCAAGATCCTACTTACTAGGCGACCCCTACTTTCCCAACCAGGGAAGTGGTGGATGGTTATGAGAAGAATCAGAAGCGGAACTGGAGGTAATCAACCCTCCATTCATAGCCATGGTTCCCGCAAACCATTTCGACTACATCGGACCAATGCCCCGTTAGGCAACCGTGATCGAGGGTTGGAGTCGACAGCAATCACCATGTGGAGACCAACGAGGGTGCTATGACCTCAACCACGGGGGACCAACTGATAGAGCCCTCCCAGCAAAGACCCAGCAGATCGCAAACATCGGGGATTAAAACAGGGAGACTGCAAACCGAGTTCGAAAACTGCGCTAATACGGACCCTACCGTCTCACGCACCCGCCACTCGGGTAGAGGCAAAAGAGTAGCAGGGTAGGAACATGGCATTCGAAGAGAGAATGGTTGCAGCCAAACGTCGATTGGCAGAGCTACAAGGTGCATCGACTTTGCCTCAGGCATCGCAAGGGACGGATCATCATGAGTAAAGTTAATACCGCTCACAAGACCTTGTACATTAGGTTCACGAGTATGTGTTGGTTCTACTCTATTCTAGGTGTAAGCACGACACTGCGATTTAAGCGGTTATACTAATCGAGAGATCTAGTTGCTATCAAAACTTTTCCTTGCATGGATGCGAGGTAGACCTGCATCGAGGTCAAAATTTTCTCTGAAACCATAATTACTAGAATCACATTAACAAGATAGGCTTAGGACATACCTAACAGACTCAAAGGTCTAATTAGTCTTAATTATATAACTAAGCATACATCAATTGGTCGTAAGAAGGACCTAGCTTGGATCAAATTACAAAGGTTCAGTTGGATACAGAACTACTAAAATACATGAGTTTATCATATATAGACTCTCGTTATGAACTGTTTTCAGAACACCATAAACAACCGAAATACGTTACAAATTGAACTAAGATAAACTTAGTTAGAAAACTCGCGACTTCTAGCCATTTTAAAAACTCATTATCGTCTCACCTTTAAACATTTTGGTGGAAAGGTGCCTTCTTCGTAGACCTATAGCGTGCGATCATATGAGCACTCATACACCGGATCCCATCAAAACTCTTCAGCTAAGTATGTTTGGACAAACATGATCCTAAGATGAGTAAAGCTTAACGCCTGTACGAAACCTACTTCTACCCACTACCATAACTCCGTCTCAGGAACGTTAGCAGAAACACTAAGAATAGTACAACAATGTGAAAAAAATTTATATATGTGGATATGAATTGTAAGAATGCACTTGAGATAATTATCCCCACTCACGAAGTCGTTTTTCATCATGAAACAGAGCTATGTCCTCACCAAGAGGCAAAACACCAACTAGCAAGGCGCCAACCCTGCAGATAGACTCTGCTACTTTTCAAGTTGTAGTCACAGCCGTCATGGCGCAGCTCAATGCTAACCATGCCAGCAGGTGCGGAGATGGTGTCAGAAATACTAACTGCAATAACAATCAAGAACACCAGCGGGCGTCGACCAACGAAAATGCCTCAGGCCACAAACCTACGAACAAGAAGAGAAAGTTTTGGAACAAAAAGGAGCGCAACCAATCTCAAAGATTCGCTAAAAGAAAACAACCCATGGCCACCCCTACAATTACGACAGCAATCACAACACATGCCTCGACATCAGCCACAATATCTATCGCTCAAGCACCAGATAGGCAATATATGGGAACACTTCCGAAGTGTAACAAGTGTAACTACCATCACACAGGAGCTTGTCGGATTCCATGTTGTATCAACTGCAACAAGAAAGGGCATATTGTCCACTTCTGCAGGACCCCGACCCAGCGCATCGCTTCAACCACCAATACTGGTGTAAATGCAGTATGCTCCCTATGTGGTGAAACGGGACACTTCAAGATAGACTGTCCAACCGAGAAGAATGACGGAGGATCAGGAGGAGTGTGACAACTGAACCAGCGGAAGCCTATTTGGACTTTTGTAAGGTTTCCAACGACAAAAACGTTGTACCATATGTTTGTAATGAATTTGGTATGATTTCTAAAATTATCGTCTTTCTAAAAGTAGTTAAAATACTCTCTAATTCGAATCAAATCAAAAACATTCATATATGACCTTAGGATCATTAACTGTAAGATGTGATGACTTTGTGCATACATCGGGGTTAATTATAATCAAAATACTAAAGACTTAAGTCAAATAATTCCATCTTGACTCCTATTCCATGTCTAGTAGTGGGATTTGAGTGGAGCCACCCAATCGACGATTTCACCAATATCAAATTTCGTACGATGTACATATACCGCTCGATCATAGAGTAACCTGTCAGGGATCATGATATCAAGTATCATTGCTAGCTATCAGAACCCACTCACTACCAGTTCTAGTTGTTGTAGTATGAACCATCTGCGATAATAATAACATCGAGGAAAACGGAACACACTGAAAAGAAAAACAAGATACTGTATCCCTCTAATGAGCACTTCTTACGAATACGGCTTAACACATGTTTTACCTAAAAAGATATTTTTGTTGTCATTTAATTTCAATTGATATAGTCCTCACTTTCCTGATTAAACGGCTACGAAAAGACCTTTCACCTAATCTCAAAAAAAAAACCTTCGTCTCTCATAAACACAAATCCAATACGGACCTCTAGGCCATCTCTCGTTGCGAAACCCCAAAAACACTCATCAGAGGAGTATTATACCCTCCGAAACCTTACTACAAGTAATTCCAGAAGACCTTCCCAGAATGTCAAGCATGCAACAGATAACGCTCAAGCACAGAAGCTTGGGACGTATACGGTTAGTCTACCACTACTATGTGTATATGTGAGGATAATATATAATTAAGATTCTACGGGCATTGGATGTGTGCTTCCGCCCTATTTCCTTTTTCTTGTCTGGTTGTGGATTTGGGGCAGAGTCACCCATCCAACTGTCTTGCCAACCTTACATACATACGACCTATATGCGCAAGTTAATGATAGATGGACCAGGTACGAGTCCTGCCGGGAACTTCGGGACTAGGCTACCCAAGAGGGTGAGTGAATGTCCTATCATCCGAATAAGTCTAGTCATGTAACCCGAACCCATATGTTCCTTACCGATCTAATCAAACGAGAAACACTAAAGCAGACCCATGCAGCGCTCCGAGGAGAAGCTATCACTTATGACTTAGTACAAATTCGAGAAAGGCTGGAAGCATCTCAAGATCACAGCAAAACCCGAATAAGTCTTATCATCTACAAAAAAAACGTAGGGTTTTTACTAGTGAATCTATGATGGCTAGTGTAAACATTATGGTCGTGTATCATTAAGTTTCTATGGACATTAGAATGTGTGATTCCGCCTCATTCCCTGTTCCTTGTTTGGTTGTGGGCTTAAGGCGGAGTCACTCATTCGGATACCCTTGTAATTTTAATGATATACATCTAGTTTATACCAAGAGATTATAAAAGATCTTGTAGGACTTATAATGCAAATTTCATCATAATTTGTTGAAGCATTTGTAATACTTGTACTCACAAATTACATTATAAAATATTCATAGTGGTAATACCAAGTATAAAGCGGAGAGCATAAAAGCACGCATAGAATACACTATCATTCCAAAACAATAACTCCTTTAAATCGACTCAGCTCAGGTTATAATAAGAAATTCCAAGGTCGTCATTTAACATCAGGCGGGTTGTTCCCCACCATATCAATTTCTTATACTACGAAACGTTCCCCCATTTTTCCTCCAAATTCTTGAAGTCCCAGTCGAAACACTAATTTCAGGACGAAATTCCCTCTAACGGGGGGATGATGTGACAACCGTCAATTTCCAGTCAAGTCAAAGTCAACTAAAGTCAACAAGTCAAATCGGTCAACTCAATTAACCCTTGTGTACTAGGACTTACGTTAGGTAAGTACTATACAACTCTCTATTCTAATGAGAAATCATCAATTGAAAAGTTTGTATATCTAGATTTCCTTAACCTAAAACTGTGGTAAGTAATGAACCAAACCGATAAAACAATGTTGCATACTCATCGGGAGTGTGTAAGATCCTTAAACATGGCTTAACGGGGTTTACGAACCTTGCGTTGCGAAGCCAAACTATCAAAAAGGGCATAAAAGAAGCCTCTCCCAATCTCTTTCACTCTATCTCTCTCTATTGGAAATCTCTCCCAAAGAATGTAAAATCTCTCCCAAATCTCTCTCTGTATGAGAAATCTCTCCAAGAATTTGAAATCTCTCCCAAATCTCTCCAAGATTGTGAAATCTCTCTCTGTATGAGAAATCTCTCCCAAATCTCTCTCTATATGAGAAATCTCTCCAAGAATGTAAAATCTCTCCCAAATCTCTCTCAAAACCTCATTTGATTTATTTTAATCATTTGGGGCATCTGTCACACCCCGAAACCCAGGGCGGAAACGTTCCGGGGTGGAGGTGACTTCATGTTGAGTATCACAACCAATGTACATAGTAAGCGAAGTAAACAAACATTACATTACATATTAGAATTTACATTTGTTTGAAAACCAAGTGTTACAGTTGTTATACATATGTATATAAAAAAAAGTAAAGACGCATCTTCTACGCACTCCGTCATCACCAAAAAGGATCACTGGGTACCTGTCTAATGTGGACCTGAGAATACAAGCAGTTTGAAAATCAGCATAAAGCTGGTGAGTTCATAAGTAGTTTTGTTTTCTGAAAATGTACAAGTTTCCTTTCGTTTTCTGAAAAAGTTACACACCCAAGAAAATCCCATATTTTCTTAATTGTAAAGTTTAGTCATCTGGTTTATTTCACGATTCTGGTTATGTACAACTGATATCCCAGGAAAATCCCATATTTTCCTAAAAGTTGGTTACCGAGCTGAGATGTAATGTAAAAGATGTATACTGAAAACCTAGTTATCCTCGTGAAATGTATTAGTTTTATCATGTATATAAAACTAATAAGTGTAAAGTAAACTTGTTACTAACCCATTATTACTAATAAGTAAATCTCTGTTATCCAAATTGCGAGTTCCATAACCATACAATAGACTAGATATGGCAATAAGAAGTCCACATCACTTTATGACTTTCATCACCCTTGAACCTTTCGGTTCGGCTGTAGCTAGCAGCCAGGTGTGGGGTAGTCAGCCCTGTAAAGATCTATACACTCAAGTCACGCTATCCCTCCAGGAGATTCTGGTTACGGGGGCGGTCCTCCACTCGCGTATCTCTGTGGAGTGTTTCCGAGGGCGTGTCTCCAATTTATAGGATTAACAAATTTACTAGTAATAATACAGAAACATATTGTTACAAACGATGATCCTCCACTCGCGTATCTCTATGGAGTGTTACCGAGGACAAAACAATGTACTAGATTTCATGCTCAAAGTTCAAAGGTTATGCTTTTAACTGTTATAATGTGGAAAACCATTTGTGAAAATATAAAATACAACATTTTATAATGTTTTTCACAAATAATACTATAATGTGTTCTGCAAGTTCAAACTGTTATCTGTCATGATTATCAATGTTAATATCATATGTAATATGGAACACAACACATGTAAAACAAGTTTTGAGTACAAGTATTCCTTGTACTTTGCTTGTATTCCCCCCTGAAAACAGTGAAAAAAACATTGAAAAAGAGTAGGGGTATGAACTCACCTCTTAATGTAGGGTTCGAGTGTCAACGGATGCCCTGAACGCCAATGGCCCCTATTATTCATGTGATGACACATAAATGAGTTAGAACTAAGGTGTTTCATGACTAAACTTGATGGGAAAATATCCTTAGGGCTTGGAATTACTACTAATAAGTGTCTTATGATCCAAACTTAATGATTTATGCAAGTTTAGGGCCAAATATGGGCATTAGAGTGGGTGTATGGTCTTGAAAATGAGTGTGCGGTTGGGGAGTGCGGCCAGGAGTGTGTGTGAGGCTGCACACAAGAGTGTGCGGCCGTACAGAGGGTGTGTGCGGCCGTACACTCCTCATTTGAGTCCATATGATGATTTTTGAAGTGTTTGCTCTTCATACTTGGGAGTTTTGAACGTGTGCTGCCCCCATATGAAGGTGTGCGGCCGTACACCTTCAAGGGACGATGAATATGATGAACATGATGAGTTTTAAGCTTGGGATTCAATTGTTTACCACTATAATCAGCTTGAAGATGGAGTAGATCACGAATATGAAGCCTTCAAAGTGTTCTTGGTTGATGATATAGAGAGAGAAATTAGAGAGAGGGAAGAGAAACATCTAAATGAATGAATGAAGGGGTATCCATCCATATATTGAGTTGGGTGTGAGGTTGAGGGTGTTTGCGGTTGGTGTGAGGTCGCACACACCTTACTTGGTGAGTTTGGCCCAATTTTGTGATGCTAAACACTCTCCAACCCTTCCTAAGACTCATATCTAGATTATACTAAGTCTAGAGCACCCATATGGAACCACAAGATTTAACAAAATATAATTAATTCAAGTTTTAGTGCTTATACGTGGATCAATTACATAGGTTAGAAGTTTCGGGTTGTCACATTATCCCCCCGTTAGAGAGAATTTCGTCCCGAAATTCAGAATTAAGATACAAATCATGGATTTAGAAAGAGATGTGGATACTTCTGTCTCATCAAGTCTTCGCGCTCCCATGTAAATTTCGGTCCCCGCTTGGCATTCCAGCGAACCTTCACTATTGGGATGCGACTTTGTTTCATACGTTTGATCTCTCGATCCATGATTTCGATTGGTTCTTCCACGAAGTTCAGGTTTTCGTTGATCTCAATTTCATCAAGAGGGATTACAAGCGTTTCATCGGATAAACACTTCTTTAGATTAGAGACGTGGAAAACAGGGTGGATGTTACTAAGCTCATGGGGTAATCAGAGTTTATAGGCTACCGGACCGATCCTGGCGAGGATCTCAAAGGGTCCAATGTACCTCGGATTAAGTTTCCCACGCTTTCCAAAGCATACCATGCCTTTCCAGGGCGAGACCTTCAACAGGACACGGTCTCCAACCTGGAACTCCAGAGGTTTCCGTCGGTTATCAGCGTAACTCTTTTGGCGATCTCGTGAAGCTTTCAATCGTTCCTGGATTTGGATGATCTTTTCGGTGGTTTCGCGAATGATTTCAGGACTAGTGAGAGCACTGTCGGGGAATCGACTCTTGGCTAGCTGTGTATCCCCTACCTCAGCCCAGCACAGAGGGGATCTGCACTTGCGACCGTAGAGGGCTTCGAATGGGGCAGCCTTGATGTTGGTATGGTGACTGTTATTATACGAGAACTCGATCAAGGGTAGATGAGTGTCCCACGACTTTCCGAAATCAATGACACACGCTCTCAGCATGTCTTCCAGAGTTTGGATAGTTCTCTCACTCTGTCCATCTGTCTGAGGATGGTAAGTCGTGCTCATGTCTAGTTTAGTTCCAAGAGCCTTCTGTAGAGATTGCCAAAATCTCGATGTAAACCTGCTATCTCGATCGGAGATAATGGACGCAGTTACACCGTGCAATTGAATTACCTCCTGGATGTAGATTCGCGTAATTCTTTCCATCTTGAATGATTCTTTGATCGGAATAAAGTGAGCGGATTTTGTCAAACGATCAACAATTACCCAAATGGTATCGTACCCACTCGGAGATTTGGGTAACTTGATGATGAAATCCATGGTAATCATCTCCCATTTCCACTCTGGTATTTCGGGCTGCTGGAGCAGACCTGAGGGTTTCTGGTACTCAACTTTTACCTTGGCGCAAGTCAAGCACTTTCCCACAAAAGTTGCGATATCGGCTTTCATGTTTGGCCACCAGTATTGTTTCTTGAGATCCAGGTACATCTTATCCGAACCTGGGTGAACAGAGTATCTAGTCTTGTGTGCTTCCTCCATGACAACATCCCTGAATCCTCTGAACTTTGGAATCCAGATTCGGTCCATGAAACAGTAGACTCCGTCAGGTTTAAGGGCTTCTAATTGGGCTTCTCGGATTTGCATGGATAATTGGGAATGGATAGTCATCGTCAGCGTCTTCGCCTTGCGACTCGAATTTTCCTTTCGGCTAAGGGCATCTGCCACCACATTTGCCTTGCCGGGATGGTAGCGAATCTCGCACTCATAGTCACTGAGTAGCTCTACCTATCGTCGTTGCCTCATGTTTAAATCTTTCTGATCGAAGATGTGTTGCAGGCTCTTATGGTCAGTGAAGATCGTACACTTGGTTCCATAAAGATAATGTCTCCAAATCTTCAGTGCAAAGACTACGGCTCCTAACTCCAGGTCATGAGTGGTATAGTTGACTTCGTGTGCCTTCAGCTGTCTCGAGGCATATGCAATCACTTTTCCCCTTTGCATAAGTACACAGCCTAATCCCTGGTTAGATGCATCACAGTAAACCACGAAGTCCTCTGTTCCTTCGGGCAAGGACAGGACCGGTGCATTACACAAGGCTCGCTTTAACGTTTGGAATGCATTTTCTTGATTTTCACTCCAACAAAAGGGTACACCTTTCTGTGTCAGAGTGGTTAGAGGTTTGGCAATTTTGGAAAAATTTTGGATAAATCTCCGATAATAGCCGGCGAGACCCAAGAATTGACGAATTTCTGTGGGTGTCTTCGGTGCCGACCAATTCTCTATCGTTTTTATCTTGGATGGATCCACGTGAATAGCCTCTTCGTTTACCACGTGACCGAGGAAAGTTACCTTCCGAATCCAGAATTCACACTTGGAAAATTTAGCGTTCAGCTTTTCGAATCTAAGGGTTTCCAATACTGACTTCAAGTGTTGCTTGTGATCTTCTTCACTTTTGGAGTAGACAAGTATGTCGTCAATGAACACAATGACGAACTTGTCTAAGAAGGGATGATACACCTGGTTCATCAAGTCCATGAACACAGCCGTTGCATTGGTTAGACCGAAGGGCATCACTACGAACTCGTAGTGTCCATATCGAGTCCTGAAAGCTGTTTTGGAAACATCACTTTCATGAACTCGTAGCTGATGGTACCCTGACCTAAGGTCTATCTTTGAGAAGTAGCTAGCTCCCTGAAGTTGGTCGAAGAGGTCATCAATTCGAGGAAGAGGATATCGGTTTTTGACGGTTAACTTGTTCATTTCACGGTAGTCGATACACATCCGGAAGGATCCATATTTCTTCTTCACAAACAAAACCGGAGCTCCCCAGGGTGAGGAACTCGGTCTGATGAACCCTTTGCTGAGTAACTCGTTGAGTTGGCTGGATAACTCCTACATTTCCGCTGGGGCTAAGCGATATGGAGACTTGGCTATGGGGGTAGCTCCAGGAATTAGGTCAATGCGAAACTCAACTTAACATTCGGGAGGAATTCCTGGAAGCTCTGCGGGAAAGACATCAGGAAAGTTACAGACTTCGGGGATGCTCGCGAGGTCTTTAACTTCCTGTTTCTCGTTAATGACATGGGCTAGGAATGCTTGGCACTCTTTTCGCAGAAGCTTTTGAGCTTTGATGCAGGAAATGATACGAAGATTGGAGCTCAGCTTATCTCCATAGATCATGAGAGTCTGACCAGAGGGAAGGTTGAGACGGATGGCTTTTTCGTAACAAAGGATATCAGCATGATTGGGACTCAACCAATCCATGCCAATGATGACGTCAAAGCTCTTTATGGAAACTGGCATAAGATTAATGGAAAAAAGAATGGTCGTTCAGCGTAAGGGTACAACCTATGAAGATATCGCTAGCGTTTTCTTTCTCACCGTTAGCCATTTCGACGGTAAATGTTTCGGTTAATGGTTGGGGATTATGTTTAAGTTTATGCTTGAACGAATGACTAACAAAGCTTCTTTCGGCACCCGAATCGAAAAGAATACTAGCATAAGATTTATCAAGAAGGAACGTACCCGAGAAAACGGTGGGATCAGCGACTGCCTCCTCTCGTCCCATGGCTAGGACTCTCCCGGTATTATCAGTTGTCGCCTTCTAGGGGCAGTTTCTCTTGAAGTTCTAAACTTCTCCAGAATTATAGTAGGCTTGACCAACACCTACTCCAGAAGATTGATTGGCTGATTGGGCTGGTACTTTACAGAATCGGATTGTATGCCCCTTTTTACCATAGTTGGTGCATGAAAGTTCACGGCAGGGGCTGGGGTTATGGTGGTATTTACACTTGTCGCATTGGGGAAAGTTACCAGTATACCTACTAGTAGGTGCTTGAGCTGTGGATCCCACAACAGAAGCAGCAGCAACAGGGGTAGTAGTAGCATGAACTGCTATTGTCTGCTATTTCTTTGAGGACCCTTGAGAAGATTGGCCCTTCTTCTTCTTCCAAAACATCCTTTTCTCACCACTACTCTTGGTCGGTTCAGGGTTGGCGGTTGTTTCCTCAACGTCATCACTGTGTTCGATCAGGGTTTGGGCTAGGTTTTTGGCGCTGTCATATGTATCCGGCCTCGCAGCTAAGACATTTCTATTTGTCGGTTGAGTCAGCCCCCAAATAAATCTCTCTATCTTCTTATTCTCCGGGGTAACCAATCCCGGACAGAGTAGCGCCAGGTCATCAAATCTTGAAGTGTATGCGGCAACATCAGAACTCTTCATCTTCAGGTTCCAGAGCTCGTGCTCTAACTTTTGTATTTCGCCCCGAGGGCAGTACTCAGCTAGAAGGAGTTCTTTCATGGCTCCCCAACCCATAGCATTGGCTACAGGTAGAGTTAGGGATTTGACTCGGCCATTCCACCAATTCAGGGCTTTATCGATAAAGGTACAAGCTGCAAACTTTACTTTGTCAGATTCTGAACAGGCACAAATCTCAAAGATAGATTTGATTTTATCGAACCATCGGGTGAGGGAAATGACACCTCCAGTGCCATCAAAGGACGTGGGTTTCGCGTTCATGAAATCTTTATAGGAACCCTCTTCTCGGTGTCCCTGGCTATCTTCTTGGTTTTGGGGCTGGGGACCACCTACTGAACCACCGGGGTTCATTTGAGACATGGCGGCTGCTACTGCGGCAGTAACAGCTGCCTGGAACATCACAGGGTCAAATTGAGGAGGAGGTGGTGGCGGAGGAGGATTGTTGTTCTTTGAGCTGGGTCTCTTTCTTGGTGGCATCTTGATCTATAAAGATCAGGAAAGAGAGGATGGTAAGTCCTCTGAATTGAATCAAGAGATATGACATATATATATTTCGAATAAGCGATAAAGCAGGAAAGAGTTATCAAAGCAGAAAAATTATCGCTAAATGAATGTTCAAGGAGCAACGCTTGAATGAGGATTTCTACAAAGGATTGGCTCGAGAAATACTCCCATAGTATTTCATGATTCGCTACGACCATGGTTCGATGTTTGAGGTATTAGGGTAAGTTTTAGGCATGCCGAACACTACAGTCACTCCCAAGCACATGTTGGTCGTGTCTCGAATGAATATAGTTGGCCAGGCTATATTGATCCTAGACATGACTACATAACTGCTCAGGTTTAACCGCAGCGTACAACACCCATTTACTTATGTTTTGTTCTACTTGTAGTTACGGATTTCGACGGTTAGGTATACTTATATACTTTTTGAAAATACTTATATTTTAAAGTATACTTTTAGTTCAGAGCACTTAGGCCCCTTTAGTGTTTATAGTCTTATACCATGTAAGGTTTGGTATACTTAGTTAACTATAAACATGGACTCTGATACCAATCTGTCACACCCCGAAACCCAGGGCGGAAATGTTCCGGGGTGGAGGTGACTTCATGTTGAGTATCACAACCAATGTACATAGTAAGCGAAGTAAACAAACATTACATTACATATTAGAATTTACATTTGTTTGAATACCAAGTGTTACAATTGTTATACATATGTATATAAAAACAAAAGTAAAGACGCATCTTCTACGCACTCCGTCTTCACCAGAAAGGATCACTGGGTACCTGTCTAATGTGGACCTGAGAATACAAGCAGTTTGAAAATTAGCATAAAGCTGGTGAGTTCATAAGTAGTTTTGTTTTCTGAAAATGTACAAGTTTCCTTTCGTTTTCTGAAAAAGTTACACACCCAAGAAAATCCCATATTTTCTTAATTGTAAAGTTTAGTCATCTGGTTTATTTCACGATTCTGGTTATGTACAACTGATATCCCAGGAAAATCCCATATTTTCCTAAAAGTTGGTTACCGAGCTGAGATGTAATGTAAAAGATGTATACTGAAAACCTGGTTATCCTCGTGAAATGTATTAGTTTTATCATGTATATAAAACTAATAAGTGTAAAGTAAACTTGTTACTAACCCATTATTACTAATAAGTAAATCTCTGTTATCCAAATTGCGAGTTCCATAACCATATGATAGACTAGATATGGCAATAAGAAGTCCACATCACTTTATGAATTTCGTCACCCTTGAACCTTTCGGTTCGGCTGTAGCTAGCAGCCAGGTGTGGGGTAGTCAGCCCCGTAAAGATCTATGCACTCAAGTCATGCTCTCCCTCCAGGAGATTCTGGTTACGGGGGCGGTCCTCCACTCGCGTATCTCTGTGGAGTGTTTCCGAGGACGTGTCTCCAATTTATAGGATTAACAAATTTACTAGTAATAATACAGAAACATACTGTTACAAACGATGATCCTCCACTCGCGTATCTCTATGGAGTGTTACCGAGGACAAAACAATGTACTAGATTTCATGCTCAAAGTTCAAAGGTTATGCTTTTAACTGTTATAATGTGGAAAGCCATTTGTGAAAATATAAAATACAACATTTTATAATGTTTTTCACAAATAATACTATAATGTGTTCTGCAAGTTCAAACTGTTATCTGTCATGATTATCAATGTTAAAATCATATGTAACATGGAACACAACACATGTAAAACAAGTTTTGAGTACAAGTATTCCTTGTCCTTTGCTTGTATTCCCCCCTGAAAACAGTGAAAAAAACATTGAAAAAGAGTAGGGGTATGAACTCACCTCTTAATGTAGGGTTCGAGTGTCAACGGATGCCCTGAACGCCAATGGCCCCTATTATTCATGTGATGACACATAAATGAGTTAGACCTAAGGTGTTTCATGACTAAACATGATGGGAAAATATCCTTAGGGCTTGGAATTACTAATAATAAGTGTCTTATGATCCAAACTTAATGATTTATGCAAGTTTAGGGCCAAATATGGGCATTAGAGTGGGTGTATGGTCTTGAAAATGAGTGTGCGGTTGGGGAGTGCGGCCAGGAGTGTGTGTGAGGTTGCACACAAGAGTGTGCGGCCGTACAGAGGGTGTGTGCGGCCGTACACAGGAGTGTGCGGCCGTACACTCCTCATTTGAGTCCATATGATGATTTTTGAAGTGTTTTCTCTTCATACTTGGGAGTTTTGAATGTGTGCTGCCCCCATATGAAGGTGTGCGGCCGTACACCTTCAAGGGACGATGAATATGATGAACATGATGAGTTTTAAGCTTGGGATTCAAGTGTTTACCACTATAATCAGCTTAAAGATGGAGTAGATCACGAATATGAAGCCTTCAAAGTGTTCTTGGTTGATGATATAGAAAGAGAAAGTAGAGAGAGGGAAGAGAAACATCTAAATGAATGAATGAAGGGGTATCCATCCATATATTGAGTTGGATGTGAGGTTGAGGGTGTTTGCGGTTGGGTGTGTGGCCGCACACACCTTACTTGGTAAGTTTGGCCCGATTTTGTGATGCTAAACACTCTCCAACCCTTCCTAAGACTCATATCTAGATTATACTAAGTCTAGAGCACCCATATGGAACCACAAGATTTAACAAAAGATAATGAACTCAAGTTTTAGTGCTGATACGTGGATCAATTACATAGGTTAGAAGTTCCGGGTTCTCACAGCATCCGACACTTGACTTGGTGAAAAACCATTTGAAACAGGAAGATACATTGGAAAATAGTCTTTTAGGGCCAAAGTCCCTCTATAAGGACCAAACTCTTCTTGGACCGAAGCCCCTTAAGGAACCGCAGCCATTGGACCAAACAGGATCTGCTGAAGACCGAGGTTGATGAAGATCCGCAGCGCTGAACCGCACCCGCAGCTGGAGCACCGCACGTGACCCCACCTTCATTACCTCTTGACGAGCCGCCTAAAGTACCTGCTCGGACCGTAGTCCCTTCCCCTTCGGATTCACTTCAGCGACCAAGTCTTCCCTCCGGTTCTAAGGCTGCTAAGATCCGAAACCAGGCCCTCACTTTGGATTTCCCCATTTTTCAGCCGATTTTCAACCACGACTCCGTTTTAAGCCCGTTTTTAATTATTTTAACAAGGGATTTTCACCTAAAC
Source organism: Lactuca serriola (assembly GCF_051521515.1). Taxonomy (NCBI): domain Eukaryota; kingdom Viridiplantae; phylum Streptophyta; class Magnoliopsida; order Asterales; family Asteraceae; genus Lactuca; species Lactuca serriola. The sequence continues at coordinate 137,468,613 of NC_136416.1, forward strand.
TTATATTTTCACATATAAGGTCCCATATATTCATAAATTCAGCATATTTTTAAGGAGATCATTATTTAAGAATAAAATCTATTAAGTAAGATCTTGTGGTGGAGTGTTGACTTTGCCATAGTGTTTGACACAAGCAACCACCCTCATGCCCACTCCATGACCAGCCATTGTCCTTCCACCATACCTGGTCATTCAAGAGTACTTTCCCCACCATTTGACCAACCAAACTCCTGGTCAAAGGCTGAAAACTCTTATCTCTCCTCACCTTTCTCTCATTTCTCTCATTTCCACCCAAAGAACAAACACATTTCTCTCTCACTTCTCCCTCCCTCAAATTCGAGATTCATGGGCTGATCATCAAGTTTTCTCTCATTTGTGGTAAGTTATATTATCCTCCTTATGATTATTTCACTTCATTCTACCCAAATCATAGATTACTTACACAAATTCCATCACATTTGTGTTAGATCTTCGAACCTTCAAGGCATCTTCTAAGTGTTCTTGAGTTGAACACTACCTTTTCTTCAAAATCCATCCACTAAGAACACACAAGGTGAGTTCATAACCCTATCATTTCATGTTTTTCTTAAGTTTTAGGGGGTTGGGGGGAATACAAGTTAAAACATTATGAACATAACTAAACTCATTTAACAGCCTTCATCAGAAACGTTTAACTCCATTCACGGACTTTTTTGGTCAACTTAAACATTTTAGTTTTCAAAAATTTATTAGGTTCACATAGTTCAGGTTCATACCTTTAAAATGACTACTTGCACATCTCGATACGATTTTTCTACAATTTATGGTGATTTTTACAAAACAGCCTATCATTTCATAAACGAATTCGTACCAGTCTGTCAATATGAACATTTTAACACAAGTTAAAGACTTCCAAAAATCATAATAAAACTTATGAATAAACTAGACCCATTTTATGAACTCTCAGAATTTACGGATTCAGTTTTCGACTTCGTATGATTTTTCTATGATTTTTCTAAAACAGTGCTGAAAGGTTAAAAACTAGTTAACAACTTACAACTTGCATAACACTTTGTAAAATGTTGAGCAAAGTGTATAACCATAAGTTCTAAATATTAAATGTATTATCTTGTTAGTTTAACATCATAAACTGAAATTTAGTCATTCATGATAAGGTTTACTCATTCATTTCGAACACATATAATAAACTTCAATAAGCATAGTTTATGGATTTTACTACATGAAAAAGGTTTTACTCTCAAAACAAATGGGTTTTCATATCCTACGTGATAAATTATAATAGTAATAGTTTAAGGATTTCATATCACAAATTTATTCAGAAAAGGTGATTTTACTTCCTCCCCGAAAGAGGTTTTAATATCAAATTATGTGTAAACTAGTTAACTTAGGTTGTGAGGCAATTCTCTCCCCGTACGTTCGAGTACGGGATTCCAAATTCCTGTAAGTTATAACCAGAGTCTCTTGTAGGGAGAGCGTGATAATTGTATATAGATCTATATTGGGTTTGACATCCCACACCTTGATGCTAGCTACAGTGGGACCGGCAGGTCTACGGGTGACAAGAGTCATAGTATCTTAACGTCTGAAAAACATTGTGCAGGTTATTTCTCGTCATAGTATGGTTATAGCAACTCACATAGGTAGTTAACAATCTTTCAAGTTTACATGGAAACTTTTCCCTTGAAAAGGGGTTTACTTCTAAATCAAATGAGTTTATTTCGATTTAAACTTACTTGAATTACTTTAAGTATGGTAAAATACTTGTACACTTTCGGTCTTAGGATTAAAGATAACTCCTAACACATAAAGTTTATGGGATTTTTCTCAAGTCAAAAAGGGTTTTATGCCGATTTAAAATCACTTTTATAACTTTAAGTATGGAAAATACTTGTCTACTTTCGGTCTTGGGATTTAGGACTACATAATTTTTATAAGGAAAATATTGGATTTTCTTTGGAACATATTTCTATTAACACTATATCTCGTCTAGAATTGTTAGACTTCAACGGTTCATTTAACTCAAATTATATGTAATTTATATACGCTGAGTGATCATAGAAGGAACCTATGGGTTCTTCTGGAGTTCATTATCGGATAACATGGGAGCATTCATTCCACACTTAACTAAGAAAATATTTGATTTTCTGGAAATCATACTCTATCGCTTTTACAAGGAAAACGGTTACTTCCTCAAACAAAACTCTTATGAACTCACCAACTTAATTGTTGACACTTTTTCAAAACTACTTGTATTCTCAGGAAATCAGTGAAACAGGAAAACCAACAGCATTTTGAGGATGGGATGATAAATCGTCAAACAGTACATTTTGTCATCATAATGTAATTGATTTGAATCATGTAAACATATACTTTGGTGTAACTTTTTCAATTATATTTATGATGGTTATATTTACTTTGAGCACTATTATACTCGTTGTTGTGATACTATACATGAAGTCCTCCACCCCCGGACGTTTCCGCCATCCTTGGTTTGGGGGTGTGACACAAATGAATTAGGGTCACGTCGATATCTTCATATAAAAGTTCTCAATGAACTGATCATATGAACTTGGAAGCGAGTGAAGAACCAAATCAATGGCTTGCTCACTTGGGAAAATGACACCCATTCCTCAAACTTGTATGATTTCTTTTCAGAATATGCATACACACAAAGTTTTCATTTTGTTGTCTACATGCCAATAGGGATTAAGTAGTCTCGAATCTTTCAACTTGAGGAAAACGTGACACTGGGAGAGTCACATAAGGAGGAGGTTTGAAGAGATATGACGTCTAGTTCCATCATTTCCTAAGGAAGGGATAACAATTTCACCTTGACTTGACATTGAAAGACCATCTCTAGAAGACTGAGGAAAACTATTTCCTTAAGAATGAGGAAGACCATTTCTATCTTCATAAGATAATTTAAAATAGTAGAAAAAGAGAATTCAAGTTTGTTGATTTTAATCCTTAATTATTAATCTATAATTTAAATTATGGCTAGGATCCATATTTTCAATTCGAACTTTGAAGAGGGATGTCGTAATCAAATTCAAATATATTTTAGGTAGGTAAGGCTTTTACCAATTACAATCTTATGAAATTCCTAGATCTTTTGAGATTCAATGATTCTTATCAATAACATGTTTAATCTCAGATTATGGTCTCACTTTTGTGACTGGGATGCCTAAGATCACAAACGAGATGTGAATAACCATGCAAACTCACTTGGTAACCTCGATGCCATTTATCATCTCACATTGATGTGTCGGTTAACCACACACGCTCCATCAACAACGATAATTCTCGAGATTCCCATCATATCTCTTTATAGTCCCTATTAATGTGTCGGTTAACCACACACGCTCCACTAACGACATATAAAGAATGATGTGTGTTTTCATGGATTAGCATACTTTTCCTTTTTCCTAAAGTAACGAAGAGTGATTTTAAAAATAGTTTAGTTAGTTTATACTATTTTACTTATTAATGAGATTATGTCCTATCAAATCCGTTCATATAACGACCCTCCACTACACACAAGAGCGGTGGGTGAGAGTGGACACCCATTCAACGACCATTTTATAGGCCGCTTCACTATACCCTCTTTATAGCATGGTTTCGTGAATGAGGCGTACTAGAGATTTGACTGGCTTTTTTATACATATAATATATTAAATCTTTAATAGTATATATATATATATATATATATATATATATATATATATATATATATATAAGGTGTATTTTAAAAACTTTTCAAAATACAAGGTTCAAATATTAATTATCTAAATTGATTCTTTTAATTAATTAATATCAAACCAGTTATAATTTATCTTTATCTTTTAATTAACCAATTAATTAAATTAATTAAATCATTTATGGATTAAATAATTATTTACCAATAACCAATTAAAAAATAATTCAAGTTTAATCCTAATCCTGACCCTTCTAATTTTAGGCTAGGGTATATCATATTTTAATTGTTCAAATTTTAAGGCTTTTAAAATAACAAATAAGGAAACAAAGTAAACCATAAAAAGTATCCTTAAATTTTCAAAATTAGCAAGGGGGCTAGGGTTTAAAACCCTTGCAAATTTCAAAAATACCAGGGTGGAGGCTAGGGTTTCAAAAATCCTATGGAGATTTTGAAGTTTCTCCTTAGGATTAAATAATTATATAAGCCGTAATTTTAATATATTCAACTTTGTGCAAGATCAATGAGAACAATGGCTTTGACACCACTAATGGGTTTTATATGTTACAAAACAAAATTTTGGGCGAAAAAACATAAAGCCTATGTTCACATGCACCCTAAAGGATCTATGTTCTCACTATGAATTGCAAATAACTATTGAATATCAAGAACCCTAAAAATACATTGCTATTTTGCAAAAATCACTAAAGGGTTATTAGAAAATACATACCTTATGTTTATTGTAGTTAATAAACAATGATTCCTTATTGTTCTAGCTTTAGAAATCAAGCACCAAAAGTCTCATGCCTCTAATAGCTCACACTCAAACCCTAGCAAATTGGAAGCTAAAGATGAGAGAGGAGGAGGAAGAGAATTTTCGAAATTCTCTTTGGAATGAGGTGAATTTTGAAATTCATAACCCAATGGGTTTATATAGGTGATAGGGAGGCTAAGGATAAGGCCGATTTCCTTAGATAAGCCCTTATCCATTTTCTTGTTCCCTAAGTCATTCCAAGCTTCCTTAGAGCCAAAGAATACCTCTAGAAACCCTATAATCATCTAGAATTTCATCCCCCTCCTAGGGAGGTTCTAGAATTGGTCAATACTCAACTTTTGAACATTATCACCTTTAGTCATTCCACTTTTAATTAACCCAATGAATCCCAAAATTAATTTCAATTAATTCATAATTAAAGAATACTATTTATAATTAATATATTATTATTCTCATGATATATTAATAAATCATCTATTATGATTTCTAATTAATTTATTAACCATATAATAAATTAATAAACCAGTATTTCTCTAAAAAAAACATTCCAGTCAATTACTAGGTTTGAGGGCAACCCAAAAAGACTTTGCTAATAATTTAAGATTATACTAATTTAGTTATTGGCTTAGACACCTAATCCAACACATATATGGGTCTTGATCATGGGGAGTGTTATGAATTGATGTAGTCAAATGTTGTTCTTTAAACAGGCAATTATAAAAGCTATTATCAGGTATAATATAAACCATGCAAGAGGCATATGCTATCAAAATGAATTGTGTTCCTCTTATTCGTTCAGAGTTAGACATCTAATGTCTGATGTAAAGTTGAACACTTATATAAGATTGAATGTGATCTATATCTCATGTTCAACATGATGTATGTAGCAAAGGGGTGGTTGATAAACTCACCTTATACACCAATTGTAGCCTTGGGCTTCTGAGGAATTGGACATGGATAGAATGGCACAAAATCGTATGTTGATGGGGGCAATGAAATGTTGGTAGACGTTCACCACTATCTATATCAATCTAATATGAGTTTTTCACAAGTGGGATATTGAAATATCTAATATGCTTAATAGTCATATTAGCATGATATTACTAAGTAACATATGATCCTAAGAGTCACACTAACAACAACTTGATACAATTGATTATTTATTAGTAATTGATTTTAAGAAATATTAATAAACTCTTATAATAAATTGGGAAAATATTTATTTCATGGAAATTATTATTTTACAATATCAAGTAACATATTATTTCATATTGGATGGATTAATAAGTCATGTACATTATTCTAGACTAGAAAGACTCTTTTGTATTTTTGCTAAAAGTTAAAGTTTATATCTTATAAAAAATTATAAGAATTTTATACACTTCTCTTCTATTTTTATACCAAAAAAATGAGCTAGTTTCTAGGAAATAAGACATGATCTTTTGAATATAATAAGGAAAAGTAAGAGTGGTTTAAAAGGCATGGGAGACATGTAGGCTTTAGGGTTTGGAGTGCTTTAAGTTTTAAGAGCTCTTGGATAATGATTTGGCTTTATGAAGGCTTTCATCTCTTCATTTTTTGATAGAAAAACTATAGCTTTTCCTCTCCCATTCTCTCATTGTTTTTCCAAAGTGTTAGAAGAAGTTACTTTCTCTCTTTAAGTCAAATTTTGGTTTGGCTTAAAGCTTAAGAGTTGTGACTAGCATCTCTTCAAGTTGGTTCATTGTTGGTGTCTCAAATGTTCCACATTATTCATCAACTCCCAAGCCTCCCCTTGAGGATCCAAAGACACCAAATGTTGTTTATTCTTTAACTCGTCTATGGTTGGTGTTTTCTTTCCATTACTTGCAAGATGATCCTTGGTGGGTTGTAACTCGTTTATAATTATTCAAAACTTCAAGTTTTCCATTGCTAAAATATCATGTTTTTGAAAATATTTTTGAATAAAAACTCAACACAACCTAACTATACTACATCCATGACATTTGTTTTTGAAGTTCCGCTGATACGATTGTACATGACGACTTTGAACTTTTTATTACTTAGATTTTTTGATATGATGTGATATGTCTTGAAGAAATTTATGTTTTATTATACTTTTGGGGAATGGTTTTGGTTGAAAATTCTTATTTTAAAAAGGAAAAATTTTGGTTGCAAAAATTTGGACGTTACACAAACTAATTAAGTTAAGTCATACCAAGTTTCATAATTTGATAATTTTAGTTTGAAATGTCCTATTTCTTTTTACAATGGTTTTTATACATATTTTCAACTTAGTAACTCTATTCTAAGTGTTCTTTATTCTTTATTTTTATTTGACAAAATTGCAAAAATGGTCCCTGTGGTATGCAAATTTTTGGAGTTTTGGTCCAAACCTCGAGTTTTTTGGATTCATTGTCCTTTTGGAGTGGTTTGTATGTGGAATTGGTCCCCAGACTTAACTTCCGTTAAGTTGTTGCTGTTAACCCCCTCATGTGCCTACCACATGAGGGTATATTTGTCTTTTCACTTCTAAGGACCATTTTTGCACTTGAAAAAATATATCTCCTTTTTAAAAAAAATAATACCTATTTATTTTATTTATTTTAATAATTAAAAAATAAAAGAGGTCTCTCTCTCTCTCAAATAAAACCTGCAACATCCCCTATCTTCATTCTTGTAAACCTAGGAGACAAATGGCAAACATAGCATATCAAAAACCCCAAAAATGAAGCCTATGAGAAAACCCAACTAATTAATAGCAACTTTAACCCATGGAAGATGAAGTCGGTGGCTATTTCGATTTTGAACGTATTATGATTTTGGAACCTGATATGATTTTGTAAAAACCCAACAAATCGAAAATCAAATGTAGCAAATCGAACTTTCATCTCCACTCACAGTTTCGTCAACCAGAAGCCCGAAACGAAACAGTAGGAGTCCGTCGGAGCCGTCATCGCCGCCCACAACCACTACCCGATGCTACCTTGTTGTTGTTTCTCCCCCGGCTCCTACAGTGAGGTAGCCATCTCCGCTCCCTCCTTTCTCTACAACAACAAACACCTTGAACCCAAGTGGGTAGCAGTGGCAGGTGGCTTCGCCACCTCCTCCTCTTCTGATGGGTTCGTCCGGCATCGATCGTCAAGGAAAGAAGGAAGGCGGTCAAAGCAGTGGGTCACGACAGGGAGATGGCGGAGTGGGCTGAGAACGACAGTGGCAGTCGGTGGTGCTCGATCTGGCAACTCCCCGCTGCTTCTATTTATTTCTTCCAGTGTCACACCCCTGAACCGGACAGCGGAAACGTCCGAGCGCTCTTGTGACTCAAATTGAATACCATCACAATGAATATACATGAATCATAACATAATTCATCACCATGCATTGGAATATTACAAATGATATTATTTACATTCAGTACAATGTTTTAGACATTACAAATCCATAACATAACTGTCTGATAGATAATTTAAGCAAAACACCATGACATTTCTTGATACGTATTCTTCGGCTTACCTGTTACCTGAGAATACAAGTTATTTTGGAAAACGTCAACATATGAAATGTTGGTGAGTTCATAAGCAATGTTATGGTAAAATGATTTGGTGAAGTTTGAAAAACCCAGAAAATCCGATATTTTCCGAAAAAAAAATGTTTGTTTATAAAAAAAAAGTGTGAAGATCCGTAAATATGTTTGTTGATTTTCAAAGCACGTTTAATTGTTGAACTTTGTATACGTCACACAAGTGTAAATGTTGAACTTTCCGGGAAAACCCGATGTTTTCCCCAATACGTAAATTACATGACTTGTTTATTGTTATACCGATACGACGAATGTTTTGATTTCCCAGGTGACATTGGATTAATTAGGGTTTGTGAGTCGTTATAATCATGCATTTAAACAAATTACTAGTATATAACTACAGATTACGAACAATCCTTAGGGCGTCGTCCGCACTACTCACTTAATCCAACCACCCTAATTTCTCCTGATTAACGCCATGAATCTGTTTACCTGATTAACGCAAGTAAGGCATTTGCTGACATAGGTGGCAATTTCTTCCTTCATGTTAGGCCACCAATAATGTTGTTTAATATCCAAGTACATTTTTTCCGTACCCGGATGGATGGAGTATCGCGTCTTGTGAGCTTCATTCATGACTACCTCCCTAAATCCTCCAAGTTTAGGGACCCAAATACGGTTCATGAAATAGTATACTCCGCCCTCTTTCACCTCGAGATTCTTCTCCATTCCGCACAATGCTTTGCTCGTTCTGTCTTCCGCCTTCATAGCCTCTGACTGGGCTGCCCTGATCTGAGTGGTTAGGTGGGATTGGATGGTTATTGAGAGAGTTTTCACACGACGATTAGAGTGCTCTTTCCAGCTCAAGGCATCAGCTACCACATTGGCCTTGCCTGGGTGGTACTTGATTTCACACTCATAATCGTTTAATAGTTCAACCCATCTTCGTTGCCTCATATTCAGCTCTTTTTGATTCAAGATGTGCTGGAGACTCTTGTGGTCTGTGAAGATGGTGCACTTCGTACCATAAAGGTAATGCCTCCAAATCTTTAGGGCGAAGACCACTGCTCCCAACTCTAGATCGTGGGTTGTGTAATTCACTTCGTGTGTCTTGAGTTGTCGAGACGCGTAAGCTATCACCTTTCCATGCTGCATGAGAAAGAAACCTAAACCCTGATTTGAAGCATCACACTAGACTACGAAATCTTCCGTTCCCTCTGGTAGTGATAGTACCGGGGCACTGCAGAGTGCTCACTTTAGAGTTCGGAATGCAACTTCTTGTTTGTCCGTCCATTTGAATGGTACACCCTTTTGTGTAAGCGAGGTGAGTGGCTTGGCGATCTTAGAGAAGTTTTGAATGAACCTCCTGTAGTAACCTACTAGTCCCTAAGAATTAGCGAATTTATGTGGGTATTGTCAGGACTGCCCATCCTTCAATGGCTTTGACCTTAGAAGGATCCACATGTATTCCTTCCTGACTAACAACATGACCCAAAAAGTTCACGCTACGGAGCCAAAACTCACACTTAGAGAGTTTTGCATATAGCTTCTCAGTTCGCAGGGTTTCCAGGATTTGTCGGAGATGTTGGCCATGCTCTTCTTTGCTTCGGGAATAGACTAGAATGTAGTCAATGAAAACAATAACAAAGTTGTCGAGGAATGGTCGGGAGATTCGATTCATTAGGTCTATTAATGCGGCAGGGGCATTCGTTAGACCGAAGGGCATTACGACAAATTCATAATGTCCGTAACGAGTTCGGAAAGCGGTTTTGGGAATATCCACTTCTCGGACCTTGAGTTGATGGTACCCAGGTCGTAGATCTATCTTAGAGAAGTAACTGGCTCCTTGGAGCTGGTCAAATAGATCGTCGATTCATGGGAGTGGATAGCGATTTTTGACAGTGAACTTGTTTAGTTCCTTGTAATCAATGCACATCCTAAAAGATCCGTCCTTCTTCTTGACAAAGAGGACTGGAGCTCCCCATGGCGAGAAGCTAGGTCGGATGAATCCTTTGCCCAGGAGTTCACTGATTTGACTGGACAATTCCTGCATCTCAGAAGGAGCTAATCGGTAAGGCGATTTAGCGATGGGAGTAGCTCCTGGAACAAGATCAATTCGGACTTCAACTTGTCTCTCTGGGGGTACTCCAGGAAGATCTTCAGGAAATATGTCTGGGAATTCCTGTGCTACAGGAATGTCTCGAATGTTAACCTCTTCCTTGGTTTTATCCATAATATGCGCCAGGAACGTCAAATCGTTCTTTCGCAGATGCTTCTGTGCCTGGACGCACGAGATGAGACGAAGGATCGTGCTAGGTTTGTCTCCGTAAATAACTCGGGTTTCATGATTTGGAAGGTGAAGGTGAACAGCCTTCTCGTGACACATAATTTCAGCATGGTGGGGGCTTAACCAGTCCATGCCAATAATCACATCAAAACTCCTGATGGAAACAGGCATTAAGTCTATTTGGAAGACGTGTTGATTTAGAGTTAGGGTACATCCGATGCAGATTTCCCCAGTGGATTCAGTTTTCCCATTGGCCATTTCCACCGTAAAGGTTTCATTTAGCTTCTGGGGTCGTTGTTTTAAAAAATGTTTAAACTTATTGCTCACAAAACTTCGTTCTGCTCCGGTATCAAATAGGATGCATGCATAAGTGTGGTTTAGGAGGAACGTATCGGTAACAACAGCAGGGTCCTGAATCGCTTCTCCCTGACCCATGGTCAGCACCCTTCCTGTTCCTCCATTTCCGGGATTGTTGTTGTTGGGGCAATTTCGACGGAAATGCCCAGTCCATCCACATCCATAGCAGGTGTGAGTTGGTCCTGCATTGTTGTCTCCATTGTCGGTGTTGTTGTTGTTGCAGTTATTGTTTTTGTTGTTTCCCTATTGTTGGTTCTGAGGAGGGTAAGTCCTGCAGTACTTTGCCGTGTGCCCCTTCCGATTGCAACTGGTGCACTGCATCTCTCTGCATTCTCCATTGTGATGGAGACCGCACTTGTTGCACTTGGGAAGGTTACCGGAATAAGGTCTAGGAGCACTTGGATCAGCTGAGGTTGGAGCATGTGGTGTGGATAGAACTTGTGTGGTTGCAGCATTAACTGCCACCCTTTGCTGTTTCTTGGATGATTCAGAGCCTTGACGTCCTTTCCTCTTACCGTTCTTTCCCTTTTTGTTGTCACTTTCCTTCTTAACTTCAGTCTCCACTGGCTTCTCACCCTTCTTGTTGTTGTGGTCATACAGCTTCTTGGCTAATCTCTTGGCACTGTTGAAAGTTTTAGGATTTGCAGTTATCACGTTTCCTTGGATCGGGGAGGTTAGTCCCCAGATGAATCGCTCGATCTTCTTACCTTCTGAGGTGATCACGCTAGGGCACAGCAGAGACAGTTCACTAAACCTTTATATGTATGCATCTATATCCGCGTTGCGGACGGTGAGATTCCACAACTCTTGTTCCATTTTCTGAATTTCGCCACGAGGGCAGTATTCGGCCATCAGCATTTCCTTCATCTCTGCCCATGGCATGGAATTGGCTACGGGGAGTGTCATGGCTTCCACGTGTCCGTTCCACCAAGTGAGCGCTTGGTCAACAAGAGTGCATGCAGAAAATTTTAACTTCATCTCCTAAGGGCATTCACATACCTCGAACACCGATTCCACCTTCTCGATCGATCGTTTCAGGGTAATCATTCCTCCAGTGTCGTTGAAGGTTCGTAGTTTGGCGTTGGTGAAGTCCTTGTAAGAGCATGTCTTGGTAGGCCCTTGATTCATCCCGTTGTTTGAACTTCCAGCCCCTGGTCCGTTGACTCCTCCATTGTTCCCTTAGTGAATTTGGGCCATAGCCGCGGTGACTGCAGCCGATACCGCTGCCTGAAAAGCAATAGAGTTGAACTCGGGTGGGTTTGGCTCGGGGTTTCCGCGGGTTGGTCGTCGAGGCATCTTTCTGCCATGGAACAGAAAGATGTTGAGTATCTGTGCTTTTTGTGAGAGTGTGATCCTATGAGCTAGGTGTGAGGCATGAACATAGGTACTTTCACAAATTGGTACACAATCATGGATATGTAACACATAGCAGATTACAACATCAGAGTAAAACATATAAAATTTTTCACTAATATTATCCGCATTTTAATACATGAAAATTGTGTTCAAAAGAGCATACATAGGTGGTACTAGTTTGACAGCATAACGGCTCTTTGAGTAGTGTAGTCACTTAAACATAGAGTCGGGGTACATAGCATAGATCCTAATGACATAGTAAGATAAGTCTATCCCTAACACTCTATGGAGTGTCCTAAGACAGTGGCAAGATCATATGCCGAAGTGTTGAGCCAACAACTGAGCCATCTCAGTCATGTCTCCAATGACCTCATCCCTCTCATGCTTAGCTCGCACTGCACATGCTTCCATGGCAAACAGCTGTTGTCGCAGGGCGGCAATCTCAGCTTCGGGGGAGCGATTCTCCCTTGCATGATTCACTGGTGGGGCGGGGTGGTCCTGTTACGCCTCGCTGACAAATGACGTGGTGTGATCTTTGCCCGAGTCTTGTTCTTCCTCCATGTCATCATCGGCCTCCTCGAACTCGTAGTCGGTGTCTGTGTACTCGTCAGGCCCAACGTCGTGTGCTACCCCTTGATTTCCTTCAGGTTCATCTTCAAGCATCCCGTGAGCCACCAAGACTTGATGAAACTGAATGCCCTGCTACTCCCCTTCCATGAAGACTGGGAGGAGGTATACGAATAAACTATCATTACTCCTATGACTCTACAACTATTGCATAGATTGAGTTGAGGTTTCCTTCTTGGGGATAAAGGGGTATTTTTTAGGTTCCCTAGCTATCACGATTTCCTCAGGACATGTGATAGTTGTACCTTGGAGGAAATGTAGTTGATCAGGCTACATCCACTCCTTGATACGACTAAGAACAGTCCTGGCTTAACCGAGATACTAGGATTATCTTGTTTGGTTCGGTATTATGTTCTTTTTCCTAATACAAGCAAGGGTGTTTTTATTGTTATGTTTTACTCGTTTTGTTCAGAGTTGTTTTAGTCCCTCTTTTTGGTTTATAGTTGCATATCAATGTGTGGTTAGATATGCTAGTTCACTATAAACAGAGCTCTGATACCAACCTGTCACACCCCCAAACCAGACGGCGGAAACGTCCGAGGGCTCTTGTGACTCAAATTGAATACCATCACAATGAATATACATGAATCATAACATAATTCATCACCATGCATTGGAATATTACAACTGATATTGTTACATTCAGTACAATGTTTTAGACATTACAAATCCATAACATAACTGTTTGATAGATAATTTAAGCAAAACACCATGACATTTCTTGATACTTATTCTTCGGCTTACCTGTTACCTGAGAATACAAGTTATTTTGGAAAACGTCAACATATGAAATGTTGGTGAGTTCATAAGCAATGTTATGGTAAATGATTTGGTGAAGTTTGTAAAACCCAGAAAATCCGATATTTTTCGAAAAAAAAATGTTTGTTTATAAAAAAAGTGTGAAGATCCGTAAATATGCTTGTTGATTTTCAAAGCACGTTTAATTGTTGAACTTTGTATACGTCACACAAGTGTAAATGTTGAACTTCCCGGGAAAACCCGATGTTTTCCCTAATACGTAAATTACATGACTTGTTTATTGTTATACCGATACGACGAATGTTTTGATTTCCCAGGTGACATTGGATTAATTAGGGTTTGTGAGTCGTTACAATCACGTATTTAAAGAAATGACTAGTTTATAACTACAGATTACGAACGATCCTTAGGGCGTCGTCCACACTACTCACTTAATCCAACCACCCTGATTTCTCCTGATTAACGCCATGAATCTGTTTACTTGATTTCTCATAAGCCCAACAACTGAGGAAAAAGGAGGGTACGAAGCCCCCATTTATTTCCAGGAGTTATTCAAGGGTATCGGGAATGCGAAAGACACTTGGCCCAACTCGCATTTGACTTCTCGACCTCACTAGCAGTACTAATGGGCCATTAGGGCCCAATAACACATTAGAGCTATTGAAAGTCCTTTTACGTGGAATTGGGTCATAGAAGGCCCACTATCACGTAAGCATAATCCCTTTGGGACCAAAGATCATGTTGATGGGCTAGCAAGGCCCAACAAGCATGATTTGAAACTTTCAAGCCCAAAGTTTGTATGTTGACTCATCGTAGTTATCGTGTGTTTAACGAATTACTTTGGTTTAACGATTTTGTGTTGTTATTGATTCGAGACCGAATCGATTCGTTTTGTAACGATATGTGTTATTGAGAGTGTATTTGTTTTCCATTTCGTCGGTAGTCGCGGATCTTGTATCTTGATTTGATTTGTTTATAAGTAGAGTTTGACCCCTTTTCCTTACTCTTCCATTTATAAAAATAACACTTTTGGTCCTTTTATATAAAAGAATTTCATTTTTAGTCCTTAAAACACTTTTCTTGACACTTTTGTATAACTTATTTGATGAAAACACTATTTTAACCCAAAGTTTATTTAGTTGACAACTTCATCCCCTCTAGAATAGTGATTCTCGGTTAAGGGCCCATTTTTCACAACTTTTACAGTTTTGGCACAAAATCTAAAAAGTTTGCATTTTTAGTCCTTTTTGAAAATGAAAAGCATTTTTGAACCTTATAAACATTTTATTATGCTAATTACTCCCTGTTTTACAGAAAATTTCATTTCCAGCCCCTCAACTTGTAAAATTTCGCATTTTGAGGCTTATTGGGCCGAAAAGCCCAAAATTATCCCATTAGGTTAAAATTTTACATTTTAAGTCCTTAGAAATTTCTAAAAATCAGGAAAATGTTTGTGGAAACTTTTTTGGCCCTTTTTAACCTTCAAGAAACCGTGACTTGTTGATTTTTACCCCAAGTTTGTATTTTTGACAATTTAAGCCCAAAAATGGGTCTCATGTTCAAGTATGTTCATCCTAACCTTATAAACTATTTTTCTTGAATTGATTAGTGTATAATAGCTTAAATTATGTTTATTTCCTTTCTCATGTCTTAGATCTCGGTTTTTACACACTTTTTGATAACATATTCATCCCAAAACACATGATAACACACACATACATGCATCAAATCACACATAGCATACATACACACATAGATCTACACATTTTCTTGTATTCTCCCCCATAAAACTTATGAAAACTGAAAAGAAAGGGGGTATGAAGCTCACCTTGAGTGTGGTTTCGGTATTTGATGGAGAAGATGAAGAAAATTCGATCCTAGCAACCTTTCTTGGAGGATCTCAAACTTAGATGCTTCTAAGGTGCAAGATCATGAGTTTGAATGAATTAAGAGATGATTTTTGAATGAAATGAAGTAGCTAGATTATGAATTTAACATCAACTTACCTTAGATGATGTGTTTGGGGGTTAAATCTCCTTGGAAACTTCCTTAATCTCGAAAATATGGAGAGGAGTGGAGAGAGTTTTCTTGAGAGAATTATGAGTGAAATGTGTGTGTGTGTGTGTGCTTGGGTTCGGCCGAGAGCAAGAGAGAGGAGAAAAGAGAGAGAGTGATTGCATGGAAATATGGGAAATGCATGGATGTATGAGTCATTTTTGCATGGAAATCCTTTAGGCAATTGTGAGGTGGCATCCAAGAGTCAACTCATCTTTTTGGGTTGGGCTTGGGCCGAGACTTGGAGAGGGAAAAAGAAAAGGATTGGGCCTTGTATGCTTAAGCTCATTTCATGGTTATGTTGAGTGATGTTTGGCCCAAATAAATATAAATATGATTTTTATGGCCTATTAGGGCTAAATTAGGTTAATTATGGCCCAATACGTTCCATTTAAATATTTTGTTTCATTCTAGGCCCAATATAGTCCAAAATATTAAAATAAATGAAAGTGGGTCCAATTAGACCCCATTCAAGAGTTCTAAGCCAAAGATAGTCCAATTGGAAGCTTATTGGTCCATTGGTCCCAATAAGGAAATCCTAGTCCAAAATGGACTTAAACAAGGATTTCTAAGGTTTCCAATTGTTTGTTGGCTATTTGCAGTGCATGTATGAATTGTTTGATTGAAATTTTGTTGTTAATGAATAAGCATCTTACATGTTTTCCCATTGTTGGTTTACATTTGTTATCATTGTTCAATGTTTACAAGGCTTCAAATTCCTAGTTGTGACATCCAGTGAGGTCGACACATGAGAGACGAGGGGAGGAAGGAGTAAGGGTTGGAGATGTTTGGGGTTGTCGAGTAGCTTCAATGGTGGTCACACACACACACACACAGAGACCTCTTTTATTTTTTTAATTATTAAAATAAATAAATATATATTATTTTTTTAAAAAATGGGGATATATTTTTTTTCAGTGCAAAAATGGTCCCTTAGAAGTGAAAAGACAAATATACCCTCATATGGGAGGCACATGAGGAGGTTAACAGCAACAACTTAACGGAAGTTAAGTCCGGGGACCAATTCCACATACAAACCACTCCAAAAGGACCATGAATCCAAAAAACTCGAAGTTTGGACTAAAACCCCAAAAATTTGTATACCACAGGGACCATTTTTGCCATTTTGTGTTTTTATTTCACTAACTTGACAAGTTTCCTCAACTTGTCCCCGTAAGCCCTTTGGTACTAACATCTTTATTTCCCACAATGGATATTTCAAATATATTAAATTTGAAATCCTCCAACTAGCACTTCGCTAACACCTTTCTATAGATTTTATATTTGTTTAACCATGCTTTATTTACTTATCAATTTAAAATAAAAAATTTTAATTTTTTCAAAAATTCAAGCCTGAAACCGGATGTTACATAAATCCAAACACTAATAAAGAAATCAAATCCATATATATGCACACTAACGATTCTTCAACAGCATATGTCAACTTCCACGTCCAAAACTTTGGCCATTCTTACCCACTTGAACTCCGATAACCGGTGACGAACACCAAATCAAAATTGAACTCACCCAAAATCGAACCTATATTAAGTATTAACCCATACTCAAAACAAAATCTAAAGACAAAATTGTAAAAATGGTCCTTGTGGTATGCATTTTTTTGGGGTTTGGACTTCAAAACAAAATCTAAAGACAAAATTGTAAAAATGGTCCCTGTGGTATGCATTTTTTTGGGGTTTTAGTCCAAACCCCGATTTTTTTGGATTGGTGGTCCTTTTGAACTAGTTTGCTTGCAGTTTTGGTCCCTGTCCAAACTAAAATAATGAATTTATTTTTTATTTTTCTTTTCACTTTTTAATATTATTATTATTATTAAATATAAAAATGGACCCACTTATCCACCCCGTCTCTCTCTCTCTCTCTCTCTCTATCTCTATCTCTCTCACACACACACACATTACAGAAGAACCACCGATTACACTCACAAGGAGATACCCAAGAGAAAGAAACCTGGTTCTTTAATTTCATTAACCACCTTCAAGAACCTAAAACATAAAGCCTTTGTTTTTTCATCTTTTTACCAAACCTATTATTTGACTATTGCAGCAGCTAGTTCTCTACACAGATTGGGATTTTCAGGAAGGATTGATTCAAACCCAAATTGGGATTTTCAAGAAGATGATAGAGTACTCTTCAGTTGCAGATTCATAATGTGGTGACCTAGGTTTATAGTGACCAGTTTCATCATCAAATCATAGGCAAATGACGAAGAGGGTGATTACAGACACCGGAATCGATTCCCCTCATCCCAACCACCACAGTTTTGATCGAAATCCGACCATTGTTATCGTGTGGTCAATTCTGATTGCTTCGATTTTCTCCGGATTGCACTCGACTTCAACATCAAGGGGAACACGATGGCGGTGTTTGATTTGAAATCCGACAATCGGAATCGGGGTTTATACCACTTTCGTTTTCTCTAAAACCTCACCTACAATCTCAAACCATTGTTCTTCATGTTTTTGCTTTACAATCCGGAATCGATTTCAAAGGAAGATTAAGGGTAGGCATAGAGGGAGATGGATTGTTTCAATTCATCAAAAATTGTAGACGGTGGTGAATTTGTGACTGGTTACAGGGGAGGCTGCTGAACAGTAAAATGAATCGATCTTCATGTTCATGTCCTAAGATACATCTATGATCTTTGGTTTTTACTCTGGAAAATCATGTGCGAATGGACCCAAATTATTTCATATGTGGGTGTATGTATTCTAAGAACTGAAGAAATCTCTTTCATCTACAATCCTCAAAAGCAATGTTTCACGGTTTCGATTTCAATGACTTCTGTTACCAAATCATTCAGTGTTACCTGAATATGTAACTGATTGAAATCATACAAACATGTAGTTAAAAAACTAGAAAATCGAAAGAAATCATGCAAGAAGTGTGTGAACCAAAAACTAATTCTTGATATGGGTTTCTAGAGAGAGAGAGAGAGAGAGAGAGAGAGAGGATAAGTGGGCCCATTTTTATATTTAATAATAATAATAATATTAAAAGTGAAAGAAAAATAAAAAATAAATTCATTAAGGGTATAATAGTCTTTTTAGTTTGGACAGGGACCAAAACTGTAAGCAAACTAGTTCAAAAGGACCACCAATCCAAAAAAGTCGGGGTTTGGACTAAAACCCCAAAAAA
Organism: Lactuca serriola; assembly: GCF_051521515.1. Lineage (NCBI taxonomy): Eukaryota > Viridiplantae > Streptophyta > Magnoliopsida > Asterales > Asteraceae > Lactuca > Lactuca serriola. The sequence continues at coordinate 137,487,178 of NC_136416.1, forward strand.
ATACATACCACATGGACCATTTTTGCAATTTTGTCAAATCTAAAACTTGATCATAAATGTCATACCCATATACATTCTAGAGAGGCCACAACATATCATTTTCATCATTTTCCTTTAAAAATTACCACATGTTCTTGGAAATGAAGGTAGACACACTAAAATTGTAAACAATATCTTCTTCTCCATCGTTTTATAAAGTAAGAAAAAAAGTAGATGTAGTTGTTGAACGAAGAGTTCATGATGCTTCATGTCTATGTAATATTATTGATTATGCTCACAGATATTCATTTTATAAAGTAAGAATAACATAAAAATATTACTATTTGGATGTACACATGACTTACCAAAAAATAAGATTTATTTGCATCCGAACACAGTCTAACCAACCTCTTCTCATTTGTCATAATGGCATGTGTGAAAGATTTTGTCGTTTTAGACCATTTTCGTGGTCTAAAAAAATGAATGGACCTTTTAAAACCATACATGAAAGTTAGTTGGATTATAATGACATAAAATTCAGACTTTATCATTTTGTAGTGGCTTTATAACCTATTAAACCTATTATCACATAATTTAATCAAAAACCCTAGTTGAATCCCTTTCCAAATAGAAAGAATTATAACAAATGAATAGAGAAATTTAAGACACTTTAACATAAAACAACGTAAACATTTTTCTTTAGGATTATCGTCCATTAAAACGATTCAAACGTGTTCTGAATCATGCACGAGAAAGTTCACCTCTTTTGCTTAATGAGGTCACACAAACCATGTTACCAACGAGGTTCAAACTTATGATGATGGAAGTTCTTGCTATCAATCGGATCAAAGTTTGTCAAAATCCCAAAAATTTTGATATTGACAACAAAGGCACCTGTCCACATCCCAAGACGTATCGTATGTCGGATATATTATGTACTCAACAACCCTCTAGACCATGAAATCGACTATTTGGTATTTAACAGTATGTCGCATATATTATGTACTCAACAACCTTCTAGACCATGAAATCGACTATTTGGTATTTAACAATGAACTCATCTAAAAGGAGTAAAACTAACAACCACATAACATCCATATGCTCAAAGCTCGACTTAAACCCATCAGCAATACTCTCACTGCTCGACTTAAACCCAAGTATCTTATTTGTCGAACCCCAAAGATGTCACCACGAAATATACATTTTGGATCCTAAAAAGGACATCTTTCATGCCACTGCTTTGTTACAACAGCATCAATAGTTTGGATCCTAAAAGGAACCACTTTGATGCCCTTGGCTTTGTTTACAAGGACCACTTGTGTTAAAACTTTAAACTGGCCTATGAAGGACCAAATTGGAGTATAGCAAGAATCTAGGGACCAAGAATGTTTTTCACGAAAAAAGCAAAAAGCAAAAGATGATAGAAGATGGGTTTTCTGACATTTTGATATTTTTGTCGCTTTGATTTGTCCTCAAAAGGAATGCACCATGTGTGCTCCTGCAGATGCCAACTGCAACACACTCAACCCACCCACAAAAAAAAATCTCATAATTCAAGATGGTATCTTAACTTCACAGAAAACAGAGAATTCAACTTTTTTTTTATTAATTTATTATGATTATGGTGTTCTACAAACATAACAAGTCAGCTATTGCATCTTCCATCTTTAACAGATTATTGTGTCACTTAATAGGCTAAAACCAACTCTATGTCTGATTTATACCTTGTGAAATTTTTTCTATTTATTTGAATCAAATATAGCTAGGGAAACGCATTAGAGACTAATACTAATCAACATCAGAAATACAACCATAAGTTTACGTCAGAATAAGGATTAACACACACATCAGCTACCAATAAAAGGTTAGTGATTACAAACCATATTAGAAAATAAAAAGAAAAACCATATTCTTGAAGATTAGGGAGGGAGTCATCATCATCATCATCATCATCATCATATGAGTCAACATTATCCACCACCAGTCAACCAGTGTCACCTCTATCGATAGTAAGTATGTTGGTAGGCCGGAGCCATACCATTTCCATACCCACCATAAGCCGGATAGTTCATCGGAGGCGTACCTGGGTACGACAGCGGTGGAGACAGCGGTGCTGCCTCCGGCGAGTAGGCGGCGTAAGGCGGACTCCTGGTTCCGTGCACATACATTGGCGGTGGGACAGAGTATGATGGGACTCCGGTGGGGTATTGGGTGTGTGACGGGGACCTCACAAAGGTGGGCGGTGCCGGAAAAGATGAGACGTAGGCGGTGGTGATACGGCCGGCCTTGGCGGGTGGCATGGGGCCCACGTTGCTGGCTCGGGTTCTTTTGTTGGCGGGACCTACGGCGGCTGGCCTCTTTTTCTCGACCTTGACCTTTTCCAGCTGCTCGAGTCGTTTCTTTAGGTTCTCGGGAGGGAACTCGGCCTCGAGTTTGTATTCTTCAATGCATTTGATGACTGCTTTGAGTGCAGATTGCTCTTTTCGTGCAGCTAAATGCTGAGTAAAAACAAAACAGGACAAGGATCATCAACTAAATAATTAGAAATATTACTTACATACATATAAAGAGGGTTAATTTGGTTAAGAAAATGAAACAAGATACCACAGCACGGCTGGAATTGTTGGGATCTTCAAGAATAGATGTTGCGGCCTTTTTAGCATCCTTTAGAAAAGCTTTTAGCAAACAAACAGGGGGAAACCTGTCTACAAGACCAACTTCGTGAGTGAAATGCACAGCATCAACCTGTTGTCCCTTGCTGATTAGTTCTTCAATCATATCTGCATCACAATAATTGCGTAAAGATTTAAACCCACAAAACTAACGTATTGTACTGGGATTCAATAAATCAAGAAAAAGAAACCCCTTAACAAAAGATTTAATAATTCGTTGATTACTGATAAATTCTAAAGTTTTAAAGGCCGACATTGAATTTCAGGTAAATTCTATACTATAAAGCTCTAAAGTTCAAATATCAAAAAACTGGAACAAGGTACAGATGCTAGCTCATAATAATTGTGAATTGTGATCATTCATTACAGATGCTAGCAGAACATTTAAAGATGCATTATGGATGGTAGCATATAACTGTGATAATTCATAATCTTTCCAACGACCAAAATTAATGAGAAAAACATAGAAATTGAGTGCAAAACGCAGGGAAATGAAGAATATATATATATACCAGGCATTTTATCAGCAAGGCCAAGGGAAACAGCGAGCTTAGGCATCTGCTTACGCCATGCTGAACCAACAACAAGCTTCCTATACAAATCAAGATCCTCATTTTTCACAATACCAAAAGTCACCAGATGCTGGAAGAAGGTATGGACATCAGGAGCCTTAACGTTCTCGATGCCACCGCGCTGGTCTAAACTCTCCTTCCACTTCTCAGCAATCTCTTTGGCGCTCTTCTTCACACTCGGCGTCACCAAAACCCTCGACTTCCCCAGAATCGGATCAACCATCACCGGAATCAAACTCTCAAGTATCAAAACACAAGCCCAACTTAAATCATTCACGCACAAAGCCCTCTTGTCCACCGGAAAAACCTCCGAAATTGCCTCCAACACAAACCTAGCTGGATCTGCGCACTCCGCTAAAGCCGACGGAATTTGAGCCCGCATCAACTCCATTTCCTTCTTCTTACTAGCTACAAACCCCCAAAACCCTAACGAATCCATCTTCACACAATACGATTTCAACCTCAAAAGCAAACCCTCGGAATCGTCAACTTCTGGATTATCTTCGCCATCATCGCATTTACTGGTTCCGACTGCAGCCGCTGCGGCTTGCACGGCAGCTTCAACTTTTCGTAGAGCGATGGAGACGGAGTTTTCGATCGTAGTTTCGCGCTCCTCCAGAGAACTCAGAGACGCTTTCGTTTCGGTGTCTAGGGTCTTGATCTTGTCCTTAATTGCATCTGATTTCTTTAGGAGGCTTTGCTCGAGCGACGTGAAGTGATCTGAGAGCTCTTTCCAGAGAAGAGTGCAGCTGGTCATAAGTGATGTCTGTCGTTGGAATTCATCGAAGCTTGGTGCCTGAGTTGATTCACCGGGATCGGGTATCGAAATCGAACCCATATCTCGAATCTGGTATCAAAGATTACTACGGCATGGAGGAGGAGAAGAACAGAAGAAGGAGAAAGAAGAAAGAAGCCCTAGAATTCTAGAGAGAGAGAGAATGATAAAGGCAGATTGACGGAAGATGACGTGGCGGCTGAGGTAGTGGGACCAAAAAAGGTAAAGGTTGTGATGGGGGTGCGTAGGATAAGGAAACCGTAGTGAACCGACCGTACGTGTTGAAACAGTCGGTTCAATTATTGTAGTGACCGCGTGATGTCTTTCCCTTTAAAGTTCCAAAGGCTCGCTGCTCGCACATGATCATCATCTTTACGCTACTTATCCATACATTATTACATTTGGAGTTTGGATTTTTATCATAAAAATCTCAAACTTGTGAAAAAATATTCAATTTAGTCCCTAATATTTTATAAACAAAATAACTTAGGAAACCGGATAAATTAAACATATCGGTCCTTCTCATCCAGTCACCCACGTTTAGCCGGTTGCGTATGTTGATGTGTCTAGGCATTAATGAGGTGGTTGTTGACTCATTAAATGAGGTTGGAATTAAAAAGGAGATCCTTTTATAGATCGCAACCCTCTTCATTCTTGCCCTAAAACTCATTGATGTCGTGTACATCATATGTGTCAAGCCAAAGAGCAAACCAATTGAGAACTAGGTGTTATTGTGGTGATCATGTAGGAAGATAGGCATCTTTGACTCCCTTAAACATAGGAAGAAGGTTCATCGGTTGCCTCAAATTCCAAGATGAACTCAAATACTGCAAGTATTTTCGTTAGGTCGATCCTCATCTACCTTGCTAAGGGTATGCAACCCTCATCTACAATGTTCATGTGGAGAACCTTATAATATTTGAAAACTTTTCAGAACAACCAGTGGAGAACCTATTTGGAAACTTGGTGGAACAACCTCCACAACTACAAGTGGAAGAATTGGCCATTCAACAAGGGAATCAAGGTGGAAGATGGAAATCCATGACTTTTTATGTCTTTTTGGTTTGCTATTGTGTTTGGCTTGGTTGTATTGAAATATTGACAGCATGCCTTTGTCAAGGTGGTAGTAATGTGCTTTGGTTAGGACTAAGGATGTTAAGGGTAGTGTCATTGTGGTTGTTTTTAGCTTGCTTATTTTGATGTATGAATCCTATGTAATGTATCATCTTATTATGAAATGAAGTTAGAAGTTTATGTAATTAAAGTGGAGTTGTGTCATCTTATTATATAATAAACAATGACCGGAATCAATTACAAATGGAATGAACATTGAGTGGAATCAATAAAGATATGGAATTAAGATTTGTTGGAATCATCAAATATTGACTGAAATCAATAACAAATGGAATGAACAATGACAAGAATCATGTAATATTGGAATCAACCATTACTATAATGAACAATGCTTCAAATCAATAAAGATTGGGATCAAGAATTGTTGGAATCATCAAAAATTTGATTGGAATCAATAACAAATGGAATGAACAATGAAAAGAATCATGTAACAGTGAAATCAACCATGACATGAATCACCTATGACTGGCATCAACCATGATTGGAATCATCCATTAACATGTACTAACCTAAGCAATATAAGCAACATCACTCAACAAATTTACCATGACTAATATAAGCATAATTAACCATCAACATGTACTAATATAAACCAAATTGTATGTAAGTTATACCCTAAGCCAAAGTTTGTACAAGATGGGCTATACACAAAAGGGGCTAACAACATCTACCCTTGGTTAAAGATTGTACATGTTTTAACAAAAGAAGGGTTTAACAACACCCTAATCTAGATTGACTGGCTTGTTTAAAGACATCCTTTTTCCCATCCTTGGTAACCACACACTTCTTTAACTTTATTTATGTTATCCTTTATAAAGGCTTCCTATTTCTCACTCCATTCTCATAGTGTGACCAATGTATGCCTTCATCATCATGTGCTTTAAGGACTACTACATCATTAAGGAGTGCTTCATCATGGACTACATTTTCATGGACTGCCTCTTCTGCATCTTCATGGCCTACATCTTTAGGGAGTGCTTCTTTAGGGCCTGCATCTTCTGGGTCTGCATCTTTAGGGAGTGCTTCTTTAGGGCCTGCATCTTCAGGGAGTGCTTCATCATTTACTTCATCTTCAACAATAACATTCTTAAGTGTAACTTCTTGAGTATCAACACTAACATCCCCATCCTATAACAACAACAATACATAAATTAAATGCCAAGAGAAGTATGTTACTATATATGATAGAAAAACAAATCTGAGACTTGTCAATCTCCACAGATTCTTGTCTCACCCATTCATACTCAGTCAAATCCTCTTCAGTTAAACCAAGTCATCCCATGATTTCTTTAGTATTGTAAATTGAGGCTCTGAGATTGTAGATTCTCCACTTTAAATTAGTTATTTCATCCTTAGATTATGCATTGTCCTCAGAATTTGCATTCTCCACATTAGCATGAGAATCTGCATGCTCCACATTAGCATTAGGTTCTTCATTCTCCATATTAGCATGAGAATCTACATTCTCCACAACAGCATCACATTGTTCATTCTCCGTATTTGGGACTTTATTTGGGAGTATCTCACGAGGGACTCCATCTCCCCTACCAGCAACCCTACAACCCCTGCTACCACCAAATCTACCACCCCTACCAACTCTACGACCCCTGTCACTACCATTCCTACCACCCCTTCCACCACCATTTCTACCACCTCTTGTAGTTCCTGACCAATTCAATAAATCAAGTTACAACCTAGGCCTCCTAATTTTCTTTTTAGGTTGAGTTTTAGGCACCACAATAGGATTCTTGCAGGATTTTTTTATTGTGTCCCCTTTGTAGACAGTTTTGAAACTGGACTATTCTACCTTTGATTGAGACCTAAGAGTACTTTTCCTCATATTGAGATGTAACATCCGGATTCCCAGGTATTATTTTATTCCTTTTATTTTTGGGTGTTGTGAGGAGACTCGGTGATTTGGGGTCTAAACTCGCCGAGTAGGATCGCGGATGTTCACGCGGGTTCGCGTCTGGACTCGGCGAGTCCAAGGGTGGACTCGGCGAGTCCACGCTGTTTAATGAAACCCTAATTTCCAGGGTTTGGGACATATTTAAAGGCCCGTATGGCCGTCATTTGCGGCCATCAACCCCCATAGAGAAACCCTAAAAGATCTAGAGCATTTGTGAGGAAGGAGAGGCCATTCTTGATCATTTTGTGGGTGTTTTTACAAGAAGGGAAGTGGTCAAGGCAAGAGGGGGCTGAAGGAGGTGCAATTTTGGTGGTTTTGAGTTCATAGAGGCTGTATTGAGGTATTATTCTCGGACCATCCTCAGTTTTGTTGTTGATTCCTTGTGTTAGGGTTTTCTAACCCTTTTAGAGGTTGATTTAGTAGAGCATTTGGTCCCTTCTCGAGTTTGTTTTCTGGATCTAGACCCAAAGAGGTCCAGAGGCCTTAACCTTTGGAGCTTTGTGAGTCACTTTGGGATCCATGAGCTTGGAATGTCATTTTTGGGGCTAAATCACCATTTTGGACCATTTAGATGTTATATGAGTGGCAAGGTCCAAACTTTACGTGATTATCATGCTTGGGGAGGCCAGATCTATGATTGTATGGAACAGATCTGACCTCAGGAGCTGTATAGAGTTTGTGCATGGCATGAACTCGCCGAGTCCAAAGAACAGACTCGGAGAGTAGTATGAAGATTGCCCGTTAATCACTCAGTGAGTGGACTTGCTGAGTTGGGGTATAACTCAGTGAGTTAGGGAGAGTCAGGGGGGACTGAGTTCAAGTGGAACTCGCCAAGTTGTTCTTGAGACTCGGCGAGTTGAGTCGGGGTGACCCCGCGATTCATGTCAGGTGGAACTCATCGAGTCAGGGGAAGAACTCAACGTGCCAAGAAAGGGATTAAGAGAGTCAGTGGACACGTGTGGACTCGCCGAGTCGCCCTAGTGCACTCGACGATTCGGGTCAAAGTTTGACCGTTGACCTTGTTGACTTTTAGGGTTGAGTACAGTTGTATTTATGAGAGTATTTACTCTGTGTGATTAGGCGGAGGCTAGATCACATTTCTTCCGACTCAAATACTTACCGAGACAGCGAGGTGAGTCTTCTCACTATACGTTACCTAGAGTGGTATATTTGTATGGACCAGAGGGTCTTACGTGCTATGTATGAGATTATGTGCTATGTGCTATGTGCTATGTGTATGTTGTATGATGTTATAGACCGGACCGAAGGGTCCAACGATACAGACCGGGCCGGAGGGCCCAACGAGCTATGACCGGACCAGAGGGTCCAACGAGCTACGGGACTGGAGGGTCCCGCTGAGACACATCGACCGGAGGGTCATATTATAGCCTCGAGTGGAATATGTGTTGTATGCGGTATTTTGGGGAACTCACTAAGCATTTATGCTTACAGTTGTTGTGTGATGTGTTTCAGGTACCAGTGATGAGCGCGGGAAGGCGCCGACATGATTCGTACACACTTGTGGAGTTTATGTTTTGGATTTTGGGAAGATGTTTTTGTGATAATAACATTTGATACAATATGTTTGATGTTATTTTGTGAGTAAATGAATGTTTTAAAAATGAAAAATTGTTTTGAAAATTTTCGTTGTTACAAGTTGGTATTAGAGCCTTTGTTTGAGGGATTCGGATGCATCTTCGGGCGTATCTGAATTCAAACTGAGGATTTGAGGAAATTTTGATAATGAAGTAAAATTTTTGAAAAGAGTAAAAAGAGTTTTGAGACAAATAGAGCAGAGTCGTGTGTACGATCAGCCAGCGCCCGAACGGTGAATCCCCAAAACTACCCTTACATTATGTGTTATGAGATATGTTATGTTACATTATGCATGCTAGAGTAGGCTAGGTATACATATTAGGACTAGAATGGCCTGATTTGTGATGCCTTAACCTAGGAGATTTCTGCTGCTGAGATGCTTTGAGAGCGAGTAGATAGCAGTTAGGAGCTCATGAGAATAGAGTACTTGTAATCCAAGATCCAAGGAGGAGGACTTGGAGTGAATGCTGATGCGGTGTGGTCAATAGTATTGGGCCCGTACTACTGAAGACACCGGATCAGTGAGCATTCCAAGTAAGAATCTTTTGGACAACGGAGGACAAGTAGGGTTGCGTCATCGAGTATGTGTATGCTCGATCGAGTCTCTGATAAATTTTGTTGTATTTCAGAGGCATCATGGTTGGGACTCGACACATACCTAAGAGCAGTGGTGTCAGCGACGAGGAGATCCGTCGATTGATTCATGAGAAGGTGGCTGCTGCCATCCGGGCTGAGATTCCTGAGATGTTTGGGGACATCAAGATCACGTTGATTGAGACTTTTGATGAGCGGTATGCGGCGCTGACTGAGGCTGCTGCAGCTGCAGCTACTGCTGCTGTTGCTGCTGCCAGACCTCAGGGGGTGACTCGTTGTTGTTCCAGGAGTTCAGCAACACGAAGCCACCAAAGTTCGATGGGACGCAGGACCCGATTGCCGCTATCAGGTGGATCTCCGACATCGAGGGATGTTTCTACACGTGTTCTTGTCCAGAGCACTTGAGGGTTCGGTTCGCCTTGAACCAGCTCCGCCTGGGAGTGAAGGATTGGTGGAAGTTCGTGACGGCGAACTTCACTTTGGTTGAGATTTCCGAGGTGACCTGGGAGAGGTTCACCACTATGTTCAGAGATGAGTATGTTCCCCCGGTGGAGAGGGAACGATTGATCCAGGAGTTCTTGACCTTCAAGCAGGGTACTGATTCGGTGACCGTGATCACCAGGAAGTTTCATGAAAGGGCGATGTCTTGCCCTGAGCAGGTGTCTTCTGAGCAGGCTCGCATGAGCCGTTATCTGGGTGTTCTGAGGAGAGATATTTGGGAGTTCGTGGCAAACTCGACATACCGGACATTTGCTGAGCTTCAGGCAAATGCCCGGAAGAGGGAGATTGAGTTGGAGACTCGGGCCAGGGAGGAGGCCGAGTCACAGAGGGTGGATCAGCGACCGGCTCAGTCTCAGCCGGCAGCCAAGCAGGCTAGACCCGCTGATTCGAGATCTGGGGGCGTGAAGGGTCGCACTTGTGGGAAGTGCGGTAAGAGCCACGAGGGGTCGTGCAGGGCAGGGGTATGCTACAAGTGTGGGAAGGAGGGGGCATATCGCGATGGATTGCCCCAAGGGATTTTCGGTTTGCTTTCATTGCAACCAGACCGGCCATCGGAAGGCCGAGTGCCCGCAGCTTCTTCAGGGATCTGCGCCTGCTGCTAGGACGACCAAGGTTCGGCCGGTGAAGGCCGAGGCCCCGAAGGCTCGTGGGAGAGCATTTCAGTTGACCGCAGAGGAGGTCCGCACGGCGCCTGATGTTGTGGATGGTATGTATTCTCTTTTCATCTTTTATTTGAGTTGAGTTTTATGCTTATATGATGATATGTGTAGGTACTTTTCTTGTGAGTTATGTGCCTGCTTTGGTATTATTTGACTCGGGTGCGAGTCGGTCGTTTGTTTCCATAGCATTTAGTCAGCATATTAGTACCTGTCGAGAGGCGTTGGATCGGCCTCTGCAAGTTTCCATAGCTGATGAGCGAGCAGTGTATGCTTCGGATGTGATTCGAGGATGTGTCCTTGAGATCTTCGGTGTGGAGTTTCCGATAGATCTAGTCCCGATCGTGATGGGGGACGTGTTTGTGATAGTAGGTATGGATTGGTTGAGCCGATATGGAGCTGTGATAGAATGCGAGCGTCAGTTGGTGACGATTCGAGACCCTAGTGGGGGAGTTCTTACGGTGTACGACGAGGGTACATGTACGGGGTCAACATTTTGTTCGGCCGCCAGAGCGAGGCAGAGTCTACAGCAGGGCTGTAGGGGATTTGTGGCATATGTGATGGATGCGAGGGTTGGTTCAGAGGGACCAGAGTCAGTAGATGAGGTCCCGATAGTGCGTGAGTTTCCGGATGTGTTTCCAGAGGAGTTGCCGGGTGTGCCTCCGGAGAGGCAGGTAGAGTTTGGTATTGATTTGGTTCCAGGAGCTGCGCCTATCGCCAAGGCGCCTTATCGCCTTGCACCTTCGAAGATGCATGAGTTATCCTCGCAGCTTCAGGAGCTGCTGGGGAAGGGGTTTATCAGGCCGAGCAGTTCGCCATGGGGGGCGCCCATTCTTTTTGTCAAAAAGAAGGACGGTTCGCACCGGATGTGCATTGATTATCGTGAGTTGAATAAGCTAACGGTCAAGAACCGTTACCCATTGCTGAGGATCGATGATTTGTTCGATCAGTTGCAAGGAGCATCTTGGTTCTCCAAGATCGATTTGAGGTATGGGTATCATCAGGTGAGTGTGCGGGAGGAGGACGTCCCGAAGACAGCATTCCGGACTCGTTATGGGCATTACGAGTTCGTGGTGATGCCTTTCGGACTCACCAACGTACCGGCGGTGTACATGGATCTCATGAATAGGGTGTGCAGACCGATGTTGGATCGCTCGGTGATCATGTTCATCGACGACATACTGGTGTATTCGAGATCCAGAGAGCAGCATGAGGAGCATTTGAGGGAGATTCTCAGAGTTCTGAGATCGGAGAGGCTTTATGCCAAGTTCTCCAAATGTGAGTTCTGGCTACTAGAGGTCCAGTTTTTGGGGCATCTCGTTAACCAGAAAGGGATATTGGTCGATCCGGCCAAGATTGAGGCGGTCATGAGGTGGGAGGTGCCGAGGTCACCCACCGAGATCAGGAGTTTTTTGGGATTGGCTGGCTATTATCGGAGATTTATTAAGGATTTCACCAAGATCGCCGTGCCACTCACCAAGTTGACCCGGAAGGGTGTTGCATTTTCTTGGGGTCCGAAGCAGCAGACCTCGTTCGGGACACTTCGCCGGAAGTTATGCGAAGCCCCAGTGTTAGCCCTTCCGGAAGGGATGGAGGATTTTATGGTATATTGTGATTCATTGATATCCGGTTTGGGAGCGGTGCTTATGCAGAGGGGGCATGTGATAACATATGCATCGAGGCAGCTTAAGCCTCATGAGTCGAGATATCCCACTCACGATTTGGAGCTGGGAGCGGTAGTGTTCGCTCTCAAGATCTGGCGACATTATCTGTATGGGGTTCGGTGTACGATATACACGAACCACAAGAGCTTGAAGTATTTGATGGATCAACCCAACCTAAATATGTGTCAGAGGAGGTGGTTGGACGTGGTCAAGGATTATGACTGTGAGATCCTGTACCACCCGGGCAAGGCTAATGTGGTAGCTGATGCACTGAGTCGTAGCGCGGAGAGCGCCCCTATGCGAGATGTTTGTTTGAGATTGTCAGTGATGACCCTGGTGTTGGATGCTATTCGTGGGGCCCAGGCTGAGGCCGTAAAGCCAGAAAGCCAGAAGAGAGAACGAGTTGTCGGGCTGGTATCGGAGTTCTTTACCGATAGTCGGGGGCTTATGACATTTCAGGGTCGGATTTGGGTACCGTCCGTGGGCGGCACGCGTACCATTTTGATGGAGGAGGCTCATCGATCGAGATTCTTGATCCATCCCGGGGCCACTAAGATGTATTTGGACCTGAAAAAGTATGAAGAGGGATATCGCATGGTTTGTAGAGAGATGCTTGACCTTTCGCAGGGTTAAGGTCGAGCATCAGCGTCCACATGGTAAGCTACAACCATTAGAGATTCCCGAGTGGAAATGGGAACAAATTACCATGGACTTCATCACCAAATTGTCGAGGACTGCGAGGGGTGTCGATGCAATTTGGGTGATTGTGGACAGGTTGACGAAGAGTGCTCACTTCCTAGCCGTCAGTGAGAGCTCTTCCGCGGAGAAGTTGGCGGAGATGTACGTGAGAGAGGTGTTATCGCGGCATGGAGTGCCAATCTCGATTGTCTCAGATTGAGATGTACGTTTCACTTCCAGATTCTGGAAGAAGTTTCATGAGGAATTGGGTACGAAATTACATTTTAGTACCGCATACCACCCACAGACCGACGGGCAGAGTGAGCGGACGATTCAGACACTCGAGGACATGCTCCGAGCATGTGTGTTGGATTTCGGTGGGAGTTGGGACACGTATTTGCCCTTGGCGGAGTTCTCTTACAACAACAACCATCATTCGAGCATTGGCATTCCGCCCTTTGAGCTATTGTATGGGAGGAGGTGTCGGACCCCTATTTGCTGGGGAGAGGTAGGGCAGCGTGTGATGGGTAGTACCGAGATTGTGCTTCAGACGACAGAGCAGATCCAACAGGTCAGACAGAGGTTGTTGACCGCTCAGAGTCGTCAGAAGAGTTATACGGACAGACGTTGGTCCGAGCTCGAGTTTCAGGTTGGCAACTTTGTGCTCCTGAAGGTCTCTCCTTGGAAAGGAGTGATCCGATTCAGGAAGAGGGGCAAGTTGGGGCTTCGATATATTGGTCCTTTCAGGGTGATCATGAGGGTAGGCAGGGTAGCCTATCGTTTGGAGTTGCCAGCAAAGTTGGGTCAGATTCATGACACTTTCCACGTGACGCAGCAGCGAAAGTGTATAGCCGATGAGTCGGTAGTAGTGCCATGAGAAGATATTCAGGTGGATGTGAGCCTGAATTATGCTGAGTGACCAGTGGCGATCAGGGATCGGAAGATCAAGGTTTTGAGGAACAAGGAGGTGCCACTGGTGTAGGTCCAGTGGCAGAATCGGAAAGGGTCAGAGTTGACTTGGGAGCTGAAGCGTGAGATGCGTGAGCAGCATCCGGAGTTATTTGCAGAGTGAGACTTCGAAGGCGACGTCTGATTCTAGTGGGGGAGAATTGTAACATTTGGATTCCCAGGTATTATTTTTTTCCTTTTATTTTTGGGTGTTGTGAGGAGACTCGGCGATTTGGGGTCTAAAATCACCGAGTAGGATCGCGGATGTTCACGCGGGTTCGCGTCTGGAGTCGGCGAGTCCAAGGGTGGACTCGGCGAGTCCACGCTGTTTAATGAAATCCTAATTTCCAGGGTTTGGGACCTATTTAAAGGCCTTTATGGCCGTCATTTGCGACCATCAACCCCCAGAGAGAAACCCTAAGAGATCTAGAGCATTTGTGAGGAAGGAGAGGCCATTCTTGATCATTTTGTGGGTGTTTTTGCAAGAAGGAAGTGGTAAAGGAAAGAGGGGGCTGAAGGAGGTGCAATTTTGGTGGTTTTGAGTTCATAGAGGCTGTATTGAGGTATTGTTCTCGGACGTTCCTCAGTTTTGTTGTTGATTCCTTGTATTAGGGTTTTCTAACCCTTTTAGAGGTTGATTTAGTAGAGTATTTAGTCCCTTCTCGAGTTTGTGTTCTGGATCTAGACCCAAAGAGGTCCAGAGGCCTTAACCTTTGGAGCTTTATGAGTCACTTTGGGAGCCATGAGCTTGGAATGTCATTTTTGGGGCTAAATCACCATTTTGGACCATTTAGATGTTATATGAGTGCCAAGGTCCAAACTTTACGTGATTATCATGCTTGGGGAGGCCAGATCAATGATTATATGGAACAGATCTGACCTCAGGAGCTGTATAGAGTTTGTGCATGGCATGAACTCGCCGAGTCCGAAGAACAGACTCGGCGAGTAGTATGAAGATTGCCTGTTAATCACTCAGTGAGTGGACTTGCTGAGTTGGGGTATAACTTAGTGAGTCAGGGGGGACTGAGTTCAAGTGGAACTCGTCGAGTTGTTCTTGAGACTCGGCGAGTTGAGTCGGGGGGACCCCGTGATTCATGCCAGGTGGAACTCGTCGAGTCAGGGGAAGAACTGGACGTGCCAAGAAAAGGATTAAGAGAGTCAGTGGACACGTGTGGACTCGTCGAGTCGCCCTAGTGCACTCGACGAGTCGGGTCAAAGTTTGACCGTTGACCTTGTTGACTTTTAGGGTTGAGTACAGTTGTATTTATGAGAGTATTTACTCTGTGTGATTAGGCGGAGGCTAGATCACATTTCTTCCGAGTCAGATACTTACCGAGACAGCGAGGTGAGTCTTCTCACTATACGTTACCTAGAGTGGTATATTTGTGTGGACCAGAGGGTCTTATGTGCTATGTATGAGATTATGTGCTATGTGTTATGTGTATGTTGTATGATGTTATAGACCGGACTGAAGGGTCCAACGATACAGACCGGGCCGGAGGGCCCAACGAGCTATGACCGGACCAGAGGGTCCAACGAGCTACGGGACTGGAGGGTCCCGCTGAGACACATCGACCGGAGGGTCATATTATAGCCTCGAGTGGCATATGTATTGTATGCGGTATTTTGGGGAACTCACTAAGCATTTATGCTTACAATTGTTGTGTGATGTGTTTCAGGTACCAGTGATGAGCGCGGGAAGGCGCCAACATGATTCGTACACACTTGTGGAGTTTATGTTTTGGATTCTGGGAAGATGTTTTTGTGATAATAACATTTGATACAATATGTTTGATGTTATTTTGTGAGTAAATGAATGTTTTAAAAATGAAAAATTGTTTTGAAAATTTACGGTGTTACATCAGATACATGCCTCTTTCTCTTCACACTAGGTCTTCTTGGTGCCTTCCTATCAATATTTGGAAGGGGGTGTGTGTGTGTGTAAATTGTTTCTTCCCATAAATTACTTCATTTAACTGGGAGTGTATTCTCTTGGTAAATAGTCTTGTAATTAGTCTTGCTAAAGCAACTGCTTATGAAGCTGACTAGATCTTGATTAGTATACATAATAGTAGCTTGTGCATGAACACAAGGAATCCTAAAAGCTCCCATAGTCTGCAAGGACATGAGTGGTCCTTCAATTCAACACTATAGCTTTACAACCCATTCCTTACTTCATATGCATTCAAGCCACTTGGAACTATGCACCAACTCCTTCAAATACATAACATATTACGTAAGCAACCAAATTATCAACTGAATTAGGGAAAACAAATAAGATATTTACTTAATATCTTCACCAAATTTATCCATTTTCTTTATTGCTGAAGGACAAAATTCACCACTCCATTTTTAGCCTCTAGTTTCAGATGATAAAACCTTTCCATGATGTAAATCCTAATCTCTTCCAACATGGTGAGTAGAGGTTTCTTTATTTCATCTACGATGATTGCATTAAAGAACTCAACAATCCCATTCTCTACAGCCTCACAAGCCAAGCCAGTGGAGTAGCAAGCCTTGCACCATTAAGATGGTTCCCTAGCCATGAGATGATTATATGTAGCAGAAGCCACTTCCTTGATCCTTTCCATATTCAATTTGAAATCCCCTACTGTTGTAGATTTTGTTGTTGCCCAAAACATGTTTTTAAACTCAACTCCACTATAAACCTTTCTGAAATTGGCATAGATATGTCTTGCACATTGCGTGTGCTCAACATGTGGTAGAAATATCTTTAGAAGCTTCAAGAAGACCCTAGTATATGAAAATATTTAAAGATTAGCAAGTACATAAAATATTATAGTTAATTAGGAATTAATCACAAAGAAAAAATAATTACTTTACCTTATGTTGATCACTGATTACACACATACCACTACAATCATGCAATCCAAGGTCATCATTAACAAATTCCAAGAACCATTTCTAATTTACCTTGTTCTCTACTTTAACAACTATCCATGCTACAAGATACACCTGATTATTTGCATCACTACCTATTGCAGTTAACAACTCACCTTTGCATTGTCCCTTCATAAAACAACCATCCAACCCTAGTACCCTACGAGATCCCCTTCTCCAGCCCTCTTTAACTGCTTTAAAGCAAATGTATATTCTATGAATGTTGTGGTTTGATCAGAGTTTACAGTAACAGAAATCCTAATTGTACTGTCTGGATTATATCTCATAAACTCATGCCCGTAGTCCCAAACTCTTGCATAATGGTCACTCAATTTCCCATTAATTAATGACAATGCCCTCATCCTTGATATATATCATTTTGACCATGTGATGTTGCAATGAAACGTACTTTGTATTTTAACCTGCATCTCCTTGCATTTTAATCTAGTTTGCCTAATCAACTCTTTCATAAACTTATTTGTTAACCAAGTAGGATTCCTAAGCTTTGCATTGTTAAATGTAACATCCCAAAAATCATGACCAAAATTTTCATTTTTGATATAACAACTCATAAAACAATTTTAAGAAAACATCATCAAGTTAATTATTTTCATCAAAGCCAAAGATCATATGTCTCAAAAACATGTCATAGTGTAGTAACGATGTCAGAGTACAATCCCAAGAACATAAAGTGCGGAAAGTAGTGGTGTGATGCGCTGCTACTATGCCGACTCCTTTCCCTTTAAATAAGAAGGACCTGAAACAAAAACTATAAACCGTAAGCACAAAGCTTAGTGAGTTCCCCCATCATACCACACACCATAAACATATAATGCCTATCCCTCAGTATCTTTCAACCGGTATCTAGCTGGCATAACTAGAAGTTGGACTTCCCTTCGGTATCTTTCAACCGGTAGCCGGGAGCTGACCTCCCCTTCAGTATCTTTCAACCGGTAACCGGGAGCTAACCTCCCCTTCGGTATCTTTCAACCGGTAACCAGGGACTATTTCACCCCCCTACCACTACCACATAATAACATAACATGAACATAATGCTAGGCATGCATGGGTACTGTCTACCCCTTCGGTATCTTTCAACCGGTAACCGGGGACTATTTCACCCCTACCACTACTAACACATATATCATAGCATCCTAGCACATAAAGCGTAACAGATAGTGGCATACCAGATAATTATCACGAAGACAATCATCTAACAACAACTTCTACTTAGTGGGCCAACATTGTTGCCTTAGACCCACTTCTCCTGGAAGGTAAATCACCTCAATGTCATGTAGTAACTGAACTATCCTCGGTGATGGGATCAACTCTCCTCAAAGTCCTACACATAACAATCTCCTTCAGTTACTCTTTCATATTCATAACCCCTTTAAGGGTCAATCTTGGATAATGGTCAGAGTCAAAGTCAAGGTCAACACCCTGGTTAAAGTCAACATCCTGGTTGACTCAACTCGCCGAGTTGGTCAATCAACTCGTCGAGTTCCATAATTCAGAGAATCTCGAATTCGTGATCTGACTCGTCGAGTTACCCTCTAACTCGCCGAGTTTCTCCTTATGACAGAATCAGGACTTTCCATTTGAACTTGTCGAGTCTTTCCTAGGACTCGTTGAGTTCTACTTCATACACATCGGGACATTTGCTCATTGACTCGTCGAGTTCATCCTTGGACTCGTCGAGTTTTTGACCTTTAAGTCCAAAACACGTTTAACTGGCTGAGTCACCTTCTAGACTCAGCAAGTTTGCTAAGTAATAGAGAAGGTTGGGGAACCACGACCCAACTCGTCGAGTCCTAAGAACGACTCGTCGAGTCCCCCATAATCCAAATCTATCCAGTCGGTCTCAATGCATCCAAAACATAGATCTGGCCTCCTAGGGTCGATATAACACGTAAAGTTACAAACTTAACTTCATACATGGGCCATTTAGCTTAAAAATCCCTAAAAAGTCTAAAGTTGGCACCTTTATGCCATGGAGTCCCTCAAAGACTTTGGATCTGAAGTCAATACCCCACAACATGCTTGTATCCATGAATGGTTCCAAAAATGGCTCATTAAATCACTAAAATACTCCAAGAAGAGATCTAATAGATGAATGGACAAGGTATAAACTTTATACCTCAAATGAGCTGGAAATGGAGCACAAACTCTGGATCCACTTGCTTCCACTTGAACCCCCAAGTTTCTTCTTTCTTCTCAAGCTTCAAAATCACCAAATGTACACAACAATGGCTCAAGAACACTCAAAATGGGTAACGGTTTTGAATTAGGGTTTTCTGGACTAAGGGAGACGATGGGGGAGGCCACAATGGGGGTGTTAAGGCCTTTAAATAGGGTGCAAACCCTGAAAATTAGGGTTTCACTATGGAATATGTCACAGCCCGCTAAAGCGGAAATACGGGGCGTGGCAGTACAAAGGGTTTCATAGCAAAAGTTAAAGAACAACACCAACTATAGTATTAAAAATCATTACAAATTTACAATGAGTTTGAACAAATTTTTAAAAGAAATTACAATGTAAACGAAAATACAACACATGCGAATGCTCGTAAAAGTAAAGTGTCTTTACGTGCCTCTTACTAGATGATTCCTAAAAAAGCATGTAAAACAAGCGTCAACTATAAAAATGGTTGGTGAGTACTCACAAGTTTATAACATAATATAGTTTGAAATCATGATAATCAGAATATTGATAAAAGTTTCCATAAACAAATGTTCATTGCTAAAATAAGTAAATAAGTTTTCATGAATAGAAGTTCGTTGCTAAAGCGAGTAATAAAGTTTCCATAAATAGAAATATATTGCAAAAAATGAGTAATAAGTTTGCATAAACAAAGTTCGTTGTCATCATGAAAAATAAAGTATGATGCCCAAATAAGATGCAACGTTCGTATTCTCATGGGAAATAAAGTTCGTTACTAAAATGAGTAAACAAGTTTCATTGCTATAATGAGCAACCAAGTTCGTTGCTAAGACTAATAATTAAGTTTCCAATAATAAAAGTTTGTTGCTATAATAAGTAAGCTAGTTTCGTTTGTATATGAGCAAACAATGAGTTCACAACCAAGCCTATGACTGATGCCCTATCAAGATCTATGCTTATCGTTCCATAGATGAATATGGTATCATGCACTAAAGCAATCGGGCGAGTGAGGAGTTGTCAATTCCTAATAGCGCTATCCATAATGACCATTGGCTCAAAGAGTTAATGGTTGGAGTAAAATGTAAGGGAAGGGACTTAAGACAATAAAGCCTCATGTTTTAAGTTGCATAGACATACATAGCAAAATATAACAATCATGTTTGATACAAATGAATTTAAATACAACGAACGTAAACAGTTTTTCAGACATGATTTTCCGCCCCAAAACATAAAAATCAAAAATAGGGGGATTCGTGAATACTCACAATGTTTCAAGTTGCTACAAGTGGTGCCTCGGAATACACCAACGCCTTATTACTGGGATCCTACGACATCAAACACACGCTAGTGAGTTTCTATGTCGAAATCTAATGCTAAATACTAAATTCTACATATAAATGCCAAATTTTGTTCTAATATTGGTTTTATATCGATTGATAACAATTTTATGAAATGGTGAAATTTTATAACTCATGTGATTAAGACAATTTTGGATATTAATTTTCCAGATTTTTATAATATTAATTGAGGGTATTTCAACACATTTAAAGGTGTTTTAAACTCCTAAAAACTCAAAATATTATCAAAAAGTGTTTAAAAAACTCTCAAACTTTTCATTTTCATTCTAAATATAGTAGAGGTCTTCCAGAAATTTTCCCTTGAATTTTTTTATGTGATTAAATTTATGAAAAATAGCATCCAGATGATAAAAATTCCCAAACTTTTTATAATACTGCCATTAAACATACTTAAGCTAGGAAAAATATAAAAAATGGGTTTCTAAATAGCTTAACCTGATTTTATGATTTTTGTGCATTTATTCTAATAAAAATGGAGATAAATAGAAAACAGTTTCGAAAGTTGCCCAAACTTTTTGTAATACTATTATTATACATATAGAAGCTGTGAAAAATATAAAAGATATTTTTCAATTTGTTTGGATATTTTCTCTATTTTATTCTCATAAATAATCATTAATTAGAGAATAATTACTCAACAGTTAAAGTAAATTACCAAAAATTTTGTAAACTTCATTTACAGTGTACATAATCTGTGAAAAATACTAATGGTGATTTTTATATATTGTAATCCGGTTTTGTAGATTTAAGTGTATTTTATCTTCGAAACTAGAAGAAAAATAGCATACTGAAGAGAAAAATCATCCAAATTTTTATTTAGAGTTCTAATACAATATAAGATATTTTGGTAAATTTTCATGAATTTTGAATGAGTATAAGTATTTTTCCCATTATTAGTCCATTATAAATACAAAAATCAGGGAAAATAGGTATGCATTATGGAAAATTCTGCAAATATTTTTCTAAGTATTCCACATGAGGTAGGATCTGTGAAAAATCTTATATATCCTTTTCAAATTCCCTAAAGTGGTTTTATGATTTATTTGAATTAAAAAAAAATTCAAAACCATACCAAATAGTAACCAAAATCAATGAAACTTACTGAGATGTCATCATTTACTTTAGGGGTCATCCACGAATTTACCTAGGATTTATAGACCTCATAAATTATTTTAAATGATTTATGGCCTTGTTTTCTTGTAACAATTGTAATAAATTAAAGAAATGATAAAAACTCCTAGGATTTTCCAGATCCTCATATCATCTTACTGGGAATCTGAGGAAATTTTATTTCAAACAGAAAAGGATATCTAGATTTTTTTTATGAATAAAATCATTTACATGCACTATTAACAATGTAATTTGATCATCAAGCTCGTTAACTTGATGTTCATCACATGCATCACGATTTTAAGACCATGCATGGACATATTTTGTTCATAGTGATGTTTCAAAGGAAAAACTTGAATGCATAAGGGAGATGAATATTCAAAACTTGTAAAAATTTGTATCTTAGGGTTTGTCATAGGTTTTGGTCCTTGGATTTCACCATCAAACAATATGCATGTTGTTCTTGGGTGAAGCCCTACCACTATCATCATCAATCTCGAAATTCATGGATATATTCATGAATGTTCATAAAGAATGGTGTAGAAGAAGGAGAAGTGAAAGAAAACCTTTAAAACAAGAAAGAAATTGAAGGAAGATGAAGGATTTTCGTGATTACCTTGAAGAACAACCCTAGATGATGAAGATTTAGAGTTTAAGGTGTGTTCTTGGAGCCATTTTTCTAGAAAATTTTGTGAGTTAGGTTGAGGGTGAGAGAAAATGTGGTGGTGATGAAGAGTGTGTGAGAGAATGAGGAGGTGAAGTGTGGAGAAGTGAGAAATGATTCAAATTTTGGGGAATGGTCTTTCTTGGGAGAAGGGGGTTGAATTCTAAGTAATAGAGAGGCTATCATTCTCTTTTATTTTTATAAAATTCAATCTCCATTATAAAAATACCAAATTTTTATAAAATGTGCATTTTCATCAAATTTTTATTCATAAACCTTAATTTGGCTTAGAAAATAAGGTTAAATACTAATGACCTTAATTTTATTTTTCCTTGATGATATTTCCTGAATTTAATTATCTCAAAGTGATATTATAAGGTTCATAATTATTTTTATAGAATTTCTAAGGTTAAATTTTATAAATTTAGGTTTCTAGGGCATTTAAGGTTTTTGAGAGTTTGTAAATATTTGGATATCAAAATCACTTGAATTTTGAGACCTAAAATTATTTTAGAGCTTCATAACTCTTAGTCAAATTAGAACTAATGTTTGTAATTTATTTTTACCGGTTTACTGGCATTATATGTAGTGATTCCGTGATTCAAGCAAAATTTGATGAATGAAGTACATTAGTCCTAGTTTCAACTTTGACTTAAGTTTCTATGAGACTTTGACCTAATTTCTACTTCTAGGTCAAGTGCATAATGTGTGTATATGATTCATGAAAAGGTGTTCGAGTCAAAGAGTGACCCGAACCAAGAATGGGCACTTCTACATATTGCGACTAGTCTAACAATATCACACTTTTTGAAACGAATTTGATAACCCTTACTAATAGCATAGTTAGTTAAACACAATTTCAGTTGATGTAGGGATTCATACTTTTCACCAAACATTGGTTTTATTACGTTCCATTTCACCTTTGGGTTATGGGTGGAATACTCGAAATCATCATCAGTCTCTTCTCCATCACTACTTTGCACATACTCTGAGTCCGATTGTTGGTTATGGATTTGAGTTTGAGCATTATTTTGACATTGACCTTGAGGATCATCAACTACATCATCAACATCGTTTTCTTCACAGAGAATGTTCAGAAATTCATCTCCACATCAAGAAATTGGTTTCCTCTTAAAATAATCATCGAGCTCCACATCTATGCTATCCAAATCATACATGTCGTCCATTTTCATCCTTTAAGACTGGGTAAAAACCCTAATTTACTGAGGTGGGTGAAAGCGAGAAAAGGAAGATGGAAGAGAGGATGAAATATTGGGGGCATAATTATAGGATTCACTCAAAAGGTTGCGTACCACGTTTTGAACATTCCGTACCTAAACGCAGTACATAATCGATCCCAATCGTGGCCGAAACGGTCTCCGGTACGACACATTGACGATCCAATCAAGCATCTGATATGATGATGGGAACACGATTCAGTTGACGTGGATTTCTCAGATTCGCATTTTCTTGTGCTCCGATTCATGTTTCTGGTATGCCGATTTGGCTATTCGATATGCCAATTTGGCTATTGGGTCACTGAATTGGCGATTAGGCAGGAACTGTAATGTCGATTCCAAAAAGCAACGAATTCACCAAAACGGACGCTTCGAATCTTGTTCTACTTCCTCGATACCAGGTTATGTTATCTTATTAATTCAGACCCTTCTCACCATAAACTTCATCTTCTTCAATTACATGATTCTTGCAGTAATCAATTTTCTAATTGCCTTCTAGTAATCAATTTCCAATTTCCAATTTCTGTTTCTGCTTCTCTTCTACTCTTCTACTACTATTCTGTTTTTGAATTTGAGAATGGTTTTTGGCACTAGTATTCATCTATCAGATATTGAAACAGAAACACCATAAAATTTTGTTGACATTGGTGAGGACGACATACCAGTAGGTGCATCTGCATCAGGAAGCAAAAAAATGATAAAGAAGCTGGAATACCTCTTCTGGAAGAAGTGACTATGGTTGGTTCAAGTATTAGTACAAATGTTGGTAGATCAAATCAGTGGATTTGTAACCATTACAAAGTGAAATATACAATCTCATACACTAGGATTCATATGCATTTATTTTGTGCTCAAGCTGG
Source organism: Lactuca serriola (assembly GCF_051521515.1). Lineage (NCBI taxonomy): Eukaryota > Viridiplantae > Streptophyta > Magnoliopsida > Asterales > Asteraceae > Lactuca > Lactuca serriola. Next base: position 137,511,148 of record NC_136416.1, read on the forward strand.
GAAGACATCAGAAATTAGAAGATGTGCGGATATGATTAAAGATCCGTCCAAGCTACAACGAATTTCAATGAAGGTGAAAGAAACCGAGAGTGGAAGTGTGTCAAGAACTTAAAAAAATTCAATCCTTTCAAAAAATTCAGCATCAAAAAAACGACTTGAGGAAGCTTTTGGTGTCATGGAACGCAATATGGTGGACTTGAAAATCATGAGAGGCTTATGTGCTAATGGTATCCCATTCAATGTCTTGTGGAATCCTCAATTCATTGAAATGATACAAGCCATCAAGAAGTCACCAGATGGATATAAACCTCCATCTAGTGAAAAGGTAAGAACCGTCTTGCTAGATGAGTGTGTGAGAGATATTGATAAATAACTAATACAAGTGAAAGATACTTGGTACACTCAAGGTGTTTCTATTATTTCGGATGGGTGGTCTAATGTCAAACATAAGCCACTTCTCAATGTTGTTGTCGTCAATGCTCGTGGTGCGGTGTTTATGTATCTTAAAGATTATTCAGGGGTTGAGAAAACGGGAGTGGAGATTTTCAAGTTTCCAAGAGGAGAAATTGATTCCGTTGGTCCAAGTAATGTCTTACAAGTGGTGATGGACAACGCGACTAATTGCAAAGCCGCCGGACGCGAGATCAAAAGGTATTCAAACATATCTTTTGGTCACCTTGTTGTGTGCATACTTTAACTTGATTTCTAAAGATATGGCAAAAGAATTTTATTGGATGCGTGATACCTATAGGAGGGGAAAAGCAATTATGAAATACTTTATTAACCACACTCATGGCTTGTCGATGTTTCGTGAAAATTCAAAGCTAGATTTATTGAAGGTGACTAAAACTCGGTTTTCTTCACACTATATTCTTTTAAAAATAATTATAGAGTGTAGGGAGGCTCCTGCCACAACTATAATCCTTAATTCGTAGAGAGATTGGGTTAAATGTGGGGATGAAAATACAAGAAATAATGGGGCAAAAGTATGTGATACAATTAAAGATGATTCGTTTTGGGATGATGTTGAAAGCGTTTTGGCTATCACTAAACCCATTTTTGTTCTTATAAAGTTTTGTAATGGTGAACGCCCTAAAATGGGTGCGATTTATGAGAGGAAGGATAATATGATGGGGGAAATCAAAGACATAATGCAAGAAAATACTTATGCTAGTTATTACCAACAAGTGGAGAAGATAATTTTAACTAGGTGTGAGAAGATGAATATCCCACCACATTGTTTAGGGTTTGCATTAAACCCACGATTTTATGATAGGCGATATCTTCAAAAAATGGCGCCCAATGGTATGCAATGGAAACCACCAAATCTAGACAAAGAGGTTATGCAAGGTGTCATGGAAGCCTTTAATAGATTTTCTGAAAATGAAGAGGAGAGGCGATTGTTACGAGAGCAATTCGTAACATAGATTTCAGAAACGAACACTTTGACAATGGATCCAATAGATTGGTGGTCAACCTATGGAGCTGAAACCCCATATTTGGCCTTGGTGGCAAAGAAGGTACTTTCACAACCTATTAGTAGCTCTTCCGCGGAAAGGAATTGGAGTACATATTCTTATATTCATAATGTGAAAAGAAACTGATTGAATGAAAAAAGAGCCGATAAATTGATTTACATTCACTCCAACATTCGACTCCTGTCTCGTTTCCATGAATCATATAAATCCGGCCCATACAAAAAGTGGGACATCAATCCCGAAAGCACTTACATTGAACGCTCGAGTTCACGATTAGATGACATGGTTTGGGAGAATTTAGATGAAGAAAATTTGGAGAATGGACACGGAAAAAAGTAGCGGGTTGATTGATATGTTACATGTCTGTTTTTGTTTGTTTACTCTTCCTGTTTCTGTTTTTAAGTTACTAGAAAACTATTACTGTTTTGACTTTTGATTCCAGCATGTAATCTTTTTTGATTTCCAGCATGCAATCTTTATAATATGTGTATTTTGGTATTAGGAATTATGGAATCATGAAAAATGTTGTTGGGAATTGAGTTTATAAAAATATGTTGCTGGAATTCTGCTTCTAAATGAAATGTATTGCTGGAATTCTGCTTCTAAATGAAATATGTTGCTGAAAAATATGTTTATAAGTAAATTATTGCTAAATATGTGTTCTAAAACAGGTACATCGTATCGGGACCAATGGTACACCGTACCGTACACGTACCGAAATGAACCTACCCCCCTCGTACCACGATACGCCCAACCTCATGAATCGTGGATCCGTTCCCTGTTCCCGTATCGGACAGTACCACGAACTATGTGACATTTGTTGGAGGTTTTTAGTAAATAAGGGTATATGTTTTATTGAGTCCACATAATCCATTTAATGCCAAATTAGCATATGCAACCTGCTAAACATGGGCGACCGGATGAGAATGACCAATTTGTTTATTTTACCCGGTTTCATGTGTTATTTTGTTTAAAAATAAAATTTAGGGACTAAATTGAAACTTTTTCGAAAAATTTAGGACTTTTCTAATAAAACCCTTTAGAGTTTTATATCAAGATTCTCCTAACTTACTCTTGTATTTACCTCATTTCCATATATAAAATTATGTTTTTATTATAATTAACTTAAACCATAAGAGATGAGGCATTTTTTCATCCATCTTGCTATTATTATTAAATAATAAAAAACATAATAAAAACTTATTAATTTTATAAAAGATGATAAATATCATAATCTGAAATATATGGAAAGATAGTAAGAAGAAAAAAAAAATAAAAAATATATTTGATTTCTCATAATATTATCATACAATTTTAGCCGTTTTGTATCGAATAGTTTTATTGTTATTTTAAACTACTTAATTGGTTAAAGAGTATTTTGGATATATGGTCTCCAATATTTATAATGTTTAGGTTTTGTAATATTTTTGTTTCAACTATATGTATTGTTGCAAAATTTATCCCTATCTAAAATCTAATTTATCAAGATCAGTCCTTTAGATTAACCCCCATTAGTTTGCTTCCGATAGGAACTCTCATATGTCATGCACATGAAGGTAAGATTAACACTCATTAGTTTGCTTCCGATAGGAACTCTCATATGTCATGCACATGAAGGTATTCTGATCCTTTTACCTTTGTCTCTCTCTTCTTAAGTGATTTATTTTCTTTAAACTTCATCATTCTATATTTTTTAAGAAAACACATCAACAAATAGTTACATAATTAGACTAATATCATCTAAATTCTAAATGTAATCCATATGGTAACATTAACAAAGTGAGCACAATTTTAATTATAAATTTATTGTAACGTCCCAAATTATAGAATAAAAAATTTTCATTTTTAAAATGGAATAAACACCTATTTTTATAAAATTACATTCAAGTCAAACCAAATGTTCATAAACCATGATTCAAAATCAAAGTGAAAAGGAAGACAATGCCGAATTTCAAATCATAAAATTGTTGATGTGTGTGTACGGTCCTGCCTTTGCAATCTAATAACTACCTGAAAAAAATTATCCACAACTGTAAGCACAAAGCTTAGTGAGTTCCCCAAAGTATCACATACAACACAACATAATAACCCGTTATGGGTTATCAACAACCATGGGACTATCAGCAGTCATAAATATAGCAATTATGGGTTATCAATTACTCTAGGACTATCAGCAGTCTTATGGGCTCACAGCAGGCCTATGGGTTATCATCAAACTATTGGACTAGAAGCAATCTTGGAGTTATTAGCAACTCATATACACATATAACAACAATCAAAAAATAAGACTTAGCTAGTCTAGCATGCACACCACTATGACATGGGTAATATATTGAGAAGACTCATCTAAACAAAGGGTTGAAATCACTAATGAAAGTCCCACAAAATCAGCTACACAAACCTCCAAAACCAATCACAAGCTAAACCTAATACTATAGCTCAACACCTCTCAAAGTTTGACCAAAAGTCAAACTCTTCAAAAAGTTATGGCCATGTACCTGCCATGACGTTGCAATCCCTCGACAAAACAGTCGTGAGGAATCCACTCTCGTCACAAAGTGGTAAGCAAGTTTGTCACAACTGGAAATTTTGCGTCATGTAATCTATACACTCAAGTTAATGTGAATCAAAAACTTAAGAACATGTGTGACACCTATGATTATGACATCAAAAACTTCAATAAAATACATCATACAAGTACTACAAATAGTCATCAAACAATTGGAAACTCTAGAAGTTCTTATTTAGGTCCACCTTGTACTAGAACTTCCTCATTGGATCCAAATGGACCAATAAGCTTTCAATTTGACTATCATGGGCTTAGAACCCTAATTGGGCTCTAATTGGACCCACATTAATTTATTTCAACATTTTGGGCCATATTGGGCCTAGAATGAAATGAATTAAAAGCTTTGATTCATGAATAACCTAAACTAGTCCAACAAAAATGTAAAAATCATACTATCTTCTTTTATGTTAAAACTCACCCAAACTAACTCTAATATTGGGCTTAGGAGCAAAAAGCCCAAATTTTCCTTTTCCCTCAAGATTCTCGGCCCAAGGCCCAAGTCCAAGAAGAAATGGAAGAGTTGACTTTCAAGTGACACCTCACTATTACCTCGTGGTTATCCATGCATTATATCTCATTCTTCCATGCAAACATCACCTCAAAGTCTCTTCTTCTCCCTCTCTCTCTTGCTCTCAGCCATATGCAAACACACACACATTCACAAAAATCTCCCAAACTCCCTCAAGAACACTCCTCCCTCTCCACTCAAGAATCTCGAAATTTAGGAAGCTTTCAAGAGGATCTTTCAAGTTAATCATCATCTTAGGTAAGTTTTTACTTATATTCATGATCTAGCTACTTCATTCCATCAAAAACCTCTTCTAAATCTATTCCAACTTGTGATCATGCACCTTAGAAGTCACCAAACCCGAGATCTACCAAGGAAAGGTGCTAGAGCCGAAAATCACCTCATTTTTCTTCCATCTTCTCTTCAAAACCGAAACCACACCCAAGGTGAGCTTCATACCCCCTATTTTCTGTTTTTATGAGTTTTTTTTTTTTTTTTTGGGGGGGGGGGAATACAAGTGAAAGTGTAGATCTATATGTGTTTTGTATGCCTTGTATGATTTCCATGCTTATATGTGTGTTTTTGTGTGTTATAATGTTGGATCTAGCCATAAAACCCCTCAAAACCGAGATATACTCTATGTTAAATGATTCTAGCATCAAGTATATTTCTACATACAAAGTGTTCCAAGAAAAATAGCTAAATGGCTTAGTAACATTTTCTTTGGGCTAAAAACTCAATTTTTGGACATAAAATGCTAAAAATATAAAGTTAAGGGGCCCAAATTGAAATATTTCGAAATCTGATGTGGGAGATGAGTCAAAACAGTTTCCATGATGTATTTTCTGAAAATATACTTGTTGGAGGATTAAAAACATAAATTTCAAGCTTAATGGGCTAAAAATGACATTTTCGGCCCAATAGGGCCCATTATGCGAAATTTTCTGTTTTGGAGGGCCAAAACTGTGCTTTTCTGTAAAACAGTGGACTATTTGTGTTCCAAGTCCCTTTCAAAGGTTTAAAATGCTTTTTAAATTTAAAAAGGATTAAAGTTGCAAAAATTTTACAATTTGGGCCAAAATTGTCAAAATTGCGAAAAAGAGGGGTTATAACCGAGAAAACAACATTTTCAGGGACATAAACTGTTTTCAATGAAAACTATGCTGAAAAATATTAATTTCAATAATTTTTGGTGTTAAAATGTCAAGAAAAATGATTTGAGGACCAAACCGGAAAGTTATTTAATTAAAGGGGTGAAAAAGTAAATTTTACAAACAATGAGGGGCTGAAAACAGAAAACTTTCAAGGCTAATTCAATACACGCAATTTGATCAAATAATGGCACCGCGACTATCGATGAAATACAATACACAACAATACCAAAAGTCGTTGTTAAACGAATTGGTTCGGTCTCGAACCAATAAAAATCCGAAACTACTAACACGACGATACTACGATTCATACAAGTAACGTTTGGGAATTCAATATACATGCGAGTGTGCACAGACGTCTACGCACCATCTTTGGGCCCCAAAAGTGTAAAATCTTGTTTGTTGGCCCTAGCTAGCCCAATGACCTGATCTTAAGGCCCGAAGACCTCTACCTTACGAAGTGTTGGGTTTTACCGATCTAACACAACGTAAAAGGACTTTCAATGGCTTGTATACTATTGGTCCCCAAGGGTCCTTTGGTATTGCTAGTAAAGTCGATATTTCATGCGAGGCGGGTCTGGGACCCCTCGTACATTTTTTTTATCCCCAACCGGTTAATGGAGTCATAGGGGTCTTCGTGTCCTCTTTCTCCTCGGATGTGGGATTACACGTAGTCAGGGCGGTTGGATAACGTGATTAGTACGGACGACGCCTACGGGATCGTTAGTATAGCTATAAACTGGTCGTTTGTGTAACGCATGTTTGTAGTAATTAATCATGCTCAAAAATAATCCAACGTCGCCTGGGATTGATACTACACGCGTTGCAATGGTTTCAATGTAAATTCATGGAATTCAAAGAATTAGGAAAACATCGGGTTTTCCTAGGGTTTTTCAATACATACGGATTCGAAATGCATACAATTTTAATGAACAATTTTTACAAGTATAGAAACAAACAAGCATACCTATGGATCTTCACAAACATTTTCAAAAGCATTTCTTTTCAGAAAATATCGGATTTTCTGGTGGTTTTCATACGATACGAAACATTGTTTTTCAAATACCGCTTATGAACTCACCAACATTTTACATGTTGACGTTTTTTTTAAAATACTTGTATTCTCAGGGAACCAGTGAATTCAAGGAAAATGTACTCAGTGATGGCTTGCAGTTTACTTATTAACGAACTGAACAATTTATTTTTGGGAATGTAATGTTTAAACAATGTACTTCATATAAACTTTATTGGTTGTATTATATTAATGCATGGTGACGAATGTTGTTACGTTTCATATATATTCAATGTTATGGTATTTAATTGAGTCACGACAGCTCCCGAACGTTTCCGCCGCCTGGTTCGGGGGTGTGACAAAGTTGTCATGTTGTGGGAACTGTCCAGAAACCACTTAATGGATTAAGCCCTTAATCCATTAATCCACACACTCATCTCTTCTAGAATACATCCAAATGTTCGTAAGCTTCACAAAAAAACCTTGCTTTATAGACATGCATGTCTAGAACTTGTTTAGGTAAAAACGACAAAAATGAGGTCAAAATCTCATGCATGGAACCAAAACTCAACCAATGGTCCAATATATGTGCTCAAACTTTAAGGAAATCCAATCACTCAAACTACCCCAAACATGAAGAACAAAGCATAAAAGCCTAGATCTAGAAGCATACAAATAAAATTTGGAACTTAAGGACTTACAATGGTCCAATATATGTTCTTTAAGGTGGCGAGGGAACTTTCTTGCTGGATTTATGCACCAAGAACACCTTCTTCTTATCTAAGGCATCAAAGACAACACTAAAAGCTCATAAATGGATGAAAGATTAGAGGGGGATCAAAGTGGTGAAAGGGAGGCTATGGTTTCATTTAGGAAGGTTGGAGGCTGAAGAGGATGCCCTAACCTTGAAGTTAGAGGCTTTAAATACGGATGAAACCCTAAAATTTCATGGGTTTGGGCTACCACAACCACCACGTCATGGCACACTAATTGCCACGTCGTGGTGCTCACCAAAAAAGCACGATGATAAAAATCCATGTCACATCGTGGATATCCATACACCACATCATGGAAAATAGTTTTCCTTAAATATTAAAACAGGTGTTACAACTCTTCCTTACTTAAATTAGATTTAGTCCTCGAACCATGTCCTTCAACTTACTCTTAAAACACCCTCAAACCCCTTGTGGGTTTTTACGAGTCCACTCTCTGCTTACACAAGCCTATGCCATTCTAAATGCCAGAAACTATAGCTATAAACGCAAGGATTTCTAAAACCTGGTGCACATGCCAAGCCTGAGCAGACTCACAAAAGTCAAAATCACTTCCACTACTAACTGTGGAAGTTGACAGCCTCGCATACAGACATAAGTTCGAAATATAAACAAGAAAATGTTAAACTATCCCACACATCCACTCGGCTCTAAAAGTTCTTTATCTAAACATCGAAATAACTACACAAAATAGCAACCGTATAATCAAACCATCCCAAATTTAGAAATCATGACTAAAAGAACTTAATTGCACATCTGATTTCTGATACGTCGTGACTAACCAATTGATACCACGAGTGCAACCATGGTCAATACAAAATATCTCATGGAATCAAGCTCCTAAAACAACTCAGGTGCATAAAAATCTGCCAAAACATCCAAGTGACTTACAAGCACCCGCATCACTGGTAACTTAACTCACACGGAAACTTATCATAAAACGAACACAAATCTACAAGGAAGAATCCTAATAATGAACCACTAATATACAACCATGAATTTTCTAACAATAACATCCTACAACTGCCCGATCCCAACCTGGCGGTCACTGATCCACCAATGAAAACATTATACTACTCAAACACCCATCTATGACTTCCCCAATTTTACGGCCAATTAAAATCTTTTTTCTTTATGCTTTCTTAAAATAGAGTATTCTTTTATTAGTGCGGAATTTGTCTCAAAACATTATTAATGTGAGATAATATCAATATCCAAGCATATATAAACAAACATTTTTCATTAATATTCAAAAGCTTGGGATGTCATAACTGATACAGAAACATAAGAATAATCTAGTCTTTATAAACCTTACATCAATTCATTTAAAAGCCTAAAACTCTTTAAATCTCTCGACAAATTCAAACATCACTATTCTTGTACCTTCGTATCTCTACCTGTGATACAAAGAAATTGAGTTGGTCAGACTTGGGAGCCTGGTGAGCATATAGGGTTTTCAACCCATAATAATTATATCCTTTACTTATATTTTTCACATCAAACAATTAAACTGGTTACCCATTCCCATTATTCTCACTTTTTGAATGTAAGATATTGATCTCAAGGGACCTGTCTAAAGGATCATTATAAGCAATGAGTAGACAATGCCACTTTGGGGATTCATTAACAATATATGTTAATACGACAACCATGAGGAGGATAGAATACATCGTATGAATACGTAATTCATTAACACCTGTAAGATCCCATGGAAATGATAATTGCAAAATTAAGAAAACATAATCGAAAAGACATGAAATAATGTTTAAGCACAAGTGCATACATAATAGAGTAGTACAAAATTTGTATAAGCATGTGTTGAGAGAAGAACTTAATAAAAGCTAGTAACTAGATAATATATTGCGAAATAATAAGTTAATCTCACTAGATCTTTGTTAGCTCAACATAATAGTTAGATTGTGGAAATATAAGGAATGTAAATAGCATCAAGTTTATATTAATAAGCATTAAACAAGTAGACACTTAGTTGAATTGTAACATGGTATGCATTCAAACACAAGTTAGCATATGATGAGAAACATAAGTGAAGAGGGACTCGGTTAAAGTATCAATCGGATAACTTTAGATGGAATAGAGATGAAATATCTTATATTGATAAGTTAAGAATTGGTAAGTAAACATGAAGTGGGACACTATATTTATAGAGGCCCAAAAGTTACACGAAAATAACAAACAATTACAAAGTAGCTGACTTCGGTGACCTTGAAGAGTACACCGAATAATACTAAGATTACAAGCAAAGTTAGTAAAAGGTAACTTGTTACAGTCTTCATGTTACAGACGTCTACGAGTCTTTTACTCGTCTTCGGGTGATACATAATGAAAAATAGTCTTCGGCAGACTCTTCTTTGATTCACAAAGGCATTGGGTCTTCGAGTCCATCATTAGCTGCAGAGGGTCACTTTCTTGTTTCAACAATTTCCCCCAAAGCGACCTCATAGCTAAGTTCTTCATTGATTTAGCCTGAGAAACCTGATGACGATCCACCAGAATTTCCTAACTTCAAAAAGCCATTTGATCCTCTTGGTAATTTCAAACTTCACCTCTTCAGTGGTGTCTGTGGATCTTTGCATCGAAGTTAAGGTGATATCTAATTGCTTATTAGATAAGCGATGAATGGTTGTGACTGGAATGAATAATTTTGGACTTTTTTGGGACTTCTTGTAAATGACCCCAACCTTTGGAAGTTTGTTGCACCGAGATTCATGTCTTGATAACCTTCAGTGACAGTTGTATACAATTCTCTCTCTCTCTCTCTCTCTCTCTCTCTCTCTCTTTCTCTGTAAATCTAAACTAGTCATCCATACAAAATATGGGAGCTCTCAACCTACAAAGTATACTAAACTAGTAGATATAGGCAAGCAGAAACCACAAGGCCTTCTACATGAGAAGCCTTCCACCTTCTCTAAGACCTTCACAATCACCTTTTACATCAAATAAGGGAAAGCCTTCAAAGTTCACATCTCACGCTGGGTTTACACCCCAACATTCTCCACTTCAAAGCTTGGAATGGATGACTCGACTTCTAGTTCCAAAAGAGCACTTCGCAAATTAAGACCTCAATCATGACAAGAATATAAAAGTGATCATCAAATCTTCAAATATTCTATAGCCTTCTAATTCAGGTTCTAGAATTTGAGAAATTACAATTCAAAGCTACAAGAGGCAACTTAACTCCTTGAGCATCCAAAACTCCAAGGAAAATTACCCATCATTGAGCATAAATCACATCCAAAAATTAATTAAGAAGTCCAAACCCTTCATAAAAACCCACTTCGTAATATCAAATCTGAATCACTTCATAATCAATACCAACTCCCCCTTAAAGTCGTATCGGTCTACAATCATAAAAGATCATTCGCTAAAACTATGAATATCCAAAATTTTTTGAATACCCATATCGAAATCTCTCCCCATTTTTATAATCGAAATATGATTATAAAACCTCCAAATGAGAATGAGAAAGTGCTCAAAGTGGATTTGGCAATGCAATACTCCCCTTAATATGTGACAAATATGTGAGGCTTCAAATCCGAAAAATTCAAAAAATATGTCAAATTTTAAATCTTGACTTCTTGGACTAACTTTTGACTTGAAAATGAACAAACTTGTTTATATCGCTGGAAAACCTTTTGCAAAAATAAGAATCTTGAAAAGACCGAAAAATAATCTTCAAAAGTTGCAAAGATTTTAGTTTCTGGGTAAAAAATGCCATTTTATTGAAGATAGAGGACCAAATTTGTAAAACTATTTGTTTCTTCCACAAAACTTCCCAATTGCAAAAACAAAACAATGATAGCAAGCACGCTCAACCCTTAAACATTCGCTATTCAATCCTCTATTATTCAATCCTTCGCTACCAACTTCCCATCCAATATCAAGCCTTCTCAATCAATGTTCATTGGCCTTCATTATCAGACATTCGCTATTAAACCTTCAATGATGAACCACAAATCCTTTAATGAAGAACTATCAACGAAAAAAATTAATTCCCAGAATTGATGTCGAACGAGTTACTAAACAAATGTTCTGATTGCAATATTAGCTTCATCACTGCGAAGGCATAGTTCCAACAACGAGATATTCAATCTATTCCAATTGCAAGATTCAAACAATGAAACCTTCGCAAGTCCGACTGCCATCTGTCCGATCACATTCACAGATGAGTACTTCATCCCAAACAAATAATTTGCATTCAAATTTTGACTTTTTTTTTACCGATATCAAACCCATTAGCGAAGCTAGTTCCAAAGGTAAGACAATTCATTGCTACGAAACACCAAAATTCCATTGATTGCCTTGTAATTCCGAGTGATTGTAAAATATGATCTTTACACATCCAATTTCCAACACCGCCTTCATTTCGATCGCTAGTTCAAACTCCAACTGTGAAGCCTTCGTATATATTGCATTCGATCAAAACAATGGACAATGATTTCAATTTTGACTTTATCTGTTTGACCTCAATACATCATTAAATCTATCGCAATCTAATTATCCACAAACAAAAAAAATTCACCTCCATCACAATCATTACAAATCAAATAACCATATTAGCCAAAAATTACAATTTTCTTCATCTTTTCTTGAATGTTCTACCAGTTCTTCAAAATTGTGTTTTCACAATGAGTTCATTCCAGCCACCAAATCGTCCCCAAGGCTGTTTGGGTCCTTGGTGATTAGTTTGAAAGATATTGTGAAATAAAAATCCTGTGATCCATTTACGAACTTTAGACTTGAGACTATCAACTAAGTCTACTTCGTTAGTTAAAGGCGCAGAAAAGTAAGTATTCGTAGATTTAAAATCTTCAATGACTTTTTCCTTTTTCTTTTCAGTGTGTTTCACACAAAACGTTGCCTTTGTAAGAGCTTTCTATTGTTTGACAAAAATATTCGACTCTTGTGAAGAAGAACTGCCATTCGATGATTCATTCAAATACTTCTCATTCTCCTCCTTGATCACCTCTTGAGAAAATTTCGCAAATTGAAATCTCCTCCCCTTACCTACCAACCAATGATTGATATTCTTCACATTTGTTTTCCCTTTAACAAATGAAGATTTTACTGATTGTTTTGAGGATGGATTTGGAAAAGGAGGTGGATCAGGCTTATAATTTTCAAATTTGCATCCACGAACTAGAAACTTCTCATAATGTCTTGTTGATTTTTGTGTTGAAACATGAGGAATATAACGATTTTGAAAATGATTTTGATAACCAACATTATTTCTTTGAAAAACCTTTTGAGAGTTCATTTGAAAATTCTTCTGTTTATTTGATGAAGGCCTTTGAAAATTCTTTGATTGTTTAATTTGCACATAATTTTCATGATAAGATTTTCGAACATTAGAAGTTGACTTGGAAATATGCTCCTTGTCTATAAACGAATTATATTGAAATTGTTGAGGAGACGAATTCTTTGAAATGTGAGTGGGATTTGGCTTACTAACTGGTTTCTTTTCAAAAGAAGTCTGAACACTGTTAGAAATTTGCTTTTCAGATGATTTATTAAGCAAAACATCTTGTTTCTTTCGTGACTCAATGTTTTGCCAAAAAAATTTCTTTCATGCTTGTCCCTTTGAAATGTTGTTTTCTTTTGAAATCTTGTCAACTTGATCTTTAAAAGCTTGAGAATTGATTTTTATATTTTGAGAATTAACTTCATCCTTTGTTGAAACTTCTTTTGATTTTTCTGATTTTTCAACCCAAACTTGTTTTGATTTTTTAGTAACTTTGACATTTGTTTGTTTTTCAACTTGAGATTTGTCAGTTTTAACAATCCATATTCGACTTGGTTTTTGTCGTTGAAAGGTGTAAGAGTTATTGGTTAGATTTTTTTTCAACAATACTTTGATTCGAAAATAACCCATCCTTTGAAGCTTGCTTATTATCCTCTTCAACTAGTTTATTTATTTCGGGTTTAACACTTTCTCCATTACCCATTGTAACAAAAACTTGGTTTGGAAAACAACATCATCCGAACACTTGAAGTTTGGATAAACCACATAATTGGGTTCAAGGTAGTGAGAACCTTTTTCTTTCATGAATTTATCGTATTCCTTTGTCTCTTCGTACACCTGATCTTCAACTATGCAAGGTGTGATGTTTTCTTTCGAAACTTTTGGAGCATTTGTCTCGGTTGACTCTTCTTCATCATCGTCACTACTTGTTTGACTATTTTCGACAGTTACATGATCATGATCAACAACTTTCGAAGTTGAAGGTTGGTCATTGTTAATTTTAATCTCAGAATCATTACATTTTTCTTTGACTTTAGCCATTGAAGCGACATTAATGATAGACAACTGAGAACAATCAATAACTTCCTCCTCTTCAATTTCACTAATATTGTTAGAATCATCTTCAATATCAGGTTAATTATTTTGAAGATCTGTTTTCGAATTATCATTTCTTTTCAAAATCTTAATTTGTTCGTCCATGGTCAAGGTATCATTTACAATATCAACTAATTCATTAGAATTTAAACATTCATCAATTTTTACTATTCCATATGCATATCTATTGTATAAAATTTTATCAAAATCAGCAATTGTTTGTTCACAATCATAGGAAATGGCATCAATTTTCTCCCTTTCGTATGCTAAAATGGGAAAAAGTTACCTATGTTGTTCTTTGCTAATGTCCGAAGAGTGATGTAAAGCAATCAACTTAGGATATAATCTCTTGGCGGAATTACAATAAATGTTTCTCTGGGCTAGTAACATTAGAACATCATTATTTAAATTGTCTCTTTCACACATGAGATTAGTTATTTGTAACTCTAGATATTCTATTCTCATTTTCTTCGAATCCAACTGCTTCTATGTCTCTAGTAACATAGTACTAGATTTCTTAGCCTCATTGCTAGCAAAGATAACCAAATTATCAAAATAAGCAACATTATTATCAAAAGCAATTAACTCATAATCATATGCATTCAGAGGAATATTGAAAGATTGAAGTAAAGAATGTACCTTCCTTGTCATTGGTGATTTATCTGCACTTGTCGATACAAAACAACGACCATTCACGATTTCTTCATCTCCCTCCTCATACTTTTCATACATGGCTCCATGCATAGGATTACACATTTCTTCATCATCTGAGCCTGAGGACCAAATTTGGTATGTGCCATCTTCTTCATCTGCTCCCTTAGCCACCAAAGACAAACCTTTAGCTTTTGCACGAACTTCTTCCAGCCTTTCCACATAATAAGCTTCATCTTTCACTTTGTTCTTCTTCTCATCACGCTTACGAAGCATGCAATCAGATGCCATATGATTTGCGCCATTACAATAATGACAATCAAATCCAGCATCAGCTTTAAGCTTTTTCTCTTTCTTTTCCTTTTTATCACGAACTTCCTTATTTTCTTCCTTCTTCTCATCACCTCCAGTTTTCCCAACAACACTCCTTTTCATTTCACTATTTTTTGACCTTGCATTGAATGGCTTCTTAAAAAATTTTCTTTACTCAGTTGTTAGAGTAAAATGCAACAGCCTCATCATCGGAATTTATAATCAACCCCTCATCATCCAAACTTTCTTTCTCAGTAGCTTCTCTCTCTGCTTCCCTTACAATTGATTTCGAAACTAAAGCTAGTGGACCTCCCAGACTAATCTTTGATTCTTTAGAAATTTCATTAACTTTGGATTCATGAGTTTTCAACAGATTGTACAAATCATTCAACGAAAAGTTATCAAAACTTTGTTGAGTCTTCACCATTAAACTCACATTTCTCCATTCCTTGCGAAGTCCCATAACAAATGTCAGATTAAACTCCATTTTTGATCTGGTGATTCCATATTGATTGCACTTGTAGATTAGCTCATTCAGACGATCATAGTACAATTCGATAGTTTCACCATCTTTTTGTTTGAATTCTCTTAATTCAACAAGATAATTTTTCATTGAATTGATTTTTGTCTTTTCATTCCCTTGAAAAATTTCCTTCAAAGTGTTCCAAATGGCTTTAGAAGTTTGACAATTCCGAACGTAATTGTAAACAACAGGAGGTAGAGCACCTCTGAGTTCTTTTATACATTTTTTCTCATTCTTCACCAATCTTTCAGCCATCTCTTGAACATTTTGATAATTGGAAGAAGTTCCAATATTCTGAACAACAGGAGGTGGATGAATATCACCGGTAATACACTTCATAATTCTTCATCGATTCTATTCAAGTAATCTTCCATCCGACCAGCTCACTGATCATAATACTCGGGGATCAGCATCGGAATTTTACTCGATGAACCAAGGAGATGATAATAAGACGTCATCATGTTCATGTTGAAGTTCGTCATTAATGTACAGACAGGATTTTGAGAAAACTTTGAATTTGAACAAAGTCAAACAAACAAAACTTTTGATAATCACCAATCGAACACTCGAATTAGCAGCTAGACTGCAGAATCGACTCATAACAGTAGATCTAGAAAGAATTTTTGATGCAAAAGAGCGGAAAATTGAAATCTAGAACGAGACTCAGACTTTTGCGAGAATTCAGAAAAACAGATCAAATTTGTATGAATCCTGATCTGATACCAAATGAAGCTGCAATTAAATCGAGATTGAATAACAAGATCAGAGTTAAGTTTGATTGATGAACACAAGATGTAAATATAATCAGTTTGACTCAAATTAGCTATTAATCAGTAGAGTGAGTTTAGACAAGGTTACACGAATGAGCAAAAGGTCAAGTTTTTATCTACTCTAGTATACTTACCTATTTATAGGAAAGATGATAGTGAACAAAAAATACAAGGGACTAAAAACATTAGACTTCATACATTATGATGCCATTGTAATAAGTTTACAATCTAACAAAACTATCAATAAGATTCGACACCACACAACAAAACTCGACCTCTACAGGCCTTTAATCAATTTACTCATTAGCCTTATAGACTAACACTTCATGGACTCTCACATAAACTTAGTCCATCACTAATCAATCATGGATCATTAGCCCAAACTATATGTATCACTGATTTACATAATCAGTCCCCGTCAATTTAATTAGTCTCTTTTAATCACTAAATTAATTCTTGATCAATACTAATTAAATAATATGATTTCTCAATTAATATATTATACTTGTAATATATTAATAAATCACAAATAACTTCTTTCTCAAATATCCGTCCTATCAAATTGTTTTGGTGAATGAAACCCGAAATGGACCATGCTACTCTCGGGTCAAGTACATACCAATTATAGTTTTGAGCTTAATCACCTAATCCAACAACTTTTTCTTATCTTAGTGAAATGTTGATTTTCTTAAGTAGAGAAGTTGAACAATCAAAATCATTATTATATGATATTTGAAATAAGATGGAGGTTAAGAAGAGTATGACAAAGAACTTAGATCTTCAATTGCGAAACATTACAGTAGATAGGGATTTGGTTAGGAATGATAATATTTTGTTAGTTAAACAAAAAAAATATCCACTATGACTCTGCAAAACGATTGTATGCTAAGCTTACTGAATTGCATCATTCTTATGGTATTTGCATAGAACAACATCGAAAATTACTACCATTCTTAACTTATGAAAGAGAAAAAGTAGATGCCACTTCTTATGACTGTGAAAAGAAAATTTATGAGTTTGATAAAGTTCCTAATGACTCGTATGCATATTGAATTATAAAGATTGATGAATGCCTAAATGCTGATGAACTTGTGCATATAGTAATGAAACTCTAACTAAAAATGAACAAGTTAAAATTTTGAACATGACTGAGAATTCGATATTAGACTCTCAACAAAATTTCGCTGATATCAAAGATGATTATGACAATATTAGTGAAATTGAGGAGAAGGAAATTGTTGATTGTTCTCAATTATCTGCTATTAATGTCAATTCGATGGCAAAAGGCAAAGAAATTTGTCATGATTCAATGGAGAAGGTTAACAATAATCAACTCTCTACATCGAAAGTCTGTGATCCTTTTGATCAAGTTATAGTGGAAGAATATGAAAGTGATACGGATGATGTTTCGAATGAAACACCTATTCCAAGAGTCATTGTCAAGAAGTCTATTAAGAAACAAAGGAGTTCGAAAAGGTGTTGAAAGACAAAGGACCACATTATCTTGAATCTAATTCAATTGTCTACCCATCATTCAAATGTACAAATGAGGTTGTATTTCCAAACCAAGTGTTTGTTACTTGTGAAAATGGTGACAAGGTGAATCCATAAATAAATAAACTTATTGCGAAAGATAATAAAGATCTGAAAAAAGATGTAACATCCAAAATTTCGAAACAATTAAAACTTTTCAAAATCACCCATTTTATTAACATTGTTGTAAAAAGGTTTTCAATACATTATTAAACAGAGTAATTCCCTAGGTTCATATCATAAAACACCAACGCGTGGAACGGTACGATCACGCCTTTGCCTTGCCACAGACTCTTGAGAACCTGAAACATAAAACCACGACTGTAAGCCCGAAAGCTTAGTGAGATACCCCCAGAATACCAACCACATATACGCCTTTCCAGGCCCTGACCTTCCGGTCTACATACAACATAATCGCCTTCCGGCCCATAACATATTGCCTTCCGGCCCATAAGCATAAAATGCATATACAACATAACGAATAATCATATATTAGTTCATAGACAACAATCGATCAACAGATTACATATCATAGCATTACTCTAACAAGATACCGGTTTAGCCGGTCACTATCATAACATTACTCTATGAATCAGTCAACATACTAAATGCATACATACGCCTTTCCAGGCCATGACCTTCCGGTCCACATAGTAATGCCTTCCGGCCTGTAACATATAATGACAACTACCCGGATTTCCATCCGGTAAAAAGGGTCGGCCTTGGTGCCATAAACCCTAGCGATATAGTGAGGATAACTCACCTCGAAACTGCCGACTGAACAGATAGCTCAAGCTGCTCCGATCACTGATACGATCTCCACCTCTGGATAGTCACCAATGCACTGAATAATGTGCCCTCTGTGTCCCCAAATCCTCAGAACGTGACTCCCTTGTTGTTCCTTTAGCCAAGCCCTTCTCCTCCTTGCACCACAGCCCTTCCAAGATCAACAATGGCCCTTAAACTTTGCTCCAGATGCACCCAATCGATTTAGGGTTCTTCTCAGAAGGCTAAAATGAACAATGAAGGCCAATAAGTGCCTCTTATACGTCCCAAACCTGAACGGTTAGGGTTTTCGCCAAACAGCGCAGACTCGCCGAGTCCATATCTGGACTTGTCGAGTCCAGTCGCGAACCCGCGACCCGGTCTGCGATCCTACTCGGCGAGTCTAGGCTCCAACTCGCCGAGTCCCTTCTTAAAACACCCCCAAAATCATAATTATATCAACATTTGAAATTCCGGGCTGTTACAACTCTCCCCCACTAGAACTAGACTTCGCCCTCGAAGTCTCACTCTGAAAATAGCTCCGGATGCTGCTACCGCATCTCACGTTCCAGCTCACCGGTCATTTCCGATCCCTTCCGGTGCTGCCACCGAACTAACACTAGAGGTATCTCCTTATACCTCATAGCCTCGATCTTCTGATTTTTGATGACCACTGGTCTCTCAGCATAATTCAGGCCCGCATCCACCCGAATGTCTTCTAATGGGACCACTGCCGTCTCATCAGCTAAGCACTTCCTCAATTGCGACACATGAAAGGTGTCGTGGATCTGTCCCCTCTCCGCTGGCAACTCCAATCGATAGGCTACCCGGCCTATCCTTGCAATCACCCGAAATGGCCCAATGTACCGGGGGGCCCAACTTGCCCCTCTTCTTGAATCGAATCACTCCTCTTCAAAGAGAGGCCTTCGGGAGTACGAAGTCGCCGACCTGAAACTCAAGCTCGGATCGGTGGCTGTCTGCATACTTTTCCTGTCGGCTCTGGGCGGTCAATAACCTCTGTCTCATCTGCTGAATCTGCTCTGTCGACTGAAGCCCGATCTCTGTACTGTCCATCGCTCTCTGTAACCGAAAATTACCCAAGATGTAACTCTGCTCTAAATCTCAACAATCACTCGACCCATAAGGGTTAGGAAACCATGAACCACCGGATCCCCGATCCAAAGCCCACTTTGTCCATCCCGGGCCGACTGAGAGATCCATTCTCACTCTAAGAGCAACTCTCACAAGTTCTCCTCTTGCCATCACATACACCTACTGAACTAGTCCCAACACCCGCAGGTTGGAAGACCCGATACACTGATGATATCCTCGAACATCTCCCAAGATGAACCATTACATCCATCCTACACTCTGATCAGAATCACACGGAGAATTTAAGATTCTCTCTCCCCTGCATCCCTTCCGAGCCTCAACAGACATCCCCAAACTGGATGGGTTCCTACTTCGCTGCCGCGAACACGATGCTCGAAGCCATATTCGAAATACTCTAACCATAACTCTGCTCTGCAGCTTTCATTCTCGTGAACTTGCACTCCCTTTCGGAGTTACACACCTTTCTCTTTTCCTTCCAAGGGACCCTCTTGGCCATAATGCCACTCCAACCGGTGCCACGGTGCTTGCCCCAAACGACACCACTCTTGTTGCGTAACTGCTATTCACATACTCTGGTTCTCATTGCAGGGGCTCTCAATCCCATGCACTCTCTCCACTCATCAAAATCATTGCCTCAGCTAAACAAGATCACTAACCCGGGGCCAGACCTTCCAATGCAATCACACTGCAACATACACAATCCGCAATCTCAGACGGATCCAGCAATACCAACAGAGTCTCCAGCATGACTGGACGGACTCTCATAACACATACTAGCCACTCGAGGCTATATCTCTGTGGGTTCGTACACCCAAACTCTGCGAACCCTCAGGTTCTAACTTTGGGAACCTTCCGGTTCCAGCTCTAGAAACATGCACAACATAATCCCGTGGGATTAATGCAGCACAACCCATCACGTACCTCAAACATACCAATACTCTGATCGCATAACCCCGGTTACTTACTCAAGCTTGATCCCGGCCTTCTCTCAGGCCTCCACAAACAAATGCCCTAGGTCTGTATCCCGCCCCGCATACCCGACACTCGCTCTCGTCGGCCTCTACTCTGAGCTGACAAACACTGCTGAATCCCAACAGCTAAGCACCCTCACATACTCATCGATCTCCCGGAGAATTTTCCAATTCTCCCCCACTAAAGCACTGACTAACTGCCACCGACCGTCATTAATGACCTTTCAGAACAATCCTGCACAAAGAGACCATTTACACACTGACTGCTTCCCACCAGCATAAGCAACCCTTAGCAAAACACATCTCCTCCCTGATCAATCCACTCAAAAGAATCCGGTCTTTCAATTATCCACTCTACGACTGCAGATGCTACCCGACATTCAACCCAGTGCCGCATCTCCACTAACAACCCTCACGAACGATAACCAACGGAATTCCCACCAATAACCCGCAACCAAACCCACAGTCTGCCAAAGGATGAATACCGCATCGAAAACCGCACAAGGCTACCGGCACCAAAACACCAAACTATAACCATACCAAACCATCAGGGAACAACGAATGCCAAAGCGAAAACCTGAAGCACCAATCCATAACCATGCCCAACCCGCGAAACAACGAATACCGCATCGAAATCCTCACAAGATACCAGCACGAACAATACGCCACAATCAACGCAAGCCAATTTAAGACATCAATAAAGCCTCATACCCGCAGCTGCCTCCGGCACTGCTCCGTCTCCCTCTGCCGCAAGCCGATAAGCACGACCCAAACAACTCCGGCAACTCAGCCCGGAACAATGCAGCGACCCCATCACACAGGATCTCGCGAATCCTCGCATCCCGCTCGCTCGTGCTCATCCGATCGATAACCTCCGACGGCACCGATCCACCCGGAACTCGCTCTCCAGCTCCCGATCCTGATCCGGATCCACTATCATCATGCTTCGAAATCTCCATACTGAAGGCACCCTACCAATCTCAGACACTTCCCAAAATCCTGGGATCCAACTCTCGCAACCCCACCCTAGAGACCATGGTTTCCCTGATACGCGTATGGGTCCTGTGCTTTCAGTAGTACGGGCCCATACTACCTTCCACACCTACCCATATTTGTATGAAGTACTACCACAATACCCTAGGGAACATGCATAACAACTATCAACCCTCACCACTAGAGGAACACTAAGAACATCCCATAAGGGACCCTAGGCTACAGGCATCACATATCAGGCAACATTATCATGAATTCCTGAAGATCCCTAGCCTAACTCTAGCATGCTGTTCTATCAAGCTCAAATAAACAAATATCATGTACGGTATCTTGGGGTTACTTACTGGCTCCGGCTGATCGTACCTCCGCGTCCTCCTTTTACTAAATTTGAAAACCATTTTAATTTCTCATTTTAATTTTTCTTTTTAAAATCCTCCTCGATTTGAGACTGGAGTCACACGAATGTTTCCCCAATTGACTCAAACCAAGGCTCTGATACCAACTTGTAACATCCAAAATTTCGAAACAATTAAAACTTTTCACAATCACCCATTTTATTAACATTGTTGTAAAAAGGTTTTCAATACATTATTAAACAGAGTAATTCCCCAGATTCATATCATAAAACACCAACGCGTGGAACGGTACGATCACGCCTTTGCCTTGCCACAGACTCTTGAGAACCTGAAACATAAAACCACGACTGTAAGCCCGAAAGCTTAGTGAGATACCCCCAGAATACCAACCACATATACGCCTTTCCAGGCCCTGACCTTCCGGTCTACATACAACATAATCGCCTTCCGGCCCATAACATATTGCCTTCCGGCCCATAAGCATAAAATGCATATACAACATAACGAATAATCATATATTAGTTCATAGACAACAATCGATCAACAGATTACATATCATAGCATTACTCTAACAAGATACCGGTTTAGCCGGTCACTATCATAACATTACTCTATGAATCAGTCAACATACTAAATGCATACATACGCCTTTCCAGGCCATGACCTTCCGGTCTACATAGTAATGCCTTCCGGCCTGTAACATATAATGACAACTACCCGGATTTCCATCCGGTAAAAAGGGTCGACCTTGGTGCCATAAACCCTAGCGATATAGTGAGGATAACTCACCTCGAAACTGCCGACTGAACAGATAGCTCAAGCTGCTCCGATCACTGATACGATCTCCACCTCTGGATAGTCACCAATGCACTGAATAATGTGCCCTCTGTGTCCCCAAATCCTCAGAACGTGACTCCCTTGCTGTTCCTTTAGCCAAGCCCTTCTCCTCCTTGCACCACAACCCTTCCAAGATCAACAATGGCCCTTAAACTTTGCTCCAGATGCACCCAATCGATTTAGGGTTCTTCTCAGAAGGCTAAAATGAACAATGACGGCCAATAAGTGCCTCTTATACGTCCCAAACCTGAACGGTTAGGGTTTTCGCCAAACAGCGCAGACTCGCCGAGTCCATATCTGGACTCGTCGAGTCCAGTCGCGAACCCACGACCCGGTCTGCGATCCTACTCGGCGAGTCTAGGCTCCAACTCGCCGAGTCCCCTCTTAAAACACCTCCAAAATCATAATTATATCAACATTTGAAATTCCGGGCTGTTACAAAAGATGGTTTCTATTCGAACCAAATCACAGTTGAAAATGGTCTGAACAAAAACTCAACAACTTTAAAAGACAAAAACCAAAACGTGTTTGGAAAGTAAAACCGAAAAAATCAAGTATTGTTAATCAAACGAAAGAAACTGTTTCGAAATCACAAAAGACAAAAACACAAGTTTTGAAGGAAAGTGTCGAAAAATTTGTTTGTGAGGAAGGAATTTCGACTACAAAAGCTCGAAACAAAGTTTATTGGAAAAATGTCAGAGCTTTTCGAAATCAAAAAGTTTTTAGGCAAAAATCAACTGAACATGTTAAGATATTTTCTCAAAATAAGACGTCTGTTCAAACCATGCCATCTCAAAAGCAAAATAAGTTTTCAAAAAGTCAAAAACTGTTCAAAATCAAGTTTGATCTCAAAATGTTCAAAAACAAGGAAATGGAAAATTCGTTCAAAATTAATGTCCACGAAATTTTGGTCCAAATCGTGAAAATGAAAGGTTTGATCAATACAAAAATTAAATGAATTTTGTTCGTAATAATGAACAAAGAAAATTTCAATTCAACTCATGGACAAGGACAAAATGTTTTCAATTGAAATGTTGTTGGTTATACTAATCAGTATCAAAATCAATTTCAAGATTTACCAAAACCGTCTTTTCCAAAATGAAATTTTGAAAAATTTGGCGTTCAAGGGAAGAAAAACGAACCATTTAAGCCCATAAATCCACACTTTCCAAATCCTGAGTCGAAGCAGAAGGTGAAAGCATCTTTTTTGAAAGGAAGAAGTGATGTGAAAAATGTCAATCATTGGCTCAAAGGTAAAAGGAAACAATATCAGTTGGGAATGTACTCTCAAGAGCAAATCAAGTCTGCCTACGAGAGCTACTTAAATGATTCAATTAATGGAAGTTCATCGTCACAGGTGTCGAATCCATCTGTGAAAAAGTGGAAAGAAATTCCCAAGAAGATGGATGAAGGACATCAAACTGAGGATGGAAAAGCGAAAATCAATGTTAAACCTTTTCCCATTGAATGATTACATTTCAATGCCTAAATCTGTCGAAATTGACTTAATTGATAGTTTTAAAGTCAAAGGTTCAAAATTGGGTAGTAGGTTCATCTTTTCATAATGCATTTCAAACTAGGGATGAAAGTGGGTCCAAACCTGGATCCGGAAGACCCAGAACCGTTTAACGGGATTTTGTAGAACCGAAAACCAGACCGGTATATAGGAACTGATTCCGGTTCGATTCCGGGTACGGTACCGGGTAAAGTGGGTCTAGAACCGGAAAACCTGGAAACATCAAAGTGGGTAGGTTGGAACCGGATAAAGTGGATTTAGAATCGGAAAACTAGGGATGAGCATAGGCAGGTACCCGCCTCATTTGGTGAGAACCAGAACCGGAACCGGCGGTTCCTAGAAAGTTAGAACCGGAACCGTTCTAGGCAGTTCTTAAATGTTTGGAACCAGTCCTGGAACTGGCGGTTTCGGTTCCGGGAATGGGTAACCCAGTTACATTAATTTTGTTAACTTTTGTCGATAAAACCGCAATTTAGTTCAATCCAAATCAAGTCAATTCGGACCAAAGACGGACAAAATCGGACCAATATATTCTAAACCGGTCTAAGTAACACACATGTTTATATATATATATATATATATATATATATATATATATATATATATATATATATATATATATATATATATATATATATATATATACTGGCTGTTCCGAGGCAGTTTTGGTTCCAAAAGCGGTTACTCGGTTTCGATGCTCATCCCTACGAAAAACCCAGAAAAATAGATTTTTTTGGTAATTACTTACTACTTAGTAGGTTGAACTTTGAAAATTTTCATATTGATATCCTGACTCTCGGGGACTGTAACTCATTGAATATGAAACCAAAATTAACAAAATTATAGTATAAAATCATGTACAAACTCTAAAATACACTCTGGAAAAAATCGAATGTCAATCCAACTTTAAATGAATAGGATATGCATGTGTTAACATTTTCACATAATACAAAGTACAAAAACAAATAGCTGTAAAGTTGAAAATTTTCAGTTTTGAAATCCCGACTTCGGGGGACTGTAAATCATTGAATATTAAACCAAAAATGAAAAAATTATATTCTAAAATCTTGTACAAACTCTAAACTACAAGTTGGAAAAAACCACATGCCAATCCGACTTTAAAGGAATTAGATATGCATGTTTTAAAATTTTCATAAAATACAAAAAGCTGAAAAACTAAAAACTTTCAGCTTTGATATCTCGACTTTGGGGGACTATAAGTCAATGAATATAAAACAAAAAGTGACAAATTTATAGTCTAAAATCATGTACAAACTCTAAACTACATGTTGGAAAAAACTACATGTCAATCGGAGTTGAAACGAATGAGATATACATCTTTTAAACGTTTCACAAAAACCGGTTCCGGCCCTAAAAGTAGTTCTGGTTCCTAACACCGGTTTCGGTTTTCAGACCCGGTTTACCCGGAACCGATGGACCCAAAACCGGATTACCCGGAACCTGAATAGAGCCAATTTTTAAACCCGAAACCGGAACCGGTTCTATATATTCTGGTTTTAACGGTTCCGGTTTCGGTCCAGTTTTCCAGTTCTAAATCTCATCCCTATTTCAAACTAATGTCCAAGGACCCACAAAGTCTCGGGGACCTAAATTCTTCTAAATGATGGTGGGTACTATGTGATGAGCAATACGATGAGCATCGGTACATTGATAGTGGTTGCTCTCGTCACCTGACTGGGAGAAAGGAGAATTTGTGAGACTATTGAAAGTTAGAAAATGCAGGAGTAGTGAAGTTTGGAAACATCAATAAATGCAAAGTCAAGGGACATGGCAAGGTGAAAAATGGAAAATTCACTATAAACAAAGTGGTGTACATGGAAGGCTTACAACATAATTGGATAAGTGTTTCATAACTCGTTGTGGGCACTGGAAATCAAGTTGTGTTCGATGAAGAACGAAGCATCATCTCTAACAAAGAAACAAAGGAGATTCTCCTTAAATCAAAAAGAAAAGGAGACATGTTCACGCTTGACATGAAACCTATTATTGGTGCTCCCTCTGTATGTCTATTGTCGAAAGCTTTGTCAGACCTTAGTTAGTTATGGCATCGTCGTCTCTCCCATCTGAATTTCAAAAATCTTAATAAGCTGGTTTTACATGATCTAGTTCAAGGCTTACTTGTATTAAAATTTGATAACGATTCGTTGTGTGCTGCTTGTAAACAGGGAAGGCAATATAGACAAGGTCATCCAGTTGTCATTGATTCCAAGATCATCGAACCTTTGGAACTTCTTCACATTGATCTATGTGGACCTTCGAATATTGAGACTCTTAATAAGAACTACATATTGGTCATTGTTGATGATTTGTCAAGGTTTAATTGGGTTTTCTTTCTTCGTCAAAAGTCGGAAACAACTCAAGTGATGATTGATTTCATCAAAAACATCGAGTTGAGTTTGAGGAAGAAAGTTCGAAGAATTAATAGTGAAAATGGTTCAGAATTCAAAAATCGAATTCTTGATTCATTCTTGGATGAATTGGGAACTTTGCATAACTTTTCATCTAGTTAGACACCACAACAAAATGGTGTAGTCGAAAGGAGGAATTGCTCTCTATGCGAAGCTGTAAGAACCATGCTTACATATACGAATCTGCCTCAATATCTTTGGGCATAAGCTGTTTTGACTATGTGTTTCACATAAAATCATTCTTTTATTCATCGTCATCTCAACATCACTCCTTATGAGATCATTAGCAAATGAAAACCTAATGTTAATTTCTTCCATGTTTTTGGATGTAGGTGTTTTATAATGAATCTCAATGAAAATCTTTCTAAATTTCAGTCAAAGGCTTATGAAGGAATTTTTCTGGGTGATTCACACAATTTTGTTGCATATTGGGTGTTGAATAAATGAACGAGGAAGATTGAGGAAACTTTCAATCTTACTTTTGAGCACTATAACACTCCTATGGTGCACATGCAACCCTAAATGCTTTGGATCTATGTTTTCTCTAATTATACATGTATTTTCAATTTTTCCAAAGCATTCTCCCTAACTAGCATACAATTTAAACAATTGAACAATACAACTAGTTAGATGACTTACCTCTTAGAAGGACTTGTAGTTCTTGACCTTTGAAAGCTTGAGCAACCCAAGTGTGATACCTCTAATGGTTCACAAACACCAATATGCAAGAGGGGGCTTGAGAGAATAAGTTACTTAGCTCAAAATCAATATCAAACTTCTTAGAATGATGGTGTAACCAATTTTGATCATGAGGGTGTGGTGTTATAGTGTAGCAAAGGCTAGGGTTACACCTTGTAAACCCTAATGCTCCATGACCTTTCACATTCTTATGCTCCATGGGTTTAACCTCCATGGACTCTCCATAGATTGTCTCATTGGTTTAGCCCATCCTAAATAACCATGGATCATTAGCCCACACTATAAGAATCATTGATTTACATAATCAATCCCCATATATTTAATCAGTCTCTTTTGACCACAAAGTTAATTCCAAATTAATTCTTGATCAACACTAATTAAATAATATGATTTCATATTAATATATTATACTTATAATATATTAATAAATCATAAATAACCTTATTCTCAAAAGTGCATCCTATCAAATTGCACCGGTGAAGGCAACCTAAAAGGATCGTGCTACAATCGGGTCAAGTACATCCCAGTTATAGTTATGGACTTAGACACCAAATCCAATAGTCTACCACTTGGATAAGTCTAATAACTATAACTGCCAATGCGACTTCAGGATCCGACTTAGCAATTTTAAGCTTTTAAAAGTCACTATCAAATTCTGACCTAGTCAGTGACGCGTCCTTCAGATAAGGGATCATATACTCCTCTGTTCTCAATATATTTGTGCGGACAAACACATGGAACATAGTCATACTTATTGTCCTGCAATTTGTTTCCCGATTTCCGATTCGTCTGACATAGAACATAACAAAACACATCAATTTAGTTCTGATTGGGCTCGACACATAGTTAAAACAGAATCATCGAGGGGACCAAGATATTGCTTTTAATCCTCTTAGGATAAAAGGAAAAGATAAACTTCGACATTATATGCTTGTACGAACTACTCATCAAATCATGCACCACGACACGTTTTATAACATCAAGTTACTGATGCGTTTTCATGCCATCAATGCACAACCAACTCGTAGTCAACAACTCATATATCTTGGTTTGAAGATTATATGATATTATTGTCTCACAATAACTCGTGATAAATTCCATGAAGTAATTCAGGTGAGCGCGGGTTGAATCCAATACTCAAATCTTATTTCAGGTACAATCATGAATGGTATATCAAACTTTTGCTATGTATAACACCTTAGACAGTCTACAAGCCAACTCATGACAGTCTACTTTCATTACCTACTTCCAAAGTATGATCGACTATGGATGGTTTGAATAATTTTATTATTCTGGAAGTCAAAACATGCAAAGTGAAACAATAGTAAATAACTGACACAAGACAGTAAGTTTACTTATAATTTAAACTTCTTTTATTTAATCATCAAATGTCAATTACAATTTAGCTATTACAAGTTTCTATTTATCTGACCACTAAAACTAATATCGTCCGTTAGCCTAATACCCCTTGCATGCTGCAAGTGCTTAACCATAGTCAATCCCTTTGTAAGGGGATCTACTGGGTTGTCCTCTGACGATATCCCCTTTACCAAGAGGTGTCCTTCTTCTACTTGACGTATTATGAAGTAATACTTTCTGTCGATATGTCTGGATCTACCATGATCTGTCGGTTCCTTGGTTAAGGCAACCACCCTTTCATTATCGCAAAAAATCTCCATAGGCTCCTTTATGGATGGTATGACTCCAAGGTCTCCAATGAAGTTTTTCAACCATATCGCCTCTTTCGATGCTTCGATTGCTGCGATGTACTCTAATTCGCAAGTTGAAGAAGCTAAAGTCTTCTGCTTGGAACTTTTTCATGTCACTACTCCTCTATTGAGGGTAAACACCTAGCCCGAATGAGAGTGGAAATTATCTCTATCGGTTTGAAAGCTGGCGTCACTATACCCCGTAACTGTCGAGTCGTCACTCCCACCGAGGGTAAGGACCCAGTCCTTAGTCCTCTGCAGGTACTTAAGAATGTTATTAACTGGAGTCCAATGAGCTTTACCAGGATTCCCTTGATATCTGTTGACCATGCTCAAAGCAAACGCCACATCAGGGCGAGTACAAGTCATAAAATACATGATCGAGCCAACTGCGGAAGCATATGGTATTCGAATCATCTCTGGTAACTCAGCCTCTGTACTTGGACTCTGAGTCTTACTTAGTATGGTATTGCTTTGGATAGGTAAGTCACCTTTCTTGGACTCCTCCATGTTGAAGCGTTTCAACACCTTGTCCAATTAGGTAGTTTTACTAAGTTATATTAGTCTTTTACGCTTATATCTCAATATACTTATTCCTAGGATGTATGCAGCTTCCCCAAGGTCCTTCATAGCGAAACACTTCCCAAGCCAGGACTTAACCTCCTGCAAGGTTGGGATGTCGTATCCTATGAGCAATATGTCTTTTACATACAATACCAGAAAGCTCACTATACTCCCACTAGCTTTGACATATACATAGGACTCATCCTCGCTTCTCAAAAATCCAAACTCTTTGACTTTCTCATCAAAACAAAGATTCCATTTGTGAAATGCTGGTTTCAATCCATAAATGGATTTCTCAATCTTACACACTCTATTAGGGTACTTTGCATTGAAAAAACCTTCTGGCTGACTCATGTAAACATTTAAAACCAACTTTCCATTAAGGAAAGCGATTTTGACATCCATTTGCCATATTTCATAGTCATGAAATGCAACTATGGCCAACATAACCCTTATAGATTTGATCTTCACTACCGGTGAGAAGGTCTCATCATAGTCAACTCCCAGAGTTTGATTAAATCCCTTCGCAACCCGTCGCGCTTTATATGTGTGTACTTTCCCATCCATGTCGGTCTTCTTCTTGAAGATCCATTTGCACCCGACTGTCTTACAACATGGTAAATTGTCAACCAAGTTCCAAACTTGATTGTCATATATGGACTGAATCTTGCTGTCTATAGCCTCTTTCCATTTTGCAGACACGGGGCCTGCCATGGCTTCCTTGTAGTTGTTAGGTTCATTCAGATTTACCAGTGTGCTATCACTAATAAATGTATCACCTTCAGCTGTTATATGAAAACCATATAGCACAAGTGGAAAACTAACTCTACTGGAACACCTCAGAGGTACGAATTCGTCAATTGGCTCAACCGGAGTTTCCTCCTCAGGTTGATTGCTAGTGTTTGAGGTTCCTTCACCGCTTGAATCTTGAAGCTCTTCAAGGTCAATTTTCCTCCCACTGTTCCCTTGGCATATGAGTTCTCTCTCAAGAAAGACTCATCTCCTCATGACGAAGACAACATTGTCACTCGGTCTATAGAAGAGATATCTAAAGGACTTCTGTGGGTAGCCAATGAAAATACATCGCTCACTCCAAAGTTTGAGCTTGTCATGAGTCTCATGTCTCTCGAAAGCCTCGCAACCGCAAAATTTGATGTGGTCTAACGAGGGAACCTTCCCTGTCCACATCTCGTGAGGTGTTTTGGAAACCTTTTTGGTAGGGACTAGATTAAGGATATGGGCGGAAGTCTCTAAGGCATACCCCCAAAATGAGATGAGTAATGAAGCTCGACTCATCATGGAACGAACCATGTATAGTAAGGTTGTATTACGCCTCTCAGCAACACCATTAAGCTGTGGTGTCCTAGGCGGCATCAATTGTGAAACAATTCAACATTCATTAAGATAGTCAAGAAAATCGATACTAAGATACTCTCCTCCTCGATCGGATCGCAAAATCTGTATCTTCCTGCCCAATTGATTCTCCACTTCTTGCTTTAAACTCTTTGAACTTTTCAAAGGTTTCTGACTTATGCTCTATTAAGTAGACATAGCCATATCTGTTGTAATCATCAGTGAAAGTCACATAGAAGCGATTAGCATCCTTTGTGGCAGTTTTGAATGGTCCACACACATCAGTGTGTATGAGATCCAACAGACCTTCACCCCGTTCACAAGTACCAGTGAAGGGTGAATTCGGCATCTTTCCAAGTAAACAAGATTCGCAAGTGTCATCCGACTTCAAGTTGAATGACTCCAAGACTCCATCCTTTTGGAGTTGGGCTATGCGCTTCTTGTTGACATGTCCAAGACGACAATACCACAAGCATGCCTTGTCCAAATCATTGGAAGAATCAATGTGTAACACATTATTTCCTAAGTTATCTACAGCCATTACAGTTTCATATATACCATAGTATGGTAATGCTTCAAAATAAAATACACTATTGTAATAAGAATTAATACCACCAATTTCATTATTAAAAGAAAAGGTAAAACCTTGTTTATACAAACTGTGAAAGGAAATAATATTTCTCGCCATATTGGCCGAGTAACAACAATTATTCAAATCTAAATTTAAACCATTAGTAAGCAATAAAGAATAAAATCCAATCTTGGTTACATGTGACACTTTCCTATTTCCCGTGATTAAGTTTATCTTCCTGTGCTCCACATCCCTACTTCTTTTTAGTCCCTGAAAATCAGAACAAATGTGAAATCTACAACCTGTATCAAGGACCCAAGAACTAGCATGTGATGAGTTATTAGATGGAAAAGTGTAAATACCTGCAAATGAGGGCTTGATCTTGCCATCCTTTATGTCCTCCATGTACTTGGGGTAGCTTCGTTTCCAGTGCCCTTATTCATGACAGTGGAAGCACTCTGCCTCCTCCAGATTTGAAGAGGGATTAGCAAAACTAGCTTTGGTCCCACTTGAAGAGGATCCATCAAGAGACTTTCCTTTGCGGCTCTTGTAGGGAGCCTTCCTATTCTTTCCCTTCCCATGTCCGATTGCCAGAACAGGAGCAGAAGTAGTAGTAGGAGTAGACACAACGAATTTGCCTTTCAAGTTGCTTTCTGCAGTTCTTAGAAGGTCTTGAAGCTTGCTAAGAGTGACATCCTCCTTGTTCATATGAAAGTTCATTCGAATCTGATCATAACAAGAAGGTAAAGAGTGTAGAATAATATCTATGGCCAACTCTTCATCAAACTTGACATTCAATTTAAGCAAGCGGTCCACAAATCTCTGCATCTTTTGCAAGTGGGCCGTGATGTGTTCACCATCCTTCATTTTGGTTGTGATCATGGAGGCAATGATCTCATACCTTTCCTACCGAGCACATTAATGGTATATTTCTATCAAATCTTGATACATTTCAAAAGGATAGTAGTCCTCATAGGACTTTTGCAGCTTAGCAGTCATGGTAGCAATCATTAGATGCGACACCTTTTTTGCATCCCTCTCATGAGTAGTATGTTCAGCGTTTTCTTCGGGAGTAGCAGTGGTGACATCAATCTCCTTGAGCTCTTTATTTAGGACATATTCTTTGTCCTCATAGAGAATAACCATTCGGGTGTTTCGAATCAAGTCATTGAAGTTCGAGCCATCGGAAATGACCCTCCCACATAGGTTCATGAGGGAGAAAAAGCCTGAAGGGATTGGGTTGGAAGCATTGTTTGGGATAGACATATGAAAAAGAACAAAGTTTGGGATAGATGATAATCCTTAATATTACACCCAAATGAAATATTAAGACTAGGACCTAACACAATATTCTACAATTGTGAAAAGAGATGTCATAATCCAATTGTAAAATATTTGAAGGTAGGTAAATGACGATTTACCAATTCCACCATGAAAAATAAAATAGATTATTAAGTTTTAATTGGATTGAAATTCCTAGATCCTTTGAGATTCATTGAACTTTTCAATGGCATGTTTAAATCTCGATTGTGCACTTCAAGTTTGTGACCAGGATGCCGAGGATCACAAACAAGGTGTGAATAACCATGCAAATTAGCTTGGTACACCCAATGTTATAAATCACTTAATCATTGTGCCGGTTAACCATACACGCTCAATCGATCTATGATTAACATCAAGCTACCCTTTTCCACAAATTGTC
The DNA here is from genome assembly GCF_051521515.1 of Lactuca serriola. Lineage (NCBI taxonomy): Eukaryota > Viridiplantae > Streptophyta > Magnoliopsida > Asterales > Asteraceae > Lactuca > Lactuca serriola. The sequence continues at coordinate 137,544,361 of NC_136416.1, forward strand.
AGTCTCAGATTAGTGTGTCGGTTAACCACACACGCTCCACTAACGACTTAACAAGGTACAAAGTGTAATTTCGAGGATTAGCACCATTTTCACATTTTCCTAAAGTAACTAAGATTGGGAATTTAATAAAAGTTTAGTTACTTTATATTTATCATTATACTTTTAATGAGGGATAATTAATGTTCTATCCTACCCGTTCGGCTAACGACCCTCCACCAGTCAAGGAAGCGGTGGGTGAGAGTGGACACCCATTAAACCACCATTTTATAGGCAGTAACCTTATACCCCCCCTTATAGACCATCTTCGTGAATGAGGCCTACTAACAGTATTATACTTTATAATATTATAAGTTTAATAATATATATATATATATATATATATATATATATATATATATTTATATTATTAGACTTATAATATTATAAAGTATAAGGGTTGAATTTTAACTTTTAAAACTCAAGGGTTTGGAATTAAAGTTTCATTAGTGAAACTTTACAAATTCCAAACATGAGGGAAAGTTTTGAAACTTGTCAAAACTCTTGGTATTCATAACTTATGAGTTTAATGCACTTTTAAAGATGAGATCTTCCATTTTCCATAACTTGAGGACAAGTTACGGATGTCATTAAAATTCATTTAGATCAATTTCCAACAATTAAAATTATCATATAATTCAAGATTGATCTAGCTAAACTCATAAACAAGATAATACAAGTCAACAATTTGCAAGCAACTTTGTCTATCATATAAATCAACAATTATCTTGTAATTGGATGAGGATGATCACTACCATATTAGAAAAAACAGTTTTATGATTCAAAAAAGTTTGTGGTAATGATCCTAATCCAATTCTGGCCAAAAACCTCGAATTTATGCAATCAGAGCCTGCAACTCGTCGAGTGCATGAACTGACTTGTCGAGTTGCTCTGTTACTGAGTGGACTCGTCGAGTCAGCCAGTGGACTCGGCGAGTTCATCAGTTAGAGGCCAAAAATTCGATTTTTTTCAACTTTGGAAAATAACAAGCATCAAGTATAATAGAAAACAAACCTGGCTCTGATACCACTATTGCGTTTTGAGCACTATAACACTCCTATGGTGCACATGCAACCCTAAATGATTTGGATCTATGTTTTCTCTAATTATACAGGCATTTTCAATTTTTCCAAAACATTCTCCTTAACTAGCATACAATTTGATCAATTGAACAATACAACTAGTTAGATGACTTACCTCTTAGATGGACTTGTTGTTCTTGACCTTTGAAAGCTTGAGCACCCCAAGTGTGATGCCTCTAATGGTTCATAACGACCAATATGCAAGAGGAGGCTTGAGCGAATAAGTTACTTAGCTAAAAATCAATATCAAACTTCTTAGAATGATGGTGTAACCGATTTTGATCATGAGGGTGTGGTTTTATAGTATATCAAAGGCTAGGGTTACACCTTGTAAACCCTAATTCTCCATGACCTTTCACATTCTTATGCTCCATGGGTTTAACCTCCATGGACTATCCATGGATTGTCTCATTGGCTTAGCCCATCCTAAATAACCATGGATCATTAGCCAACACTATAATAATCATTTATTTACACAATCAATCCCTATATCTTTAATTAGTCACTTTTGACTAAAAAATTAATTCCATATTAGTTGTTGATCAATACTGATTAAATTATATGGTTTCATATTAATATATTATACTTATAATATATTAATAAATCATAAATAACCTTATTCTCAAAAGTGCATCCTATCAAATTGCACTGGTAAAGGCAACCCAAAAGGACCATGCTACAATCGGGTCAAGTACATCCCGGTTATAGTTATGGGCGTAGACACCTAATCCATTAGTTGTTGATAATGTTTCGAATGCAGGTAAAGGATCTGAAACGGATGATGTATTAGAGGATGCATCTTTAGATTTTGACCCATCATATCCATCAATGGATAAATGGATACGTATTCATCCAAAGGATTAGGTTCTTAGAGATCAACATGCTGGAGTCAAGACACGAGCACTAATTCGAGCTAAGAATGAAGTACTTAATGTTGACCAGGAATATTGTATGTTTAACATGTTTATTCCAAAACTTGAACACAAAACAGTAAAGGTTGCATTAGAACACTCAGATTCAGTTGTTGTAATGCAATCTAAACTGGTAGAATTTGAACGAAAAAAGTTTGGAGGTTAATTCCTAAACCAAAGGATGTTTCGTTAATTGGGGTAAAATGGATTTTTACGAATAAGACCGATGAATAAGGTAATGTGGTTTGAAATAAGGCAAGATTAGTTGTTAAATGTTATTCTCAACAAGAAGGAATAGATTATGAGGAAACCTTTTCCCCTATCGCAAGACTCAAGGTTGTTAGAATTTTTCTTGCGTATGCAACACATAAAGATTTTGACTCTATCAAATAGACGTCAAGTGTGAACTCGTAAGTTTAATATTGGAGGAAATGGTCTATGTCGAACAACCCATCATCAATGATAAGTATCCTGATTACTGTTATATTTTTGATAAGGTAGTTTATGGGTTGAACTAAGCACCCCGTGCCTGGTACGCAAACTTAAACAATTTTATGAAAGTTTCTAAATTTAAACAAGGATCAATTGATCCCACATTATTTTGAAAGACAGTTGGGAATCACCTAATGCTTGTACAAATTTATGATGATGATATAGTTTTTGGTTCAACTGACCCTTTGTTATCAAAGGAATTTGAGGAGCTTATGAAAAGCAAGTTCGAAATGAGCATGATGGAAAAAATTAATTATTTTATGGGTTTACATATTCGATAAAGTAGGGAAGGTATCTTTATAAATAAGGAAAAATACACACGCAAACTTCTTGAGAGATTTGGGATGACGAATAACACAAAACGTAAAGTACCGATGACAGTTGGAACATGCTTGAATCCTTCGTTGGACAAGCAAATAGTAGACTTAACTACGTATCGAAGCATGATAGGTCGCTTTTATACTTAATTGCGATTCGACCTGATGTCATGTTTGCTTTGTGTAACTGTGCCAGGTACCAATCAAACCCAAGAGAACCCCATCTTAATGTTGTGAAGAACATATTTCGCTATCTCAAAGGAACAGTTTCGTTGGGTCTTTGGTATCCTTTGAATACATGATTCTTTATACAAGCTTTCTCAGACGCTGGCCTAGGTGGATGTCAACTTGATCGCAAAAGCACAACATGAGGATGTCAATTGTTGGACAGGAAGCTTGTAAGCTAGCAATCGAAGAAACAAACATGCGTTTCGATTTGTACAACAGAGGCAGAGTATGTGGCTGCAACTTTCACTTCTCTAGTTATCGAGATACAAAGTGAACTATGAGATTATGCAATCAATATGAAGAAGATTCCTTTATATTGTGATTCACAAAGTGATATTCGCATCAGCCATAATCCAGTCCAACTTTCCAAAACAAAACACATTTCTCTTTGCTATCACTTTATAAAAGGCCATGTCGAAGACGGGAACATTGAGGTTCATTTTGTGAAAACAACGAATCAACTTGCCAATATATTTACAAAACCTTTAGATGAGAAATCATTTTTAAGGATTTTGAACGGTTTAGGAATGATCGAAGCAAATTTTGTTCCTGGTTCTTCTTGATTGACAAGATTTTGATTTGGTTAGAGTGTTACTGAAGTGTTTAGAGGTTACTGTTCATGATTCTGCGTTCACATATGTTCGGTTTTGAAATTCATCTAAATTGTTCTGAGCTCAATTCGCTTTGTGGGGGAGAAAGCTGTTCGATGTACAATATTTTTGGGAGTTGCTACTTCTTACATCCAACGTCACTGGTATCACTTTATTAGTTTGTTTTCTTTGTTTGATATTTTTTATATCAAAAATCAAAAAAGGTTTCCTTATTTTTGTCTTTAATTTTCAAAAACTAAAAGTCCAAAAATATTTTCTTGTTTTTATTTCATATTGTGTTTAACCATTCGTTGCTCATTGTAACAACATGGTGTGGTGGCGAATGCTCAACGATCATATTAAAAAGTGGAACAAGTATTATTTCGAACTAATGTCCTAGTTAGGAGTCCTTAGAAACATGATGTAGTATGTTGACGTCAAGCCTCATAGACTTTATGTGTTCGAAGCCTTAATGGATCTCTCACTATGAGTGTTCCGTCCCAATCACGCTATATTCACATTAGTCGAAGAGCTACCTTTCTCTTCTCATATTGAGTAAAGAGATTTCTACAATGTCCATATATTTCGTAGAGGTACAAGGAGTTTCTTTAACCAATGTTTTCACTAACACTTTCTTGATGATCATACACATCACTACATATCCTCGAGATCTTCGGAAGAGTAACATTCCCTGAGATGCAAGACCAAAGCTCTTCATCGAGTCCATTCAAATAATCTTGCATACGATCAGACCACTGATCATAGTATTCTGGAATGAGCATGGGGATCTTCGTTGAAGATCCTAGCAGATGAGAGTATGAAGTCATCGAGTTGAGATTGAAGTTCGCCATTGATGTACAGAAGAAAATTTTGAAGTATTTTTGAGAAATCAAAGAGATTTTGAAAGCAAATTGCTGAATTGATCAACAAAATCAAGTAGAACACTCAATTCAACAAATCAGTTGCAGAATCAAATAACAACTGAAGATCTAGAAAACTTTTTCACGTCAAAAGGTGCAGAACTTTTTGAATCAGAAATTTGATTCAAAACCTTTTGAACCAGAATGAAAATTAGATCACAGATTATGATTCCTGCTCTGATACCAATTAATGAAGTGTTGAATTAAGTATGAATCACATCAGAGTTATATGAATATAGAAAGATCGCACGATGTAAATATGATCTAGTTTCAGCTCTATTATGCTTTCAACTGTTATAGAGAGAAAAATAGCAAGTTGTTCAAAGACTCTTATCTAACTCTAAGTAATGTCCCTATTTATAGGAAACGAGAAAGCACACAAAAAATTACAAGGACTAAACAGTACGCTTCGTTACATAAAAATGCCTTGTAAAATAAACTTAGGTCTTCGATATATTACAACTGGTCTTTGACCCCTTACATAATTGTTTTTATGATTCAAATGTCAAATTGTATGCTAGTTGTAGACTTCATGCTTTGGATAATTTTTGTTGCATGTATAACTAGAGAAAACTTAGATCCAAAGCATTAGGGTTGTATGTGCACCATAGGGATGTTAGAGTACGTAAAACCCAACAGTGGTATCAGAGCCATGAGTAGTTTTCTGTTATATAGATGAATTGTTTAATTGTTCAAAGTTGAAAAACCTGAAATTTTTTTGTCTGACTGCTGGACTCGATGACTCCCATGAGTGGACTCGACGAGTTGGCTCACATGACCATGAACTCGACGAGTCCATATCCTGACTCAACGAGTTGGATCATTAGATGGCATATTTTTCGAGCTTTTGGCCTGTTTTGGATTAGGATCATTACCACAAAATGTTTTGGCTCATAAAATTCGATTTTTACTGATATGGTAATGATTTTCCCCATCCAATAACATGATGATAGTCAAATTCTAAGATAATTACTTGATTTTGTGAAAAACTAATTATTTGTAGAATTTGAAATTATCTAGCCATATGAATTGAATTAGTTCAAATTAGTAAAAGATAAAATTATATGATTATTTTATTAGTTTAAAATTTGAACTAAATGGCTTTGAAGAGTTTCATAACTTGTCCTCAAGTTATGGAGCTTGAAAGTCTCTTTTTATGACTAAAGAGAGTTCTAAAACTTGCCATCAAGTTTTGGAACTCAAAAGTTTTTTTAAGAAGTTACAAAACTTGCTATCAAGTTAGGAAATCAAGAGTTTTTGAATTAAGCTTTGGGATTTGAAGATGTTAATTAAAAGGTTTTAATTTGAAATATCGAATTCTAAAACATCTAGTAATTGAAAGGTTTCAAAAAGGTGCAACTCTTGGGTTCATAATTTAAAAATTAATTAAATAGTTTTTAATTTTGAATTTTTTTTATAACCTTGATGCTTTGAATAGTTCAATTACACCTTATGGGCTTTATTAAATTGATTAAAATGTTTAATTAAAAGAGAATTAATAAATCCACAATCGTATGGTTTAAAGTTAATTAAAATATATGTTTAATTTATTAATAGATTAAACCACCTAGTATTTTAAAAGTGTAAAATACACCCTTATACTATATAAAATTAAAATTTTAATATATTATATATGTATAAGTAAAAGGTCAGTCTCACTGTTAGTAGGCCTCATTCACGAAGCTGGTCTATAAGGGTATACACTTTTACGCACCACACCCTTGACTAGTGGAGGGTCGTTAACCGTACAGGTTTGACATGACATTTAAATCCTCAGTAAAAGTATAATAAAACATAAAGTAACGAAACCCTTATAAATTCTTAATCTTAGTTACTTTAGGAAAAATGTGAATTTGATGCTATTCCATGAAATTGCACTTTGCACCTTGCCAAGTCATTAATGGAGCGTTTGTGGTTAACCGACACACTAACTTGGACTAATAAAGGTGGAAAAGGGTAGCTCGATGTTTGTCATAGATCAATGGAGTGTGTGTGGTTAACCAACACATTGATTAGGTGATAAATGACTTCGAGAGTACCAAGCTAATTTGCATGTTTATTCACACCTTGTTTGTGATCCTCGGTATCCCAGTCACAAACTTGAACGACATAATCGAGATTAAACTTGTCATTGAAAAGTTCAATGTATTTCAAAAGATCTAGGAGTTTCATTTAAAACTTAAGTCGTTTAAAATTTCGTTTTTGTGGTGGCATTGGTAAATTGTCATTTACCTACCTACAAATAGTTTGCAATTGGATTACGGCATCCCTCTTCCAAATTGTGAATTATTGTGTTGGGTCCTAGCCTTAATATTTCATTTGGGTATTATATTAAGGACTTAAATCAACTTAAATTTCTCCCTTGTAGATGTCTGGTTCTGACAACTATGGTCTTCCCAAATATTTTGGAAAAAGCTTTCCTCATGAAGATGATGTTCCCAAAAATCATAATTCACTTTCTTCACCTCCTCCAACAATTCTCCCCGACCCACATGTTCGTCGACTTGAAAAGTTCAAGGTCACTCAAGCCCTATTGGCAAGAAAACATGAAGATGAAAGGTCTGTGTGTGCACATGTCTTGGAAATGAAGTCACATATTGATAGGCTGGGAATGTTAGGAGTCATTGTGTCGAGGAAGTTGGCTGTTGACTTGGTTCTTCAATCACTTCCTAAGTCATATAGTGAGTTCATTAAAAATTACTATTTGACAGACCGCGGCGTGACCCTTATCGACCTTACCTATTTGCTAATTGCTGCTGAATTAGAAATGATTTGGCGCACCGATAAAGCAAATTTGATTATAAGATCTACTTCCCAAACTTCAATGGACATTGACAATGGAAACATTAGAAGTCTAGAAAAGTCTTATCTTCCCAATGGAAAGGGATAAGCCATGGTCAAGCCGTTTGACCAAATGGTAAAGAGAAAGGCTAAGTTTGAGATTGTCCCGTGTACCATTCCGAAAGAGTCTGTTTGTTTTTACTGCCAAGAAAAAGGGCATTGGATATGGAGCCGCCGTATCTACCTTAAGGACCATAAGGATGGTAAATTCAAAATGTATGACTTTGCTTCAAGTAAGTCCACTATCTAACTCTATTACGTTTCTATTTGAAGATTCTTAATACATGATGTAATGAGATCACATTTTGATGTTTTGTAGGATCGAAGAAGAGAAAGGAGGCTTAAAAAAAGAGCAGGCTGAATCTGATCGCGAAGAGATGGATTTCGGTCGCATGATTCGATGATTAGAGTTTTGAAATGCTGCTTAGGAGTTATGATAGATTGCTTAGAAATATGTAGTAACATGGTTTTCATATGTATTTGCATTGTAAGGACAAGTTTTCCGCATTTTATAAATAAAGAAATAATTTTATTTTATCTTATTTTATATTTCCTTGCAATGACATTCGTGAAAATTGATGTTTGTATGTTTCTATTTTTAGCAATATGGATTTGATTCTTTTGTTCGTGGTAGTGTTAGAAATTTACCAAATAAGGAAAGATTCTCATCACCCAAGTTTCAATTGGACAAAAATTTGAAATCATGCAACTAGTGTTGTGTGATGAATGAGAATTTTTATCTTTGGGAAATTAAGACTAATTCCTTGTTCACATATAGATGTGAGTCAAGTGAAGGACTAGGGAATCTAGTACAAAATTTTGTGTACTGGTCTAGGTCCACCATAAAGAACGATAAGACTATTCGTCATGATTTACTGAAGTTAGTAAATATGGTTATACTTACAAGATTAAGTGTAATTCTGAATTATTGAAAAAGTTTCAATGTATAGCAGAACGAATAAGAAGAATCAATTAGGCAGAAAGATAAAAGTTTCTCCAATCTGAAAGGAAATGAGAGTACTTTAGTATCGTGTTTTATGATCATCTTAATGATTATGAAAACCATATCACAATTAATCCTCTAAGGACACCTTAATGCATTTGTATGGCTAAGAAGAGGAATTAGGAATTGTTGAAATGGTTAAATCAATTAAGATGAGTCATACTTCGTTCCAAAATCGATTCCTAGAGTCATTCTCCAAGATTATGACTTGAGTCAAATATCTTAAGTAGGCTTGTAGCACATTTGAAATTGGTAGTTGTGATGTTAAGATAAGACAAAGACCAACTAAGACCAATTATATGAAGTGTCATTCTTGATAAGAATCTGCACTAACTATTGGATTTTTTTTTGTCAGGAATGTTTCTTGACACAGAATCTTATATGTTAAGAGGCCAGTTGGAGTCTTAAATATCTTGAAAAAAGTTTCAAGAACTAATAAAAGATAAACCTATTATTTATCACTAGCACACGAATTGAGGTTGATAACCTATCGTGTTAACATATTCTTGTTTCTGTGCCTATTCCATTTAGTTTGACTATGCATGTGAGTTTTATGAGTTCTCATTTGAATGCATAAGGCAAAGCACCTTGATCAATGAAAAGTACATTAATCTGTAAGGGTGAGATGCTCAATAACTTGGAAGCAATGGTGAGAACCTCGTGCTACCAGATGGCAAAAAATTAAGATCAAATTAGTTCATTCCATATGAGTTTGAATTTGTCATAGACGTTGTCTTATGATAATGGTTGGAAATGACAGATTCACATGGATAGGAACACATACACCATTAAATCTAAGTGGTAAGGTTTCTCTCCATTTCATGAAAATGATTGTGAGGAAACGCTTTCACTAAGTAGATTTTAAAGAGTTAGCAATTGAGATATTTGAATTCTCAAATTCAATTATGATTACGGCATCGCTCTTCATAGCTCGAATTGTGAGAAATGGAAAAAAGTCTAAAATAGTTTAGACACACATATGAGCTATCTAAGGAAAGGTGTAAGAGTTTGAGAAGCATAGATAAAGTCCTATCGAAACATCTCGTATTAGAAATCTGAACTTTGGTATGAAAGTCAATTAGTATTGATTTCTAAAAGGTCCAGCTGTTTCTAGAGTACATGTTAGAGCTAGTGGGAGCATAAAAGTTATGCTAGTAACAAAATAATTGTTATACTAGTGGGATCAAGATTATTATGTGAATTGTTGCAAGTTAGCACTAATATTTATAGGAAAAAAAGTTCTAATTTGCAAAGTTGCAAAGTTTGAAAAGTTGTTTCGCTATAGTAAGGGAGAGGATACTTATACTTTATTTCGAATCTAAGAGTTTAGATTGAAGTATTAATCGAACTTAGTCATGGATATATATGAATAACATGTTGAAATATTTCAACATTGGAAATTCTATATATGAAAATATTATAGCAAAAGACTGGTCAAGTATCATGTCTTTATGTAAGACATTGTGAATCGTGTCCCATATGCTTCAGATATAGGATCGATTGCATATGATATAAGAGGAAAAAGGGACTAGATTCGGATATGACTAAAGTTATTAAACAACTGTTAAGGACAATTCAAGGTTCGCTAAGGATTGGCCAGTTGTGGGCAGTTGGAAGTATAGTAATGGATGGACCATATTGACGTAATTATGAATAGACAGGATTCTATTTATAATGAGTTGTCATATGGCATATATGGAAATGTCTCCATAATAGGAGATGGATATTAAGAATCTATTTATCCAAGACTTGGAATTGTTTTGTTATCAATCTCCAAAGGAATACTTTGTAATATCATTGACAAAGTCTCTGTTACTTTTATACCTCAACATTACAAAAGGATCATTGCATGATAGTGGAAAGAATTAGGTGTTTTTACACTAAGGATTTGGAATTGTGAAATGAGTATCGTTGAAGTGTAACTGATCTATTTCACAAAGAAAGGACCACTAGGTAAACATAGTGTGCATGCTTGGAACATGGAATAACTATTGTTTTAATTCAAGTATTAAGTTGATTAATCGAAACATTATACAATGAATAATGTGTGATCAATATGGTGATTAAATAAAAGGTGTTTTATTTATATTAAAAAGTTTTGAGACTATATTGGATTCGATTATTCTTGTGTTTGAGTTTGCATGTTTTGACTTCCTGGATAATAAGATTATTCAAAACTATCCACAGTCGATCATACTTTGGAAGTAGGTATTGAGGCAAGAATGTCATGAATCCGTCTGTAGATTGTCTAAGTGTTAGACATAGCACATGTTTGCTACAGTATTCATGAGTACCCTTGTAATAAGATTTGAGTATTAAATTAAACTAACGCTCATTTGAATCACTTCATGGATTTTATCATGAGTGATTAGTGAGATGATAATATCTTATATTCTTGAAACAGAGACATATAGTTGTAGTTTACAAGTCAGTTGCACATTGATAATATGTAAACACACCAGTAACTTGTTGTCATAAAGCATATTATTGTGTGTGATTTGATGAGTAAATAAAACAAGCATATGAGTCTAAGTTTATTTGTTCCCTATATCCTAAGAGGGATAAAAGTGATATTAGTGGGCCTCTCGATGATTAGTGATGACAACCCTAAGCGCTTGGCCAAGCCTGGACTGATTTGATTTGTTCAATTAGTCAGTCGTCATAAATTAGAAATCGGGAAACAACAAATGGACAGAGAGAATTATTATAATCCATGTCTCAGTCCATATGATATCTAGAATGTAGGAATATATGATCCCTTATCTAAATAGCACGTCAGAGTTCGACAATGGCTTTTAAGAGCTATGATTGCGTCAGTTTTTAAGTCGTACTTGCAGTTATAGTTATTAGACTTATCCAAGGGGGAGACTGTTGGATTAGGTGTCTAAGCCCATAACTATAATTGGTATGTACTTAACCCGAGAGTAGCATGGTCTATTTCGGGTTGCATTCACCAGAACAATTTGATAGGATGCATATTTGAGAAAGAGGTTATTGGTGATTTATTAGTATATTATAAGTATAATATATTAATTGAGGAATCATGTTATTTAATTAGTATTGATCAAGAATTAATTCAGTGGTCAAAAGAGACTAATTAAATTAACATGGACTGATTATGTAAATCAGTGATACATGTGGTTTGGGCTATTGATCCATGATGGGCTAAGTTTATGTAAGAATCTATGAAGAGTTAGTCCACATGGATTATGGATCATAAGCCTAAGTGTAAGAATTAGGGTTACATATGACTCATGGATTCTACACTATATATATATGTAACCCTTTGGCCTAAAATTGGATACACTAGTGATCTTAGAAATACTATAGCCGAGTTTGAGTGCTTCATAACCTCTCTCTTAAGTTCTCCAATTTTTGGTGGTGTTTTGTGAACCATCTGAGGCATCACACTTAACGTTCTAAGTTCTTAAAGGCCAATTACAACAAGCTATAACAAGAGGTAATCTTCTAATTGTTTTTTATGATTCAAATGTCGAATTGTATGCTAGTTGTAGGCTTCATGCTTTGGATAATTTTTGTTGCATGTATAACTAGAGAAAACTTTGATCCAAAGCGTTAGAGTTGTATGTGCACCATAGGGATGTTAGAGTACATAAAACCCAACACAAATCTCCCTCACTTAAATTAGATTTTGTCCTCGAAATCATTCCTTACCATCCCCAGGCATGCTAGACTGCCTGAACAACACAACCACAATTTCAATCATACCACAGCCTTCCCACGACTACCGAACCCAAGCTCAGCAGAACTCTCCAAAACCGATGAATGAATCCTTAAACCCTTGCAGAAAACCATTTCTACCTTACCCGAAACCCGAATTCTGAAGTCTCAAATTGCTCTTACTCCCCGACAGACCACCCATGCTGATTTGCTACCTTGCCAAACCTCAATGAAATCTAGACGAAACAAAATGCTTCCAACCCTTGATTTTCTTGACGCTTCCATACGGAACAAATTCACTGGCCATATACCGATGCATAACACTTATACTTGACAAAAGAATCAGATAATCCTTCGAATGACAAACGAATCCACACATGAGTCCCAAAACACTAACACTGCCTTGACTTCTGTCGATGCCCCCTAGCTGTTTTCCAAATGCAGTCGAGGCCCTCCCTGGTCCCAACTTGTCTGCTACTAACTGAAACACCAGATTCCCACCCGATTGCTCAGTTAAAAGGCACACACAATTGCTCCACGCAACTTCCGAATTATGATACAAAGAAGAAAAAGGATCGAATAATCATTGTATGATGAAAAATGAATAACCGCCTATTTTTTGTGTTGTGTACTTAGGGTTATACACTATACAATCAACTATAAAAAAATTGTTTATCAATTTCTATAATGAAAGCCTCATCTGGAAATAATTAACCAAGCTATCTTGCCACATATGGCTCCAACCGATCATAACAGCCTGACAAACCTGATGCTACCAAAACCAATGCTAAAAGTAAATGCTACAAGACCATTGTAGTCTTATATCACAATTGACTCCCAACGACATACCACTTCCTGGTTCCATGCATGATGTGGTCTTCCCACAGCCTTACGAACTGACCTACCCTGGTCTAACCCATCTGAAGAAATCCATGACCAATCATATAATGAAATCCATCTGAAAATCTGAAACCCCATGCTTGTTCGACCCCCACACAGATAGAACCAACCTCAAACACAAGAGCCTGATCTGCCAACAAAATTTAAACCATCTTTTAACCCGGAACCCTTCCATTCGTATTCCTTAATTCCTACCCTACAAAAGAGAAGGCCTGGCACATAAACACCCATGATTCCAAACGTAAATTCCCACCAAGAACCATCTCGGTACCCAACTTATAACCCAAGATCAAAGGATCTCCACTTGCATTTCACTCAAAACCTTCCGATTCACAGCAACCCCTCACTAAACTGGGGTATAGAGATTCCCAAACCATCTCTGAGACTACCTGTCTCACACCTAGTCCAACTACCATGTTCCAAAGAGTCCAAATGAGAAGGCTTCCTTGCCCAAACATCCATCTGCACCACTTACTGACCACACACTCGATCCTAAAACCAATGATCCAATAGCTTGACCTAACGGTCTCTTCTAGGTCCCACCTGCATTTCCATAATCATCGGGCCTTGCCCATGAGTCCCACCCATCTAGAGCTATACAAGCCCGACTCCTCCCCGGACACCAGTGGTCCTCAACCTAAAACAGATAAATACTCCTCAAAAATCCTGAACGGCGTGCCCTAGGCACGAACTGATTTCCCCTATACTCTTGTGACCACCTCCAATGATAGTCTACTTGGAACTGGTGAATACTATGATCCCATTGTAGTCTTACAACACTTCTAACCAACCATGGTATCCACCCATGGACTTACCATACCTAAACCAATACAACCCCACTCATCCTGAGCTGAAACCTGCATCCAACTGCATCAAATCAGATGTTCGGGACATATTCCAAATTCCAAAGCCTTCATCAGACAAGAACAGGCAGTGAGGCTCTAACACAACCCTCAATCTGAATCCATCCACAAACATGCTATGCATAACAAGAAGATGCCGACCAGCTGTTGGGAGTTCCCTGAACTCCCACTTACACAACCTTAATCTAAACAACCACTTGGGTCATCTCTCATCTTGACCAGGATGTGAAACTTGCCCTAGTTCCACACCCGATCTAACACCCGAAATATCTAATTGATTTTCCCCAACTTGGATTCGACGAAGCTCTTTTATCCCATTATTCTGATGGATTCCCAACCCATTATTTGGTCTAAAAATATGGTTTATACTTTACTTCTCTAGCAAAACATATTTTTGTAACACCCCAAAACTGAGAACGGCGGAAATGTTCTGGGGTGGATGACGTCATGTCAAGTATCACAACATATGTAGTATAGTAATCAAAGTACAACAATCATTGCATTAATAGTAATAATTTTACATAGGTTACATTTACCGATAACATTAAGTATATACAGAGAATAACATATAGTGCAACTCGGTACAAGGCTGTCTTCATAAAAGCACCCGAAGTGTACCTATCTACTGACGACCTGAGAATACAAGTTATTTTGAAAACGAGTATCAACATTTTTAAATGCTGGTGAGTTCATAAGTATTTAATGACATTGGTATAAATACATGTTTTCTTTCAAAATAATCGCATAAGAATAGTGGTTTAGAATTTACTGAGTTTTAGAATCCTTTCCAGAAAATCCCATATTTTCTAATAAAAAGTAGTCTTCTACCAAGACTTAACTGTTTTATGTTTATGAACTCACCTGACGTGGGTGATTCGGACGAACGGATGGTATAGGATGCTAAGTGTCAAGTGAGGACTTGGCCACACACGCGAATCCTATTTAACATGTAATGATACATTTAAGTATCTAATTAGTCATTTAGCAACTAATTATGAAAGTAAGGACATCCTAAAGCATGAAAACACTTTGCTACAAGTGTTAGGAGTACCAAGGGTTGCATATATAGAGAGTATGGCCTCACATTGGAGTTTACTCCTCAAATGGTGGCCCTTAGGGGTGTTTACGGTTTTTAGACCACTTCCCCCATGAGTTTAAGGTTGTAAACTCATTGGAATGGTGTGTTTGTGTGCTTCAAGGTCTCATGTTTCACAAAGGAGTGCTCTAGGGTTGAATCAAAGGCTTAGGAAGCGGTTAGGGATCGAAATCGCACACTTTTTGGAGTTTACGGTCCTTGGACCATCTTTGGGAGTTTACTACCGTAAACTCATGGTTACTCCAACCATTTCGTGATTTGTGGTTCATAGACCAAGCATGCAAGTTTCTATCCCTTTTATCCAAGCATTAGAAGGTGTTAGGGGCATCAAAACACCCTTTGGGGGTGTTTACGGTTTTGGGAGATTCCCAACCCGTAAATCCATGTTCTTGGAGGTTTTTGGTGATTTCTCTTATGGATTACTAGCACACTAAGCAAATAACTAGTTAGGGAGGGTACACTTACTTATATGAAGCTTGTAAGAGTGATTAGAGCCCTAAAAACACAAATGTGTTATTGGTGTTCTTGGTGCTTTGAAGATCACTTGAAGATCTAAGAAAAAGGTAAGATTTCATGGATGAAATCGTGTAAAGACACTAGATTAAGTGTTATATGAACGAATCTAGGAAGAAAACACTTACATTTTGGCGGATTTGACAGAATGATTTTATGATAGTTGAGAGAAAATCTTGAGTGTTCTTGAGGTGGGGAGTGAAAAGTGAAGAATGGAGGGTAAACTCATGATATATGCATGAGTCCATGCCAAAGGGAGTTTACGGGCCAAACACCCTTGTTTGTCCGTAAACACCTAGCCAAGGTGTTTATTGATTTATCGTTATACAAAACACCTAACGGACACTTCCATTTAATTGTCCGTTCGACAAAAAATTAAAATAAAATACTTGAACGGGCTTAAATCCGGCCAAAAATGTTTTGGGATGAATTTGGATAACTTTTAATGTGCTTGATTGCGGAGTTTATACGAATGAAAATTTCGGGTGTTCACATGATCCCCCCGTTAGAGGGAATTTCGTAGCGAAATTAGAGTTCAAGCACACACACACGCAACTGATATTGAGCGAAGCCAAAGATTAGAATGCTTTAGACTCAATAGGTCTTCTCGCTCCTAGATGAATTTTGGTCTTCGCTTGGTGTTCCAATGAACCTTTACTAACGGAATGCGATTTTGTTTCGGTCGCTTGACCTCTCGGTCCATGATCCCTATAGGTTCTTCTAAGAATTTGGGCTCTCATTGATTTCGATCTTGATGAGTGGGATTTCGAGTGTCACGTCGGACAAGCACTTTTTCAAGTCTAAGACGTGGATAGGTTCGGGTGGAATTTATGGAATTCCAACAGAAGTTGTGGTCCGACGAGGGTTGGACCAATTCTTATCAAGAATCTCGGATGGTCCTACACTCTTGGCAAGATAGAGTTTTTCAGTACTTAGAACATAATGTACTTCCATGGTTAGATCATCACTTGGCGTGATCGCCATTCTAAAGTTCCAAAAGTTCTTTCACACTGGGAGTGTATTCTCCAGTTTGGTTCTTAGAAGGCTTGGATCATTTTTCGTATTCGCACTTCTTAATGGTTGGCTTTCGGAGGTTTTTTGGATCATAAGATGTATCGGCTATGTTCTGGCCTCTATTGGTTACATGACATCTATCTCGACCTAGCGCAAAATGGACCTGCAATTCTAACTCTTGAGGTGTTTCTAACGGAAGATAGGGGGTTTTACCAGACGATGCTTAGAAAATATAAATTTTCATTATCATCTTATAGATGCTTTCACACCACAATCCCTAAACGGAAAGAATCATGCTCTTACTCACTTCACTGTTTCATGGATAGCAGTCTCCGATTAGGGCTAACTTAGCCCTTAAAGATTTCCTGAAGTGCTGGACTATTTCAGGAGGTGGTTCTACTATCTCTTTTGAGATAGAATTCTTTGGAACACCTAGTAGTTCAACGAATCTCTAAGACATGTCCCATTCTCCAATGGGTCGGCTCCCTCCAGATCGTAGGAAGCGTGTGTTCTTTGTATAACCCATTGACTAACACCTAGACTGGTGTGGAGTCTACTATCTCTTTATGATCTAGGTTATAAGGCTTGATGCAACATACCATTTTACTTTATTCAAGTATCCATGGTTGCGGAGGTGGTCATGTGATTCTTAGCATTCTAGTATTTAACTTCGGAGAATGCAGTCTATCATCGATAGGGTGACGGTGACTTCTCTCGCATGATGAGGCGATGTGTCCTAGGCACCACTCGTCTGTAACTGGATGGACGAATTGCCTGAGTAGTGCGAGTATCCCTTGAAACTACTCTTCTAGTGTTTCAGAGTTTCCTCGATCTAGATTAAGTCTAGAGAGTGTAGGGTTCCGTCACTTGGAACTTCTAATTTCCTCATCCACTCTTCTCAAAGTTTAACCTGTCACAGCTCCCAGGTTTCCGGGATCTCTGCTGGGATGATTAATTCGTGGAGTTAAGCGCGAATGGATGGTCGTAGTCAATTCTTTGACTCTTACGACTTATGTTACATTCCTAGCTGAGGGCGTTAGCTACTATGTTGGCTTAACCGGGATGACAACAAATTTTGGATTTGTGTTCATTTTAGTAGCTCAACCCACAGTGGTTCTCTTGACTCTAGCTCCTTTTTCTATGGGATAAGATGAAGGGTCTTATTATAAAGTTCGTGATCGACCTCATACTCGATTGAATAACTAATACTCGGTGTATGCAAGTCGTATATAATTGGGATCTGACGGGATGTTCAGATGTGTGGCCCCACCCTAGACCCACAACCAAACGAGGAACAGGGAGTACGGAGGAAGCACACATCTTAAATCTTATTGATCCAAATTATATACCACTCTAATGCATATACTCAGTAGTAGTAAGTTAATCCCATGAGTTCTTTCTCTTGATTCACGAACCTGATTGTGCGATACTAAGGGTCTTTCTGGGGGATCTACTGAGTAGGCCTCGGGCGGTTATTGTCTTATGGGATACCTGTGGTGCCATTCGCTTCGGGTTCTATCTGTCTAAGGAGGGGTTGGTGAACAACGCGTGGTACCCTTCTCCTGGGTACTTCGGAAGGCTTGGATAAGAGAGAAAACTGACGGTTCGCATTAGGTTTTCTTATTAGGTTCGGAAGAATCTTTATTTGACGTAGAGGCTATGGTGAAAGTTCTCTTTACACAACACTAGGAATTTTCACATGGTCGCACCAAGTCGAACCATGATTGACGGCAGTGTTGAAATTAACCTACATCGACATGATATGGAATGAAGATCGATAGGACCATGTGCTGAATAGGGCACACAAGTTCTCAGCATCTTGGGTTTCGTCCATGGTATCTCTATCGCGGATACTTGGACCGATAGAATCCAAGCGGAACTATAAGGGGTCCTGATGTTTTGAAATAGTGTACTTTTCATGAATGGATTTCTCATGAGGCCTCTCTATAATCGCCTAGTATACACTAGTCATGCATAATTAAGATTATAAGGATTGTTGACTGAGCGACTTCACCCTAAATCCACAACCAAACAAGGAACAGGAGATAAGGCAGCATCACTCACTCGAGGTCTATCATTCTTAATTATAAATGGCCTTAACAAATATACCAAGCCATCATAGCTTTACCTGATGGATTTTTGAATTTTACAACAGTGCTGCGACTTTCGCCTTAACGAGAGAGTAATTACAATTAGGATTAATCATTTAATGTTTTCGGTTAGTTACTTAGGATTGAGAGACGTACCAAAATTCTACCGGGTTTATTGATGCTTCCTTAGGCATTTGGGTTAGACTCCTCCTGCGCCTTTGTCATTTCTTTCAGTTGGACAGTCCTTCTTGAAGTGCCCAATTTCACCACATAGGTGGCACACTAGACTGGTCCCCACATTGGTGGTTGATGTAATGAACTCAACCGGGGTTCTACAGAAGTGAGCGATATGCCCCTTCATGTTGCACCTAACGCATGAGAGTTCCCGATAGATACCATGATGATGGTAGTTACACTTGTTGCAGCAGGGGAGGTTTCCTAGGTATGGTCTTCTTGGAGTCGAGGCGGAAGGGTTGACAGAGGCATTGACCACTTCAGCTTGTTGCCCTTCGGAAGGTCCTTGAGTCGAGGTACTTCCCTCCTCGTTCTTAAACTTTCTCTTCAACGAATTTGGTTGGGATTCTTGGGTGGCTTTGCACACCGGTGCTGGTTGCTGTTGTCTATTGCTTTGATCGGGATTCCCGATAGGGCTCCTGATAATATTGGCATTCTTAGCATTCAGGTGAGCCATGACAGCTGCTACGGCTGCTGAAACTGCAGCTCGGAACGTAGCTTCATCGAATTGAAGGACCAATGTCTTACTAGCGGGTTGGTTACGTTTCTTTGGAGGCATGGTTTTCCCTACACGAAGAGGAATACAAGCTGATGAGAGACGATAGTTAACCCTAGATGTAACTTTCTTTACTATGATAGGCATAAATTTTCCCGCGCCTTGATTGATGGTTATCTGAGCGTCGACCTACATCCCTATGATGCAGTCTGAGTAACAAGGTAGAAGTTAGTGTATCGGAAAGCCATTAAATGGGTGTCGTTCCTACTAAATTATCTTTAAACTGGAAAAGTTCACTCTCTGGTTTTGAAAAGACCTGAGAGGAGTTCGGAACAAAGACAACGGAAGAAAAGGATCATGAAAATTTATGGCTAAACACTCTCAATCGAGGTTTTGAGATCCGATCTATTCGTATTACTTGCGACGGGAAACACGATTTTCCTGGCACATATTGTGAGTAGTGTAATAACTAACTCACTAAATTGTATTATTTTATGGATCTATTAGCGTGACGATAAGGGGGAAAAGACCCTTCTCAGGTTCCATGCATTGGCTCCCTCTGTCCACCTCTTATCCCTGACTGGAATAGGCGTCGGTTTTCTTCAGGTACTTACCTAGGGTTCTCTTCTCTTGTAGACATACTGAATTTCTGCTCCGCCTTACTTCTGATTCTGACTCTGAGTGCCATCACTTCATGGTGGATGAATGGAATCTTGGAAATTCAGGCGAATTCCCCACCGATGTCCCTAAAAGGTATAAGCATATGGGGGCTTCAATGGTCTCGACCCTGTTCATTAACTTCCAGATTGGAAACCTTCTCAATGAACCTCTTCTAGGTCTGAATCGACTCTCATGCCGATCACTGAAGTGGATAAGGTTTTCTAAAGGGGTTCGCGCGAGAATGGAAATGTCTAAAGAATCCTAAGAGATTGTTAAACATTTCACTGGATGATCCATATTGAGTCCTGCTACAATTACATAGAGTACACAAATTATATATAACTTAGATCTGATAGGCCTTCGAATATGTGATACTACTCTATATCCACATCCAAACAAGGAAATGAAGTAAAGCGAAACCACACATTCTCAGACTATGAGATCCTCACTATATATAACTTTGGGAGTGTACACTCTGTAATCATAGGTCTATCAATAAGGATCTTTTTAGTTTTTCACACAAGGTTCTTTATGGTTCCTAAAATATCCCTATGGTATTTTAATTACATGCTTGGTTCTTATCTTCTGAACATGATTCTGGGTTTATTGTGAGTCTTTTAGTATCCTAAAATATTCACATAGTATTTTAAACTTTATGTTTGGCTCTAGCATTCCTATTTGGTAAGTTTCAGATTTGTTGCAACATCACCATCATTCCCAAGCACACGTTAGTCGCATCTCGAATAAATGTAGTTGATCAGGTTACATTTATTCCAACTTATGATTACATAACTGCCCAGGTTTGACTGTAGTGGTCAACATCCAAAGACTTTTATTCTTATTCTTCTTGTGATACTTTGTTCGGGTATTTAGATTCTGGATGTTCTTACACTTTTGTAAAATGTGGTTATATTTTAAAGTATAATTCTTGGTAAGAGTGTTTTATCCCAATGTATTTATAGGCTGTATATCTTTTATGATTTGATATACTGAGCTCACTATAAACAATGCTCTGATACCAATCTGTCACACCCCAAAACCGAGAACGGCAGAAACGTTCTGGGGTGGATGACGTCATGTCAAGTATCACAACATATGTAGTATAGTAATCAAAGTATAACAATCATTGCATTAATAGTAATAATTTTATATAGGTTACATTTACCGATAACATTAAGTAAATACAGAGAATAACATAAAGTACAACTCGGTACAAGAAAACGAGTATCAACATTTTTAAATGCATGTGAGTTCATAAGTATTTAATGACATTGGTATAAATACATGTTTTCTTTCAAAATAATCGCATAAGAATAGTGGTTTAGAATTTACTGAGTTTTAGAATCCTTTCCAGAAAATCCCATATTTTCTAATAAAAAGTAGTCTTCTACCAAGACTTAACTGTTTTATGTTTACGGAGTATTTTTCCCCAAAGTACTATCATTATCAAAATATAGTTTCTACTCTAAACAATATGTGAGAAGATCACAAGCAAAAGTATTAGGGAAAATAATATTTTACTTCAGCAGTAACACTGCTGGCTAAAAGTAAATAAAACATAGACTCCAGGTGGTATTGAATGAACCAGTATGCCTCACAAAGTCTAAAAGAGTGAAATACAGACTCCAGGTGGTATTGAATGAACCAATACGCCTCGCAAAGTCTAAAATAGTGAAATATAGACTCCAGGTGGTATTGAATGAACCAATACGCCTCGCAAAGTCTCAAAGAGTGACTTACAGACTCCAGGTGGTATTGAATGAACCAATATGCCTCGCAAAGTCTAAAAGAGAATCTTTAATCCTAACTAGATTTATCAACATATTTAAAACGTGGACTAGCGTATAACTAGGAAGGTATATATATATATATATATATATATATATATATATATATATATATATATATATATATATATATATAAGGATTAGTTTATATATAGAAACATACCATGATTATACTTATTACCTTAAAGCCATGAATTATAAGGTAACTCTAGAGATACCCAAAAGCCATATTGAGTGACTATCGAATACTTGACGACCTGCTTGCGTCGAAGTGAAATCTGCATCGTGAGAATGTACCTCGTGTTTTGATTTCTATAAGCCATTCCTTTTACTAAGAGTATACGTTTTAGAGTCTAGATATAACTAAGTTCTCCTTCGTGAATGTTATAGTGGGTTTCTAAACTACACCTATTATAGTTTACTTGAGAGGTTATCTAGATGCCTTTTCTACCCAAAGGTGATGAATCTGCTGAGAGAACTTTTATGACCATATATGTATACATGATATATAAATAATATTTTAACGACCTTCGGACGGATAACCATTACCCTAAAGCTACATCCAAACAAGGAAAAGGAATTAAAGTTAGTTAGCCTTCCTAAGTCCTTTAAACATTATTTATATAACTATACATATACATGCATGCATTTAACAATACAAGAGTATAAAAAAAGTTTTGGTAAAACCTTTGGAAAACTTATAAATAAGAATTTATTAAACTAAAAAGGGATTTTTATACTTTTAAAGATATTTGAGAACAAGATTTGAAAACCTTGAGCTAGATAAACAGTTTCACATTTAGAAAATCTATTTGCTAGTCAGTTATTAATCACATGTGTTTGATATAATAACTTACTAGTTCAACTTGTATTCCCCCCCGTGAAATCATTTAAAATCATTTAACAGGTTGATTAAGGGGTATGAACTCACCTGACGTGGGTGATTCGGACGAACGGATGGTATAGGATGCTAAGTGTCAAGTGAGGACTTGACCACACACGCGAACCCTATTTAACATGTAGTGCTACATTTAAGTATCTAATTAGTCATTTAAAAACTAATTATGCAAGTAAGGACATCCTAAATGTCACACCCCCGAACCAGACGGCGGAAACGTCCGGGGGCTGTCGTGACTCAATTGAATACCATAACATTGAATATATATGAAACGTAACAACATTCGTCACCATGCATTAATATAGTACAACCAGTAGAGTTACATGAAGTACATTGTTTAAACATTACATTCCCAAAAATAAATTGTTCGATTCGTACATCAATAAACTGCAAGCCATCACTGAATATGATTTCCTTTGGTTCACTGGTTCCCTGAGAATACAAGTATTTTGAAAAACGTCAACATATGAAATGTTGGTGAGTTCATAAGTAGTGTTTGAAATCCAATGTTTGTATTGTTTGAAAACCACCAGAAAATCCGATATTTTCTGAAAATAGTATAGTCAAAAAGGTGTGAAGATCCATGGGTATGCTTGTTTGTTTCTATACTTGTAAAAATTGTTCATTTAAAATTGTATGCATTTCGAATCCGTATGTATTGAAAACCCTAGGAAAACCCGATGTTTTCCTGATTTCTTGAATTCCATGAAGTTACATTGAAACCATGGCATAGCGTGTAGTGTCAGTCCCAGGCGACGTTGGATTATTTTTGAGCATGATTATTTGCTACAAACACGCATTACACAAACGACCAGTTTATAGCTATACTAACGATCCCGTAGGCGTCGTCCGTATTAATCACGTTATCCAATCGCCCTGACTATGTGTAGTCCCACATCCGAAGAGAAAGAGGACACGAAGACCTCGATGACTCCATTAACCGGTTGGGGATAAAAAAAATGTACGAAGGGTCCCCGACCCGCCTCGCATGAAATGTAGACTTTACTAGCAATACCAAAGGACCCTTGGGGACCAGTAGTATACAAGCCATTGAAAGTCCATTTACGTTGTGTCAGATCGGTAAAACCCAACACTTCGTAAGATAAATGTCTTCGGGCCTTAAGATCAGGTCATTGGGCTAGCTAGGCTCAACGAACAAGATTTTACACTTTTGGGGCCCAAAGATGGTGCGTAGACGTCTGTGCACACTCGCATGTATATTGAATTCCCAAACGTTACTTGTATGAATCGTAGTGTCGTAGTGTCGTAGTGTTAGTAGTTTCGGATTTTTATTGGTTCGAGACCGAACCAATTCGTTTAACAACGACTTTTGGTATTGTAATGTATTGTATTTCGTCGATAGTCGCGGTGCCATCATTTGGTCAAATTGCGTGTATCGAGTTAGCCTTGAAAGTTTTCTGTTTTCAGCCCCTCATTGTTTGTAAAATTTACTTTTTCAACCCTTTAATTAAATACTTTCCGATTCGGTCCTTAAATCAATTTTCTTGACATTTTAACACCAAAAATCATTGAAGTTGATGTTTTTCAGCATATTTTTCAATGAAAACAGTTTAAGTCCCTGAAATTTCAGTTTTCTCGGTTATAACCCTTCTTTTCGCAACTTTGACAATTTTGGCCCAAATTGTAAATTTTTTGCAACTTTGGTCCTTTTTAAATTCAAAAAGCATTTTAAACCTTTGAAAAGGACTTGGAACACTTATAGTCCACTGTTTTACAGAAAAACACAGTTTTGGCCCTCCAAAACAGAAAATCTCGCATAATGGGCCTCATTGGGCCGAAAATGTCATTTTTAGCCCATTAAGCTTGAAATTTATGTTTTTAATCCTCTAAATGAGTATATTTCCAGAAATTGTTTTATTGAAACTGTTTTGACACACCTCATCCATCAGAATTCGTGATATGTCAATTTGGGCCCTTAATTTTGTATTTTTCACATTTTAGGTCCAAAAATTGTGTTTTTAGCCCAAAGAAATTGTTACTAAGCCATTTAGCTATTTTTCTAGAAACACTTTGTATGTAGAGATATATTTGATGCTAAAATCATTTAACATAAGGTATATCTCGGTTTTGAGGGGTTTTATGGCTAGATCCAACATTTTAACACACAAAAGCACACATATAAGCATGGAAATCATACAAAGCATACAATACACATATAGATCTACACTTTCACTTGTATCCCCCCCCACAAAAATCATAAAAACAGAAAATAGGGGGTATGAAGCTCACCTTGGGTGTGGGGGTTCGGTTTTGCAAAGAAAATGGAAGGAAAATGAAGTGATTTTCGGCCTTAGCACCCTTCCTTGGTAGATCTCGAGTTTGGTGACTTCTAAGGTGTATGATCACAAGTTGGAATAGATTTAGAAGAGGTTTTTGATGGAATGAAATAGCTAGATCATATATATAAGTAAATACTTACCTAAGATGGTGATTAGCTTGAAAGATCCTCTTGAAAGCTTCTAAAAATCTCGAAATTATGAGGAGGAAAGGAGAGAGTTTTCTTGAATGTTCTTTGAGAGAATTTGTGAAATGTGTGTGTTTGAGATGTGGCCGATAGTGAGAGAGAGGAGAGGATAGAAGTGATTTTGAAGTGATGCTTGCTTGGAAACATGAGTTGTGTGCATGGAAACCCAACAAATAAAAGTGAGGTGGCAACCCCAAAGTCAACTCTCCCTTTTTCCTTGGGCTTGGGCCGAGAATGGAGAGGGAAGAAAGGATTTTTTGGGTTTTTTTTTGCCCCTAAGTCCAATATTAGAGTTAGTTTGGGTGTTTATTGGCCTTATAAAATAAAATTGTGATTTTTATGCTTTAATAAGCTAGATTAGGTTAATCATGGATCAAAGCTTTTAATTTATTTCATTCTAGGCCCAATATGGCCCATAATATTGAAATAAATGAATGTGGGTCCAATTAGAGCCCAATTAGGGTTCTAAGCCCATGATAGTCTAATTGGAAGCTTATTGGTCCATGTGGATCCAATATGGGAGTCCTAGTCCAAAATGGACTTAAACAAGGACTTCTAGGGTTTCCAATTGTTTGATGACTATTTGTAGTATTTATATGATGTATTTGATTGAAGTTTTTGATGTTATAATAGTAGGTGTCAATCATGTTCTTAAGTTTTTGGATTCACATTAGCTTGAATGTATAGATTACATGACACAAAATTTCCGGTTGTGACATCATCCCCCCGTTAGAGGGAATTTCGTCCCGAAATTCTGTTTGAAAGCTAGATTTGAGAATGCTAGAATAGGTGAGGGTACTTTTGCTTCATTTGATCTTCGCGTTCCCACGTGAATTCTGGCCCACGCTTTGCGTTCCACCGTACCTTCACGATCGGGATGCGACTTTGCTTAGTACGCTTCACCTCCCTGTCCATGATTGCGATTGGCTCTTCGACGAACAGGAGATTCTCATTGATTTCGATTTCGTCAAGAGGAATGATAAGGGTTTCATCTGATAGGCACTTCTTCAGATTAGAGACATGAAACACGGGGTGTACACCGTTTAGTTCCGCGGGTAGTTGTAGTCTGTATGCTACTGGGCCTATTCGGGCGACGATTTCGAAAGGTCCAATGTATCGCGGGTTCAGCTTTCCCCGTCTTCCGAAATGTATAACCCCTTTCCAGGGTGAGACTTTCAACAGTACTCGATCACCGACCTGGAATTCTAAGGGCTTTCGCCGTTTATCGGCGTAGCTCTTTTGTCGGTCACGCGATGCTTGTAATCGAGCTCTGATCTGAACGATCTTTTCTGTGGTTTCGCGAATGATCTCCGGTCCTGTTAGTGCCCTGTCCGACGTATGCGTTTTTGCTAGCTGGGTGTCACCTACTTCAGCCCAACATAACGGTGATCTACATTTACGCCCGTACAGTGCTTCGAAAGGAGCCACCTTGATGCTCGAATGGTAACTATTGTTATATGAGAACTCGATCAACGGCAGGTGGGTATCCCAAGACTTTCCAAAGTCTATCACACATGCACGAAGAATGTCTTCAAGCGTTTGAATGGTTCGTTCACTTTGACCGTCCGTTTGTGGGTGATATGCGGTGCTCATATCGAGATGAGTTCCCATTGCCTTGTGGAGTGATTGCCAAAAGCGCGATGTGAACCTACTGTCCCTATCCGAGATGATAGATTTTGGCACTCCATGGAGTCTTACGATTTCTCGTAGGTACAAACGTGTCAGTCTCTCCATCTTGTAGGATTCTTTGATTGGCAGGAAATGGGCAGATTTCGTCAGTCGGTCGATTATTACCCATATGGTGTCCAGTCTGTCCGACGTCTTGGGCAGCTTGGTCACGAAATCCATAGAAATCCCCTCCCATTTCCACTCAGGGATTGCCGGTTGCTGTAACAATCCTGAAGGTTTCTGGTATTCCACCTTTACTTTGGCGCACGTAAGGCACTTACTAACATAGGTCGCGATTTCCGCCTTCATGTTAGGCCACCAATAGTGTTGTTTAATGTCCAAATACATCTTGTCCGAACCGGGATGAATGGAGTATCGTGTTTTGTGGGCTTCCTTCATAACGGTCTCCCTAAATCCTCCGATTTTTGGGACCCAAATACGGTTCATGAAGTAGTATACCGCATTCTCTTTTGCTTCTAGGTTCTTTTCCATCCCGCGCAATGCCTCGCTAGTTCTATTTTCCGCTTTCATAGCCTCTGACTGGACTGATGCAATTTGAGTGGCCAGATGAGATTGAATGGTTATCGAGTGTGTTTTCGTACGGCGATTTGAGTACTCCTTCCGACTTAATGCATTAGCTACCATGTTGGCCTTGCTTGGGTGGTACTTGATCTCGCATTCGTAGTCGTTTAGCAATTCCACCCATCTCCGTTGTCTCATGTTTAGCTCCTTCTGATTCAAGATGTGCTGGAGGCTCTTGTGGTCCGTGAAGATGGTGCACTTTGTACCGTACATGTAGTGCCTCCAAATTTTTAGAGCGAAGACCACGGCTCCCAGTTCTAGGTCATGGGTCGTGTAATTTACTTCGTGCGTCTTTAGTTGGCGGGACGCATATGCTATCACTCTTCCACGTTGCATGAGGACGCAACCTAAGCCCTGATTCGACGCGTCACAGTAGACTACAAAATCTTCCGTTCCTTCAGGTAGAGATAGTACAGGAGCGCTACAGAGAGCTTGCTTCAAGGTTCGAAACGCTATCTCTTGTCGGTCTGTCCATTTGAATGGCACGCCCTTCTGCGTAAGCAAGGTAAGCGGCTTGGCGATCTTAGAGAAGTTTTGGATGAATCTCCTATAGTAGCCTGCTAGGCCTAAGAACTGACGAATTTCTGTGGGCGTAGTCGGAGTTGCTCATCCTTCCACAGCTTTGACCTTAGAGGGATCCACATGAATTCCGTCTTGGCTAACTACGTGGCCTAGGAAATTCACACTCCGGAGCCAGAACTCGCACTTGGAGAGTTTGGCGTAAAGCTTTTCCGTTCGCAGAGTTTCTAGGACTTGTCGGAGATGTTGGCCATGCTCCTCTTTGCTTCGAGAATAGACGAGGATGTCATCGATAAACACAATGACGAAGTTGTCAAGGAACGGTCGACAGATTTGATTCATTAGGTCCATAAATGCGGTAGGTGCATTTGTTAGACCGAAGGGCATTACGACGAATTCATAATGTCCGTAGCGGGTTCGGAAAGCGGTTTTAGGAATATCCTCTTCTCGGACTTTGAGTTGGTGGTATCCAGACCGTAGATCTATTTTAGAAAAATAGCTAGCTCCTTGGAGCTGGTCGAATAGATCATCGATTCGTGGGAGTGGGTAGCGGTTTTTAATAGTGAGTTTATTTAACTCTCTGTAATCGATGCACATTCTGAAAGATCCGTCCTTCTTTTTGACAAAGAGCACCGGAGCTCCCCATGGCGAGTAGCTAGGCCGGATAAATCCCTTGTCCAGAAGCTCACTGAGTTGGCTGGACAGTTCCTGCATCTCGGCAGGAGCCAACCGATATGGTGATTTAGCGAGAGGAGTTGCTCCTGGAACGAGGTCGATTCGGAACTCAACCTGTCTCTCTGGGGGTACTCCTGGAAGATCTTCAGGAAACACGTCCGGAAATTCACACGCTACCGGAATATCTTGGATGTTAGTTTCTTCTTTGGTCTTGTCCACTATGTGAGCCAAGAACGCCAAATTGTTCTTTCGCAGATGTTTTTGTGCTTTGATGCACAAGATGAGACGAATATTCGTACTGGGTTTGTCTCCGTAAATTACTAGGGTTTCGTGATTTGGGAGACGAAGGCGAACGGCCTTCTCGTGGCACATAATCTCAGCATGGTGGGGGCTTAACCAATCCATGCCGATAATCACATCGAAACTCCTAATTGATACTGGCATTAGGTCTATTCGAAAAACGTGTTGGTTAAGGGTTAGGGTACATCCGATGTATATCTCCCCAGTGGATTCGGTTTTCCCATTGGCCATTTCCACCGTATAGGTTTCATTTAGCTTCTGGGGTTGTTGTTTTAATAAATGTTTAAACTTCTCGCTTACGAAACTTCGCTCCGCTCCGGTATCAAATAAGATGCATGCATAAGTGTGGTTTAGGAGGAACGTACCGGTCACAACTGCGGGGTCCTGAACTGCATCACTCTGACCCATAGTCAGTATTCTTCCTGCTCCTCTGTTTCCTGAGTTGTTGTTAGGGCAATCTCGGCGGAAATGCCCCGTCCTTCCACACCCAAAGCAAGTATGGCTAGGCCCTGCATTATTGCCGCCGGCACTGGTGTTGTTGTTATTGCGGTAGTTGTTGTTGTTGTTGTTCTGATTGTTTCCCTGACTCTGGTTCTGAGGAGGGTATGTCCTGCAGAACCTTGCAGTGTGTCCCCTTCGGTTGCAACTGGTGCAATGGAATTCCCTGCATTCGCCAAGATGGTGGAAACCGCACTTATTGCATTTGGGAAAATTACCGGAATAGGGTCTTGAAGCATTTGAAGCAGCTGAGGCTGGAGCATGTGGTGTGGCTGGAACCGGTGCGGTGACAGCATTAGCTGCCACTGTTTGCTGCTTTTTAGAGGTCTCGGGGCCCTGACGCCCCTTTCTCTTGTTGTTCCACCCTTTCTTGCCATCACCCTCCTTTTTCTTCTCAGTCTCCACTGGCTTCTCGCCCTTCTTGTTATGATCATATAGCCTCTTTGCCAATCTCTTCGCACTGTCAAACATTTCAGGGTTCGCAGCTATCACATTCCCCTGAATGGGGGGTGTCAGTCCCCAGATGAATCGTTCGATCTTCTTTCCTTTTGATGTGATCATACCCGGGCACAACAGAGATAGTTCGCTAAATCTCGATATGTAGGCATCGATGTTCGCATTCTGCACAGTGAGGTTCCATAGTTCCTGCTCCATCTTTTGTATTTCGCCTCGGGGGCAGTACTCAGCCGTTAGCATCTCTTTCATTTCTGCCCATGGAATAGAGTTGGCGACAGGGAGCGTCATAGCTTCCATGTGGCCGTTCCACCAAGTGAGTGCTTGGTCCACAAAAGTGCAGGCCGCGAACTTCACCTTCATCTGCTCGGGGCAATCGCATATCTCGAACACCGATTCTACCTTCTCGATCCATCGCTTCAGAGTGATCATTCCTCCAGTGCCGTTGAAAGTCTGTGGTTTAGCGTTTGTGAAGTCCTTGTAGGTGCACGTTTTAGTGGGTCCTTGATTCGCCCCGTTGTTCGAACTTCCGGATCCTTGCCCGTTGCCTCCTCCGTTGTTCCCTCGGTGAAGTTGTGCCATAGCTGCTGTGACCGCAGCAGACACGGCTGCCTGGAAAGCAGTGGTGTCAACTTCGGGCGGGGTTGGTTCGGGATTTCCGCGAGTAGCTCGGCGAGGCATCTTTCTGTCATGAAACGGAAAGATATTGAGTGTACGTGGTTTCTGTGAGGTTGTGATCCTACTAACTAGGTGTATGGTGCGAACCTAAACATTACTACCGTCGGGCATACAATCATAACGTCTCAACACATAATAACTGGTAATATCATAGCAAAACACACAAAAGTTCATTAATATTATCCGCATGTAATACAAGAAAATTTGCTCGTAAGAGCATACATAAGTGACACTAATCCGACAGCATAACGGCTCCATGAGTAGTGCAGTCACTTAAACATAGAGCCGAAGTACATAGCATAGTTCCTAATGACCTACTATGATAAGTCTATCCCTAACCGCGATGAGCTGCGTGTGGAGGTGGTGCCGAGGTCATATGCCGAAATGTTGCGCCAGTAGCTGCGCCATCTCTGCCATGTCTCCAATAACCTCATCCCTCTCATGCTCTGCTTGCACTTCCCGAGCTTCCATAGCATACAGCTGTTGTCGCAGTGCGGCGATCTCAGCTTCGAGGGAACGGTTCTCTCTTGGGGGGTTCACTGGTGGAGCGGGGTGATCTGGCTGTGCCTCGTTCTCGCATGGCGGGACGGGGTCCTGATCCCCAAACTGACCTTCCTCGTCGTCGTCGTCGATCTCTCCAAATTCGTAGTCAGTGTCTACATACTCGTCGGGTCCGACGTCGTGTGCTTCCCCTGGATTCTCTCCCGGTTCATCCCCAAGCATCCCGTGAGCTACTAGGACCTGATGAAACTGGATACCCTGCTGCTCTTCCTCAGGCTCCTCCTCCTCTAGCCACCCGTTGTTTCCCTGATTAGGGAAGTAGGGGTCTCCAGGGTGATGAAAGCCAGCCATGCTGTCTGCGCGAGTACGTAAATATGCTAACATTATTCCTAGGTGCTATGACTATTGTACAGACTAAGAGAATGTTCTCTTTTTGGTGATAAGGGTACAGTTTTAGGTTCCCTAGCCATCCCGATCTCATCAAGACGTGTGTTAGTTTTACTTTGGAGAGAATGTAGTTGATCAGGCTACATTCACTCCTTGGTATCACTAAGGACAGTCCTGAATTAACCGAGATGCCAGCATTATTGTGTTTGATTCAGCGTTAGGTCCTTATTCCTAATGCAAGCAAGTGTGTTTTATCTACTTGTTTTGTTCAGAGTTATGTTAGTCCCTCTTTTGGTTTATAGTTGCATATCAATGTGTGGCTCGACATGCTAGTTCACTATAAACAAAGCTCTGATACCAACCTGTCACACCCCCGAACCAGACGGCGGAAACGTCCGGGGGCTGTCGTGACTCAATTGAATACCATAACATTGAATATATATGAAACGTAACAACAATCGTCACCATGCATTAATATAGTACAACCAGTAGAGTTACATGAAGTACATTGTTTAAACATTACATTCCCAAAAATAAATTGTTCGATTCGTACATCAATAAACTGCAAGCCATCACTGAATATGATTTCCTTTGGTTCACTGGTTCCCTGAGAATACAAGTATTTTGAAAAACGTCAACATATGAAATGTTGGTGAGTTCATAAGTAGTGTTTGAAATCCAATGTTTGTATTGTTTGAAAACCACCAGAAAATCCGATATTTTCTGAAAATAGTATAGTCAAAAAGGTGTGAAGATCCATGGGTATGCTTGTTTGTTTCTATACTTGTAAAAATTGTTCATTTAAAATTGTATGCATTTCGAATCCGTATGTATTGAAAACCCTAGGAAAACCCGATGTTTTCCTGATTTCTTGAATTCCATGAAGTTACATTGAAACCATGGCATAGCGTGTAGTGTCAGTCCCAGGCGACGTTGGATTATTTTTGAGCATGATTATTTGCTACAAACACGCATTACACAAACGACCAGTTTATAGCTATACTAACGATCCCGTAGGCGTCGTCCGTATTAATCACGTTATCCAATCGCCCTGACTATGTGTAGTCCCACATCCGAAGAGAAAGAGGACACGAAGACCTCGATGACTCCATTAACCGGTTGGGGATAAAAAAAATGTACGAGGGGTCCCCGACCCGCCTCGCATGAAATGTAGACTTTACTAGCAATACCAAAGGACCCTTGGGGACCAGTAGTATACAAGCCATTGAAAGTCCATTTACGTTGTGTCAGATCGGTAAAACCCAACACTTCGTAAGATAAATGTCTTCGGGCCTTAAGATCAGGTCATTGGGCTAGCTAGGCTCAACGAACAAGATTTTACACTTTTGGGGCCCAAAGATGGTGCGTAGACGTCTGTGCACACTCGCATGTATATTGAATTCCCAAACGTTACTTGTATGAATCGTAGTGTCGTAGTGTCGTAGTGTTAGTAGTTTCGGATTTTTATTGGTTCGAGACCGAACCAATTCGTTTAACAACGACTTTTGGTATTGTAATGTATTGTATTTCGTCGATAGTCGCGGTGCCATCATTTGGTCAAATTGCGTGTATCGAGTTAGCCTTGAAAGTTTTCTGTTTTCAGCCCCTCATTGTTTGTAAAATTTACTTTTTCAACCCTTTAATTAAATACTTTCCGATTCGGTCCTTAAATCAATTTTCTTGACATTTTAACACCAAAAATCATTGAAGTTGATGTTTTTCAGCATATTTTTCAATGAAAACAGTTTAAGTCCCTGAAATTTCAGTTTTCTCGGTTATAACCCTTCTTTTCGCAACTTTGACAATTTTGGCCCAAATTGTAAATTTTTTGCAACTTTGGTCCTTTTTAAATTCAAAAAGCATTTTAAACCTTTGAAAAGGACTTGGAACACTTATAGTCCACTGTTTTACAGAAAAACACAGTTTTGCCCTCCAAAACAGAAAATCTCGCATAATGGGCCTCATTGGGCCGAAAATGTCATTTTTAGCCCATTAAGCTTGAAATTTATGTTTTTAATCCTCTAAATGAGTATATTTCCAGAAATTGTTTTATTGAAACTGTTTTGACACACCTCATCCATCAGAATTCGTGATATGTCAATTTGGGCCCTTAATTTTGTATTTTTCACATTTTAGGTCCAAAAATTGTGTTTTTAGCCCAAAGAAATTGTTACTAAGCCATTTAGCTATTTTTCTAGAAACACTTTGTATGTAGAGATATATTTGATGCTAAAATCATTTAACATAAGGTATATCTCGGTTTTGAGGGGTTTTATGGCTAGATCCAACATTTTAACACACAAAAGCACACATATAAGCATGGAAATCATACAAAGCATACAATACACATATAGATCTACACTTTCACTTGTATCCCCCCCCCACAAAACTCATAAAAACAGAAAATAGGGGGTATGAAGCTCACCTTGGGTGTGGGGGTTCGGTTTTGCAAAGAAAATGGAAGGAAAATGAAGTGATTTTCGGCCTTAGCACCCTTCCTTGGTAGATCTCGAGTTTGGTGACTTCTAAGGTGTATGATCACAAGTTGGAATAGATTTAGAAGAGGTTTTTGATGGAATGAAATAGCTAGATCATATATATAAGTAAATACTTACCTAAGATGGTGATTAGCTTGAAAGATCCTCTTGAAAGCTTCTAAAAATCTCGAAATTATGAGGAGGAAAGGAGAGAGTTTTCTTGAATGTTCTTTGAGAGAATTTGTGAAATGTGTGTGTTTGAGATGTGGCCGAGAGTGAGAGAGAGGAGAGGATAGAAGTGATTTTGAAGTGATGCTTGCTTGGAAACATGAGTTGTGTGCATGGAAACCCAACAAATAAAAGTGAGGTGGCAACCCCAAAGTCAACTCTCCCTTTTTCCTTGGGCTTGGGCCGAGAATGGAGAGGGAAGAAAGGATTTTTTGGGTTTTTTTTTGCCCCTAAGTCCAATATTAGAGTTAGTTTGGGTGTTTATTGGCTTTATAAAATAAAATTGTGATTTTTATGCTTTAATAAGCTAGATTAGGTTAATCATGGATCAAAGCTTTTAATTTATTTCATTCTAGGCCCAATATGGCCCATAATATTGAAATAAATGAATGTGGGTCCAATTAGAGCCCAATTAGGGTTCTAAGCCCATGATAGTCTAATTGGAAGCTTATTGGTCCATGTGGATCCAATATGGGAGTCCTAGTCCAAAATGGACTTAAACAAGGACTTCTAGGGTTTCCAATTGTTTGATGACTATTTGTAGTATTTATATGATGTATTTGATTGAAGTTTTTGATGTTATAATAGTAGGTGTCAATCATGTTCTTAAGTTTTTGGATTCACATTAGCTTGAATGTATAGATTACATGACACAAAATTTCCGGTTGTGACATCATCCCCCCGTTAGAGGGAATTTCGTCCCGAAATTCTGTTTGAAAGCTAGATTTGAGAATGCTAGAATAGGTGAGGATACTTTTGCTTCATTTGATCTTCGCGTTCCCACGTGAATTCTGGCCCACGCTTTGCGTTCCACCGTACCTTCACGATCAGGATGCGACTTTGCTTAGTACGCTTCACCTCCCTGTCCATGATTGCGATTGGCTCTTCGACGAACAGGAGATTCTCATTGATTTCGATTTCGTCAAGAGGAATGATAAGGGTTTCATCTGATAGGCACTTCTTCAGATTAGAGACATGAAACACGGGGTGTACACCGTTTAGTTCCGCGGGTAGTTGTAGTCTGTATGCTACTGGGCCTATTCGGGCGACGATTTCGAAATGTCCAATGTATCGCGGGTTCAGCTTTCCCCGTCTTCCGAAATGTATAACCCCTTTCCAGGGTGAGACTTTCAACAGTACTCGATCACCGACCTGGAATTCTAAGGGCTTTCGCCGTTTATCGGCGTAGCTCTTTTGTCGGTCACGCGATGCTTGTAATCGAGCTCTGATCTGAACGATCTTTTCTGTGGTTTCGCGAATGATCTCCGGTCCTGTTAGTGCCCTGTCCGACGTATGCGTTTTTGCTAGCTGGGTGTCACCTACTTCAGCCCAACATAACGGTGATCTACATTTACGCCCGTACAGTGCTTCGAAAGGAGCCACCTTGATGCTCGAATGGTAACTATTGTTATATGAGAACTCGATCAACGGAAGGTGGGTATCCCAAGACTTTCCAAAGTCTATCACACATGCACGAAGAATGTCTTCAAGCGTTTGAATGGTTCGTTCACTTTGACCGTCCGTTTGTGGGTGATATGCGGTGCTCATATCGAGATGAGTTCCCATTGCCTTGTGGAGTGATTGCCAAAAGCGCGATGTGAACCTACTGTCCCTATCCGAGATGATAGATTTTGGCACTCCATGGAGTCTTACGATTTCTCGTAGGTACAAACGTGTCAGTCTCTCCATCTTGTAGGATTCTTTGATTGGCAGGAAATGGGCAGATTTCGTCAGTCGGTCGATTATTACCCATATGGTGTCCAGTCTGTCCGACGTCTTGGGCAGCTTGGTCACGAAATCCATAGAAATCCCCTCCCATTTCCACTCAGGGATTGCCGGTTGCTGTAACAATCCTGAAGGTTTCTGGTATTCCACCTTTACTTTGGCGCACGTAAGGCACTTACTAACATAGGTCGCGATTTCCGCCTTCATGTTAGGCCACCAATAGTGTTGTTTAATGTCCAAATACATCTTGTCCGAACCGGGATGAATGGAGTATCGTGTTTTGTGGGCTTCCTTCATAACGGTCTCCCTAAATCCTCCGATTTTTGGGACCCAAATACGGTTCATGAAGTAGTATACCGCATTCTCTTTTGCTTCTAGGTTCTTTTCCATCCCGCGCAATGCCTCGCTAGTTCTATTTTCCGCTTTCATAGCCTCTGACTGGACTGATGCAATTTGAGTGGCCAGATGAGATTGAATGGTTATCGAGTGTGTTTTCGTACGGCGATTTGAGTACTCCTTCCGACTTAATGCATTAGCTACCATGTTGGCCTTGCTTGGGTGGTACTTGATCTCGCATTCGTAGTCGTTTAGCAATTCCACCCATCTCCGTTGTCTCATGTTTAGCTCCTTCTGATTCAAGATGTGCTGGAGGTTCTTGTGGTCCGTGAAGATGGTGCACTTTGTACCGTACATGTAGTGCCTCCAAATTTTTAGAGCGAAGACCACGGCTCCCAGTTCTAGGTCATGGGTCGTGTAATTTACTTCGTGCGTCTTTAGTTGGCGGGACGCATATGCTATCACTCTTCCACGTTGCATGAGGACGCAACCTAAGCCCTGATTCGACGCGTCACAGTAGACTACAAAATCTTCCGTTCCTTCAGGTAGAGATAGTACAGGAGCGCTACAGAGAGCTTGCTTCAAGGTTCGAAACGCTATCTCTTGTCGGTCTGTCCATTTGAATGGCACGCCCTTCTGCGTAAGCAAGGTAAGCGGCTTGGCGATCTTAGAGAAGTTTTGGATGAATCTCCTATAGTAGCCTGCTAGGCCTAAGAACTGACGAATTTCTGTGGGCGTAGTCGGAGTTGCCCATCCTTCCACAGCTTTGACCTTAGAGGGATCCACATGAATTCCGTCTTGGCTAACTACGTGGCCTAGGAAATTCACACTCCGGAGCCAGAACTCGCACTTGGAGAGTTTGGCGTAAAGCTTTTCCGTTCGCAGAGTTTCTAGGACTTGTCGGAGATGTTGGCCATGCTCCTCTTTGCTTCGAGAATAGACGAGGATGTCATCGATAAACACAATGACGAAGTTGTCAAGGAACGGTCGACAGATTTGATTCATTAGGTCCATAAATGCGGCAGGTGCATTTGTTAGACCGAAGGGCATTACGACGAATTCATAATGTCCGTAGTGGGTTCGGAAAGCGGTTTTAGGAATATCCTCTTCTCGGACTTTGAGTTGGTGGTAGCGGTTTTTAATAGTGAGTTTATTTAACTCTCTGTAATCGATGCACATTCTGAAAGATTCGTCCTTCTTTTTGACAAAGAGCACCGGAGCTCCCCATGGCGAGTAGCTAGGCCGGATAAATCCCTTGCCCAGAAGCTCACTGAGTTGGCTGGACAGTTCCTGCATCTCGGCAGGAGCCAACCGATATGGTGATTTAGCGAGAGGAGTTGCTCCTGGAACGAGGTCGATTCGGAACTCAACCTGTCTCTCTGGGGGTACTCCTGGAAGATCTTCAGGAAACACGTCCGGAAATTCACACGCTACCGGAATATCTTGGATGTTAGTTTCTTCTTTGGTCTTGTCCACTATGTGAGCCAAGAATGCCAAATTGTTCTTTCGCAGATGTTTTTGTGCTTTGATGCACAAGATGAGACGAATATTCGTACTGGGTTTGTCTCCGTAAATTACTAGGGTTTCGTGATTTGGGAGACGAAGGCGAACGGCCTTCTCGTGGCACATAATCTCAGCATGGTGGGGGCTTAACCAATCCATGCCGATAATCACATCGAAACTCCTAATTGATATTGGCATTAGGTCTATTCGAAAAACGTGTTGGTTAAGGGTTAGGGTACATCCGATGTATATCTCCCCAGTGGATTCGGTTTTCCCATTGGCCATTTCCACCGTATAGGTTTCATTTAGCTTCTGGGGTTGTTGTTTTAATAAATGTTTAAACTTCTCGCTTACGAAACTTCGCTCCGCTCCGGTATCAAATAAGATGCATGCATAAGTGTGGTTTAGGAGGAACGTACCGGTCACAACTGCGGGGTCCTGAACTGCATCACTCTGACCCATAGTCAGTATTCTTCCTGCTCCTTTGTTTCCTGAGTTGTTGTTAGGGCAATCTCGGCGGAAATGCCCCGTCCTTCCACACCCAAAGCAAGTATGGCTAGGCCCTGCATTATTGCCGCCGGCACTGGTGTTGTTGTTATTGCGGTAGTTGTTGTTGTTGTTGTTCTGATTGTTTCCCTGACTCTGGTTCTGAGGAGGGTATGTCCTGCAGAACCTTGCAGTGTGTCCCCTTCGGTTGCAACTGGTGCAATGGAATTCCCTGCATTCGCCAAGATGGTGGAAACCGCACTTATTGCATTTGGGAAAATTACCGGAATAGGGTCTTGAAGCATTTGAAGCAGCTGAGGCTGGAGCATGTGGTGTGGCTGGAACCGGTGCGGTGACAGCATTAGCTGCCACCGTTTGCTGCTTTTTAGAGGTCTCGGGGCCCTGACGCCCCTTTCTCTTGTTGTTCCACCCTTTCTTGCCATCACCCTCTTTTTTCTTCTCAGTCTCCACTGGCTTCTCGCCCTTCTTGTTGTTATGATCATATAGCCTCTTTGCCAATCTCTTCGCACTGTCAAACATTTCAGGGTTCGCAGCTATCACATTCCCCTGAATGGGGGGTGTCAGTCCCCAGATGAATCGTTCGATCTTCTTTCCTTTTGATGTGATCATACCCGGGCACAACAGAGATAGTTCGCTAAATCTCGATATGTAGGCATCGATGTTCGCATTCTGCACAGTGAGGTTCCATAGTTCCTGCTCCATCTTTTGTATTTCGCCTCGGGGGCAGTACTCAGCCGTTAGCATCTCTTTCATTTCTGCCCATGGAATAGAGTTGGCGACAGGGAGCGTCATAGCTTCCATGTGGCCGTTCCACCAAGTGAGTGCTTGGTCCACAAAAGTGCAGGCCGCGAACTTCACCTTCATCTGCTCGGGGCAATCGCATATCTCGAACACCGATTCTACCTTCTCGATCCATCGCTTTAGAGTGATCATTCCTCCAGTGCCGTTGAAAGTCTGTGGTTTAGCGTTTGTGAAGTCCTTGTAGGTGCACGTTTTAGTGGGTCCTTGATTCGCCCCGTTGTTCGAACTTCCGGATCCTTGCCCGTTGCCTCCTCCGTTGTTCCCTCGGTGAAGTTGTGCCATAGCTGCTGTGACCGCAGCAGACACGGCTGCCTGGAAAGCAGTGGTGTCAACTTCGGGCGGGGTTGGTTCGGGATTTCCGCGAGTAGCTCGGCGAGGCATCTTTCTGTCATGAAACGGAAAGATATTGAGTGTACGTGGTTTCTGTGAGGTTGTGATCCTACTAACTAGGTGTATGGTGCGAACCTAAACATTACTACCGTCGGGCATACAATCATAACGTCTCAACACATAATAACTGGTAATATCATAGCAAAACACACAAAAGTTCATTAATATTATCCGCATGTAATACAAGAAAATTTGCTCGTAAGAGCATACATAAGTGACACTAATCCGACAGCATAACGGCTCCATGAGTAGTGCAGTCACTTAAACATAGAGCCGAAGTACATAGCATAGTTCCTAATGACCTACTATGATAAGTCTATCCCTAACCGCGATGAGCTGCGTGTGGAGGTGGTGCCGAGGTCATATGCCGAAATGTTGCGCCAGTAGCTGCGCCATCTCTGCCATGTCTCCAATAACCTCATCCCTCTCATGCTCTGCTTGCACTTCCCGAGCTTCCATAGCATACAGCTGTTGTCGCAGTGCGGCGATCTCAGCTTCGAGGGAACGGTTCTCTCTTAGGGGGTTCACTGGTGGAGCGGGGTGATCTGGCTGTGCCTCGTTCTCGCATGGCGGGACGGGGTCCTGATCCCCGAACTGACCTTCCTCGTCGTCGTCGTCGATCTCTCCAAATTCGTAGTCAGTGTCTACATACTCGTCGGGTCCGACGTCGTGTGCTTCCCCTGGATTCTCTCCCGGTTCATCCCCAAGCATCCCGTGAGCTACTAGGACCTGATGAAACTGGATACCCTGCTGCTCTTCCTCAGGCTCCTCCTCCTCTAGCCACCCGTTGTTTCCCTGATTAGGGAAGTAGGGGTCTCCAGGGTGATGAAAGCCAGCCATGCTGTCTGCGCGAGTACGTAAATATGCTAACATTATTCCTAGGTGCTATGACTATTGTACAGACTAAGCGAATGTTCTCTTTTTGGTGATAAGGGTACAGTTTTAGGTTCCCTAGCCATCCCGATCTCATCAAGACGTGTGTTAGTTTTACTTTGGAGAGAATGTAGTTGATCAGGCTACATTCACTCCTTGGTATCACTAAGGACAGTCCTGAATTAACCGAGATGCCAGCATTATTGTGTTTGATTCAGCGTTAGGTCCTTATTCCTAATGCAAGCAAGTGTGTTTTATTTACTTGTTTTGTTCAGAGTTATGTTAGTCCCTCTTTTGGTTTATAGTTGCATATCAATGTGTGGCTCGACATGCTAGTTCACTATAAACAAAGCTCTGATACCAACCTGTCACACCCCCGAACCAGACGGCGGAAACGTCCGGGGGCTGTCGTGACTCAATTGAATACCATAACATTGAATATATATGAAACGTAACAACATTCATCACCATGCATTAATATAGTACAACCAGTAGAGTTACATGAAGTACATTGTTTAAACATTACATTCCCAAAAATAAATTGTTCGATTCGTACATCAATAAACTGCAAGCCATCACTGAATATGATTTCCTTTGGTTCACTGGTTCCCTGAGAATACAAGTATTTTGAAAAACGTCAACATATGAAATGTTGGTGAGTTCATAAGTAGTGTTTGAAATCCAATGTTTGTATTGTTTGAAAACCACCAGAAAATCCGATATTTTCTGAAAATAGTATAGTCAAAAAGGTGTGAAGATCCATGGGTATGCTTGTTTGTTTCTATACTTGTAAAAATTGTTCATTTAAAATTGTATGCATTTCGAATCCGTATGTATTGAAAACCCTAGGAAAACCCGATGTTTTCCTGATTTCTTGAATTCCATGAAGTTACATTGAAACCATGGCATAGCGTGTAGTGTCAGTCCCAGGCGACGTTGGATTATTTTTGAGCATGATTATTTGCTACAAACACGCATTACACAAACGACCAGTTTATAGCTATACTAACGATCCCGTAGGCGTTGTCCGTATTAATCACGTTATCCAATCGCCCTGACTATGTGTAGTCCCACATCCGAAGAGAAAGAGGACACGAAGACCTCGATGACTCCATTAACCGGTTGGGGATAAAAAAAATGTACGAGGGGTCCCCGACCCGCCTCGCATGAAATGTAGACTTTACTAGCAATACCAAAGGACCCTTGGGGACCAGTAGTATACAAGCCATTGAAAGTCCATTTACGTTGTGTCAGATCGGCAAAACCCAACACTTCGTAAGATAAATGTCTTCGGGCCTTAAGATCAGGTCATTGGGCTAGCTAGGCTCAACGAACAAGATTTTACACTTTTGGGGCCCAAAGATGGTGCGTAGACGTCTGTGCACACTCGCATGTATATTGAATTCCCAAACGTTACTTGTATGAATCGTAGTGTCGTAGTGTCGTAGTGTTAGTAGTTTCGGATTTTTATTGGTTCGAGACCGAACCAATTCGTTTAACAACGACTTTTGGTATTGTAATGTATTGTATTTCGTCGATAGTCGCGGTGCCATCATTTGGTCAAATTGCGTGTATCGAGTTAGCCTTGAAAGTTTTCTGTTTTCAGCCCCTCATTGTTTGTAAAATTTACTTTTTCAACCCTTTAATTAAATACTTTCCGATTCGGTCCTTAAATCAATTTTCTTGACATTTTAACACCAAAAATCATTGAAGTTGATGTTTTTCAGCATATTTTTCAATGAAAACAGTTTAAGTCCCTGAAATTTCAGTTTTCTCGGTTATAACCCTTCTTTTCGCAACTTTGACAATTTTGGCCCAAATTGTAAAATTTTTGCAACTTTGGTCCTTTTTAAATTCAAAAAGCATTTTAAACCTTTGAAAAGGACTTGGAACACTTATAGTCCACTGTTTTACAGAAAAACACAGTTTTGGCCCTCCAAAACAGAAAATCTCGCATAATGGGCCTCATTGGGCCGAAAATGTCATTTTTAGCCCATTAAGCTTGAAATTTATGTTTTTAATCCTCTAAATGAGTATATTTCCAGAAATTGTTTTATTGAAACTGTTTTGACACACCTCATCCATCAGAATTCGTGATATGTCAATTTGGGCCCTTAATTTTGTATTTTTCACATTTTAGGTCCAAAAATTGTGTTTTTAGCCCAAAGAAATTGTTACTAAGCCATTTAGCTATTTTTCTAGAAACACTTTGTATGTAGAGATATATTTGATGCTAAAATCATTTAACATAAGGTATATCTCGGTTTTGAGGGGTTTTATGGCTAGATCCAACATTTTAACACACAAAAGCACACATATAAGCATGGAAATCATACAAAGCATACAATACACATATAGATCTACACTTTCACTTGTATCCCCCCCCCCACAAAACTCATAAAAACAGAAAATAGGGGGTATGAAGCTCACCTTGGGTGTGGGGGTTCGGTTTTGCAAAGAAAATGGAAGGAAAATGAAGTGATTTTCGGCCTTAGCACCCTTCCTTGGTAGATCTCGAGTTTGGTGACTTCTAAGGTGTATGATCACAAGTTGGAATAGATTTAGAAGAGGTTTTTGATGGAATGAAATAGCTAGATCATATATATAA
The DNA here is from genome assembly GCF_051521515.1 of Lactuca serriola. NCBI lineage: Eukaryota > Viridiplantae > Streptophyta > Magnoliopsida > Asterales > Asteraceae > Lactuca > Lactuca serriola. The sequence continues at coordinate 137,587,207 of NC_136416.1, forward strand.
GTAAATACTTACCTAAGATGGTGATTAGCTTGAAAGATCCTCTTGAAAGCTTCTAAAAATCTCGAAATTATGAGGAGGAAAGGAGAGAGTTTTCTTGAATGTTCTTTGAGAGAATTTGTGAAATGTGTGTGTTTGAGATGTGGCCGAGAGTGAGAGAGAGGAGAGGATAGAAGTGATTTTGAAGTGATGCTTGCTTGGAAACATGAGTTGTGTGCATGGAAACCCAACAAATAAAAGTGAGGTGGCAACCCCAAAGTCAAATCTCCCTTTTTCCTTGGGCTTGGGCCGAGAATGGAGAGGGAAGAAAGGATTTTTTGGGTTTTTTTTTGCCCCTAAGTCCAATATTAGAGTTAGTTTGGGTGTTTATTGGCCTTATAAAATAAAATTGTGATTTTTATGCTTTAATAAGCTAGATTAGGTTAATCATGGATCAAAGCTTTTAATTTATTTCATTCTAGGCCCAATATGGCCCATAATATTGAAATAAATGAATGTGGGTCCAATTAGAGCCCAATTAGGGTTCTAAGCCCATGATAGTCTAATTGGAAGCTTATTGGTCCATGTGGATCCAATATGGGAGTCCTAGTCCAAAATGGACTTAAACAAGGACTTCTAGGGTTTCCAATTGTTTGATGACTATTTGTAGTATTTATATGATGTATTTGATTGAAGTTCTTGATGTTATAATAGTAGGTGTCAATCATGTTCTTAAGTTTTTGGATTCACATTAGCTTGAATGTATAGATTACATGACACAAAATTTCCGGTTGTGACATCATCCCCCCGTTAGAGGGAATTTCGTCCCGAAATTCTGTTTGAAAGCTAGATTTGAGAATGCTAGAATAGGTGAGGGTACTTTTGCTTCATTTGATCTTCGCGTTCCCACGTGAATTCTGGCCCACGCTTTGCGTTCCACCGTACCTTCACGATCAGGATGCGACTTTGCTTAGTACGCTTCACCTCCCTGTCCATGATTGCGATTGGCTCTTCGACGAACAGGAGATTCTCATTGATTTCGATTTCGTCAAGAGGAATGATAAGGGTTTCATCTGATAGGCACTTCTTCAGATTAGAGACATGAAACACGGGGTGTACACCGTTTAGTTCCGCGGGTAGTTGTAGTCTGTATGCTACTGGGCCTATTCGGGCGACGATTTCGAAATGTCCAATGTATCGCGGGTTCAGCTTTCCCCGTCTTCCGAAATGTATAACCCCTTTCCAGGGTGAGACTTTCAACAGTACTCGATCACCGACCTGGAATTCTAAGGGCTTTCGCCGTTTATCGGCGTAGCTCTTTTGTCGGTCACGCGATGCTTGTAATCGAGCTCTGATCTGAACGATCTTTTCTGTGGTTTCGCGAATGATCTCTGGTCCTGTTAGTGCCCTGTCCGACGTATGCGTTTTTGCTAGCTGGGTGTCACCTACTTCAGCCCAACATAACGGTGATCTACATTTACGCCCGTACAGTGCTTCGAAAGGAGCCACCTTGATGCTCGAATGGTAACTATTGTTATATGAGAACTCGATCAACGGCAGGTGGGTATCCCAAGACTTTCCAAAGTCTATCACACATGCACGAAGAATGTCTTCAAGCGTTTGAATGGTTCGTTCACTTTGACCGTCCGTTTGTGGGTGATATGCGGTGCTCATATCGAGATGAGTTCCCATTGCCTTGTGGAGTGATTGCCAAAAGCGCGATGTGAACCTACTGTCCCTATCCGAGATGATAGATTTTGGCACTCCATGGAGTCTTACGATTTCTCGTAGGTACAAACGTGTCAGTCTCTCCATCTTGTAGGATTCTTTGATTGGCAGGAAATGGGCAGATTTCGTCAGTCGGTCGATTATTACCCATATGGTGTCCAGTCTGTCCGACGTCTTGGGCAGCTTGGTCACGAAATCCATAGAAATCCCCTCCCATTTCCACTCAGGGATTGCCGGTTGCTGTAACAATCCTGAAGGTTTCTAGTATTCCACCTTTACTTTGGCGCACGTAAGGCACTTACTAACATAGGTCGCGATTTCCGCCTTCATGTTAGGCCACCAATAGTGTTGTTTAATGTCCAAATACATCTTGTCCGAACCGGGATGAATGGAGTATCGTGTTTTGTGGGCTTCCTTCATAACGGTCTCCCTAAATCCTCCGATTTTTGGGACCCAAATACGGTTCATGAAGTAGTATACCGCATTCTCTTTTGCTTCTAGGTTCTTTTCCATCCCGCGCAATGCCTCGCTAGTTCTATTTTCCGCTTTCATAGCCTCTGACTGGACTGATGCAATTTGAGTGGCCAGATGAGATTGAATGGTTATCGAGTGTGTTTTCGTACGGCGATTTGAGTACTCCTTCCGACTTAATGCATCAGCTACCACGTTGGCCTTGCCTGGGTGGTACTTGATCTCGCATTCGTAGTCGTTTAGCAATTCCACCCATCTCCGTTGTCTCATGTTCAGCTCCTTCTGATTCAAGATGTGCTGGAGGCTCTTGTGGTCCGTGAAGATGGTGCACTTTGTACCGTACAGGTAGTGCCTCCAAATTTTTAGAGCGAAGACCACGGCTCCCAGTTCTAGGTCATGGGTCGTGTAATTTACTTCGTGCGTCTTTAGTTGGCGGGACGCATATGCTATCACTCTTCCACGTTGCATGAGGACGCAACCTAAGCCCTGATTCGACGCGTCACAGTAGACTACAAAATCTTCCGTTCCTTCAGGTAGAGATAGTACAGGAGCGCTACAGAGAGCTTGCTTCAAGGTTCGAAACGCTATCTCTTGTCGGTCTGTCCATTTGAATGGAACGCCCTTCTGCGTAAGCAAGGTAAGCGGCTTGGCGATCTTAGAGAAGTTTTGGATGAATCTCCTATAGTAGCCTGCTAGGCCTAAGAACTGACGAATTTCTGTGGGCGTAGTCGGAGTTGCCCATCCTTCCACAGCTTTGACCTTAGAGGGATCCACATGAATTCCGTCTTGGCTAACTACGTGGCCTAGGAAATTCACACTCCGGAGCCAGAACTCGCACTTGGAGAGTTTGGCGTAAAGCTTTTCCGTTCGCAGAGTTTCTAGGACTTGTCGGAGATGTTGGCCATGCTCCTCTTTGCTTCGAGAATAGACGAGGATGTCATCGATAAACACAATAACGAAGTTGTCAAGGAACGGTCGACAGATTTGATTCATTAGGTCCATAAATGCGGCAGGTGCATTTGTTAGACCGAAGGGCATTACGACGAATTCATAATGTCCGTAGTGGGTTCAGAAAGCGGTTTTAGGAATATCCTCTTCTCGGACTTTGAGTTGGTGGTATCCAGACCGTAGATCTATTTTAGAAAAATAGCTAGCTCCTTGGAGCTGGTCGAATAGATCATCGATTCGTGGGAGTGGGTAGCGGTTTTTAATAGTGAGTTTATTTAACTCTCTGTAATCGATGCACATTCTGAAAGATTCGTCCTTCTTTTTGACAAAGAGCACCGGAGCTCCCCATGGCGAGTAGCTAGGCCGGATAAATCCCTTGCCCAGAAGCTCACTGAGTTGGCTGGACAGTTCCTGCATCTCGGCAGGAGCCAACCGATATGGTGATTTAGCGAGAGGAGTTGCTCCTGGAACGAGGTCGATTCGGAACTCAACCTGTCTCTCTGGGGGTACTCCTGGAAGATCTTCAGGAAACACGTCCGGAAATTCACACGCTACCGGAATATCTTGGATGTTAGTTTCTTCTTTGGTCTTGTCCACTATGTGAGCCAAGAATGCCAAATTGTTCTTTCGCAGATGTTTTTGTGCTTTGATGCACAAGATGAGACGAATATTCGTACTGGGTTTGTCTCCGTAAATTACTAGGGTTTCGTGATTTGGGAGACGAAGGCGAACGGCCTTCTCGTGGCACATAATCTCAGCATGGTGGGGGCTTAACCAATCCATGCCGATAATCACATCGAAACTCCTAATTGATATTGGCATTAGGTCTATTCGAAAAACGTGTTGGTTAAGGGTTAGGGTACATCCGATGTATATCTCCCCAGTGGATTCGGTTTTCCCATTGGCCATTTCCACCGTATAGGTTTCATTTAGCTTCTGGGGTTGTTGTTTTAATAAATGTTTAAACTTCTCGCTTACGAAACTTCGCTCCGCTCCGGTATCAAATAAGATGCATGCATAAGTGTGGTTTAGGAGGAACGTACCGGTCACAACTGCGGGGTCCTTAACTGCATCACTCTGACCCATAGTCAGTATTCTTCCTGCTCCTTTGTTTCCTGAGTTGTTGTTAGGGCAATCTCGGCGGAAATGCCCCGTCCTTCCACACCCAAAGCAAGTATGGCTAGGCCCTGCATTATTGCCGCCGGCACTGGTGTTGTTGTTATTGCGGTAGTTGTTGTTGTTGTTGTTCTGATTGTTTCCCTGACTCTGGTTCTGAGGAGGGTATGTCCTGCAGAACCTTGCAGTGTGTCCCCTTCGGTTGCAACTGGTGCAATGGAATTCCCTGCATTCGCCAAGATGGTGGAAACCGCACTTATTGCATTTGGGAAAATTACCGGAATAGGGTCTTGAAGCATTTGAAGAAGCTGAGGCTGGAGCATGTGGTGTGGCTGGAACCGGTGCGGTGACAGCATTAGCTGCCACCGTTTGCTGCTTTTTAGAGGTCTCGGGGCCCTGACGCCCCTTTCTCTTGTTGTTCCACCCTTTCTTGCCATCACCCTCCTTTTTCTTCTCAGTCTCCACTGGCTTCTCGCCCTTCTTGTTGTTATGATCATATAGCCTCTTTGCCAATCTCTTCGCACTGTCAAACATTTCAGGGTTCGCAGCTATCACATTCCCCTGAATGGGGGGTGTCAGTCCCCAGATGAATCGTTCGATCTTCTTTCCTTTTGATGTGATCATACCCGGGCACAACAGAGATAGTTTGCTAAATCTCGATATGTAGGCATCGATGTTCGCATTCTGCACAGTGAGGTTCCATAGTTCCTGCTCCATCTTTTGTATTTCGCCTCGGGGGCAGTACTCAGCCGTTAGCATCTCTTTCATTTCTGCCCATGGAATAGAGTTGGCGACAGGGAGCGTCATAGCTTCCATGTGGCCGTTCCACCAAGTGAGTGCTTGGTCCACAAAAGTGCAGGCCGCGAACTTCACCTTCATCTGCTCGGGGCAATCGCATATCTCGAACACCGATTCTACCTTCTCGATCCATCGCTTCAGAGTGATCATTCCTCCAGTGCCGTTGAAAGTCTGTGGTTTAGCGTTTGTGAAGTCCTTATAGGTGCACGTTTTAGTGGGTCCTTGATTCGCCCCGTTGTTCGAACTTCCGGATCCTTGCCCGTTGCCTCCTCCGTTGTTCCCTCGGTGAAGTTGTGCCATAGCTGCTGTGACCGCAGCAGACACGACTGCCTGGAAAGCAGTGGTGTCAACTTCGGGCGGGGTTGGTTCGGGATTTCCGCGAGTAGCTCGGCGAGGCATCTTTCTGTCATGAAACGGAAAGATATTGAGTGTACGTGGTTTCTGTGAGGTTGTGATCCTGCTAACTAGGTGTATGGTGCGAACCTAAACATTACTACCGTCGGGCATACAATCATAACGTCTCAACACATAATAACTGGTAATATCATAGCAAAACACACAAAAGTTCATTAATATTATCCGCATGTAATACAAGAAAATTTGCTCGTAAGAGCATACATAAGTGACACTAATCCGACAGCATAACGGCTCCATGAGTAGTGCAGTCACTTAAACATAGAGCCGAAGTACATAGCATAGTTCCTAATGACCTACTATGATAAGTCTATCCCTAACCGCGATGAGCTGCGTGTGGAGGTGGTGCCGAGGTCATATGCCGAAATGTTGCGCCAGTAGCTGCGCCATCTCTGCCATGTCTCCAATAACCTCATCCCTCTCATGCTCTGCTTGCACTTCCCGAGCTTCCATAGCATACAGCTGTTGTCGCAGTGCGGCGATCTCAGCTTCGAGGGAACGGTTCTCTCTTAGGGGGTTCACTGGTGGAGCGGGGTGATCTGGCTGTGCCTCGTTCTCGCATGGCGGGACGGGGTCCTGATCCCCGAACTGACCTTCCTCGTCGTCGTCGTCGATCTCTCCAAATTCGTAGTCAGTGTCTACATACTCGTCGGGTCCGACGTCGTGTGCTTCCCCTGGATTCTCTCCCGGTTCATCCCCAAGCATCCCGTGAGCTACTAGGACCTGATGAAACTGGATACCCTGCTGCTCTTCCTCAGGCTCCTCCTCCTCTAGCCACCCGTTGTTTCCCTGATTAGGGAAGTAGGGGTCTCCAGGGTGATGAAAGCCAGCCATGCTGTCTGCGCGAGTACGTAAATATGCTAACATTATTCCTAGGTGCTATGACTATTGTACAGACTAAGCGAATGTTCTCTTTTTGGTGATAAGGGTACAGTTTTAGGTTCCCTAGCCATCCCGATCTCATCAAGACGTGTGTTAGTTTTACTTTGGAGAGAATGTAGTTGATCAGGCTACATTCACTCCTTGGTATCACTAAGGACAGTCCTGAATTAACCGAGATGCCAGCATTATTGTGTTTGATTCAGCGTTAGGTCCTTATTCCTAATGCAAGCAAGTGTGTTTTATTTACTTGTTTTGTTCAGAGTTATGTTAGTCCCTCTTTTGGTTTATAGTTGCATATCAATGTGTGGCTCGACATGCTAGTTCACTATAAACAAAGCTCTGATACCAACCTGTCACACCCCCGAACCAGACGGCGGAAACGTCCGGGGGCTGTCGTGACTCAATTGAATACCATAACATTGAATATATATGAAACGTAACAACATTCATCACCATGCATTAATATAGTACAACCAGTAGAGTTACATGAAGTACATTGTTTAAACATTACATTCCCAAAAATAAATTGTTCGATTCGTACATCAATAAACTGCAAGCCATCACTGAATATGATTTCCTTTGGTTCACTGGTTCCCTGAGAATACAAGTATTTTGAAAAACGTCAACATATGAAATGTTGGTGAGTTCATAAGTAGTGTTTGAAATCCAATGTTTGTATTGTTTGAAAACCACCAGAAAATCCGATATTTTCTGAAAATAGTATAGTCAAAAAGGTGTGAAGATCCATGGGTATGCTTGTTTGTTTCTATACTTGTAAAAATTGTTCATTTAAAATTGTATGCATTTCGAATCCGTATGTATTGAAAACCCTAGGAAAACCCGATGTTTTCCTGATTTCTTGAATTCCATGAAGTTACATTGAAACCATGGCATAGCGTGTAGTGTCAGTCCCAGGCGACGTTGGATTATTTTTGAGCATGATTATTTGCTACAAACACGCATTACACAAACGACCAGTTTATAGCTATACTAACGATCCCGTAGGCGTTGTCCGTATTAATCACGTTATCCAATCGCCCTGACTATGTGTAGTCCCACATCCGAAGAGAAAGAGGACACGAAGACCTCGATGACTCCATTAACCGGTTGGGGATAAAAAAAATGTACGAGGGGTCCCCGACCCGCCTCGCATGAAATGTAGACTTTACTAGCAATACCAAAGGACCCTTGGGGACCAGTAGTATACAAGCCATTGAAAGTCCATTTACGTTGTGTCAGATCGGCAAAACCCAACACTTCGTAAGATAAATGTCTTCGGGCCTTAAGATCAGGTCATTGGGCTAGCTAGGCTCAACGAACAAGATTTTACACTTTTGGGGCCCAAAGATGGTGCGTAGACGTCTGTGCACACTCGCATGTATATTGAATTCCCAAACGTTACTTGTATGAATCGTAGTGTCGTAGTGTCGTAGTGTTAGTAGTTTCGGATTTTTATTGGTTCGAGACCGAACCAATTCGTTTAACAACGACTTTTGGTATTGTAATGTATTGTATTTCGTCGATAGTCGCGGTGCCATCATTTGGTCAAATTGCGTGTATCGAGTTAGCCTTGAAAGTTTTCTGTTTTCAGCCCCTCATTGTTTGTAAAATTTACTTTTTCAACCCTTTAATTAAATACTTTCCGATTCGGTCCTTAAATCAATTTTCTTGACATTTTAACACCAAAAATCATTGAAGTTGATGTTTTTCAGCATATTTTTCAATGAAAACAGTTTAAGTCCCTGAAATTTCAGTTTTCTCGGTTATAACCCTTCTTTTCGCAACTTTGACAATTTTGGCCCAAATTGTAAAATTTTTGCAACTTTGGTCCTTTTTAAATTCAAAAAGCATTTTAAACCTTTGAAAAGGACTTGGAACACTTATAGTCCACTGTTTTACAGAAAAACACAGTTTTGGCCCTCCAAAACAGAAAATCTCGCATAATGGGCCTCATTGGGCCGAAAATGTCATTTTTAGCCCATTAAGCTTGAAATTTATGTTTTTAATCCTCTAAATGAGTATATTTCCAGAAATTGTTTTATTGAAACTGTTTTGACACACCTCATCCATCAGAATTCGTGATATGTCAATTTGGGCCCTTAATTTTGTATTTTTCACATTTTAGGTCCAAAAATTGTGTTTTTAGCCCAAAGAAATTGTTACTAAGCCATTTAGCTATTTTTCTAGAAACACTTTGTATGTAGAGATATATTTGATGCTAAAATCATTTAACATAAGGTATATCTCGGTTTTGAGGGGTTTTATGGCTAGATCCAACATTTTAACACACAAAAGCACACATATAAGCATGGAAATCATACAAAGCATACAATACACATATAGATCTACACTTTCACTTGTATCCCCCCCCCCCCCACAAAACTCATAAAAACAGAAAATAGGGGGTATGAAGCTCACCTTGGGTGTGGGGGTTCGGTTTTGCAAAGAAAATGGAAGGAAAATGAAGTGATTTTTGGCCTTAGCACCCTTCCTTGGTAGATCTCGAGTTTGGTGACTTCTAAGGTGTATGATCACAAGTTGGAATAGATTTAGAAGAGGTTTTTGATGGAATGAAATAGCTAGATCATATATATAAGTAAATACTTACCTAAGATGGTGATTAGCTTGAAAGATCCTCTTGAAAGCTTCTAAAAATCTCGAAATTATGAGGAGGAAAGGAGAGAGTTTTCTTGAATGTTCTTTGAGAGAATTTGTGAAATGTGTGTGTTTGAGATGTGGCCGAGAGTGAGAGAGAGGAGAGGATAGAAGTGATTTTGAAGTGATGCTTGCTTGGAAACATGAGTTGTGTGCATGGAAACCCAACAAATAAAAGTGAGGTGGCAACCCCAAAGTCAACTCTCCCTTTTTCCTTGGGCTTGGGCCGAGAATGGAGAGGGAAGAAAGGATTTTTTGGGTTTTTTTTTGCCCCTAAGTCCAATATTAGAGTTAGTTTGGGTGTTTATTGGCCTTATAAAATAAAATTGTGATTTTTATGCTTTAATAAGCTAGATTAGGTTAATCATGGATCAAAGCTTTTAATTTATTTCATTCTAGGCCCAATATGGCCCATAATATTGAAATAAATGAATGTGGGTCCAATTAGAGCCCAATTAGGGTTCTAAGCCCATGATAGTCTAATTGGAAGCTTATTGGTCCATGTGGATCCAATATGGGAGTCCTAGTCCAAAATGGACTTAAACAAGGACTTCTAGGGTTTCCAATTGTTTGATGACTATTTGTAGTATTTATATGATGTATTTGATTGAAGTTCTTGATGTTATAATAGTAGGTGTCAATCATGTTCTTAAGTTTTTGGATTCACATTAGCTTGAATGTATAGATTAAATGACACAAAATTTCCGGTTGTGACACTAAAGCATGAAAACACTTTGCTACAAGTGCTAGGAATACCAAGGGTTGCATATATAGAGAGTATGGCCTCACATTGGAGTTTACTCCTCAAATGGTGGCCCTTAGGGGTGTTTACGGTTTTTAGACCACTCCCCCCATGAGTTTAAGGTTGTAAACTCATTGGAATGGTGTGTTTGTGTGCTTCAAGGTCTCATGTTTCACAAAAGAGTGCTCTAGGGTTGTATCAAAGGCTTAGGAAGCGGTTAGGGATCGAAATGGCACACTTTTTGGAGTTTACGGTCCTTGGACCATATTTGGGAGTTTACTACCGTAAACCCATGAGTTTACTGCCGTAAACTCATGGTTACTCCAACCATTTCGTGATTTGTGGTTCATAGACCAAGCATGCAAGTTTCAATCCCTTTTATCCAAGCATTAGAAGGTGTTAGGGGCATCAAAACACCCTTTGGGGGTGTTTACGGTTTTGGGAGATTCCCAACCCGTAAACCCATGTTCTTGGAGGTTTTTGGTGATTTCTCTTATGGATTACAAGCACACTAAGCAAATAACTAGTTAGGGAGGGTACACTTACTTATATGAAGCTTGTAAGAGTGATTAGAGCCCTAAAAACACAAATGTCTTATTAGTGTTCTTGGTGCTTTGAAGATTACTTTAAGATCTAAGAAAAAGGTAAGATTTCATGGATGAAATCGTGTAAAAACACTAGATTAAGTGTTATATGAACGAATCTAGGAAGAAAACACTTACATTTTGGCGGATTTGACAGAATGATTTTATGATAGTTGAGAGAAAATCTTGAGTGTTCTTGAGGTGGGGAGTGAAAAGTGAAGAATGGAGGGTAAACTCATGATATATGCATGAGTCCATGCCAAAGGGAGTTTACGGGCCAAACACCCTTGTTTGGCTGTAAACACCTAGCCAAGGTGTTTATTGATTGATCGTTATACAAAACACCTAACGGACACTTCCATTTAATTGTTCGTGCGATGGAAAATTAAAATAAAATACTTGAACGGGCTTAAATCCGGCCAAAAATGTTTTGGGATGAATTTGGCTAATTTTCAATGTGCTTGATTGCGGAGTTTATACAAATGAAAATTTCGGGTTGTCACAATTTTTCAGTCATGTAATATGTGTTTGCGGTTTTGTTTACGGTCATGAATGGGTTCCCTTCCATGAACCCATTCACGACCCATGTGTCATTAATATAGATGTTAGGTGGGTGAGGAGTGTACGGCTAGAGGAGCTTAAGTGTGTGAAACTCAAGGTGTGTTTCAGAGAGAGAAGAACTAGTGTGTGTGTACTATGTGTATGGAGCATTATTCTATTCATTGAATACATCATATATTCACTTATTCTTCTTCTCCTTCTCTTCTATTTTAATCTGGCACCTTCCGCTTGATTGGGATTCCACACCATCAAACGGATCTAATTGATACACAAGCGAATTGGGGACTTACAATTGGTATCGGAGCTTGGATTGTATCAATCAATTTTTGCAGATTTGGAGCGTATTTGATCTTATTTTCGAAGGATTTCTGCGTTTTTGGATAGATCTTGGCAAAAATAGGGAGGGGTTTGTTCTTTGCATTTTTGATAAAAATGAGTTTTTGATTGAGTTTTGGAGCAAAAAGGGTGAAAACGTCGTTTTTTCGTAACAATTTAAGGGTTTACGGCCCTTGAAGGGTTCTCGGCCCGAAGTTCGTTTACGACCGGAAACAGTTTGCGGCCCTCGGAGTTCACGTCCTGCTCGTTTGCGGTTGATCCTCGTCCTTTCTTCGTGTTCTCGGCCAACTTGTGTGAGGGTTCGCACTGCCTTCATTTAAAAAGATATTTGGGAGTTGCCAGGAATCGAACCCGGGGTGCCTCGCTTCAACATCCCACGCGTCTTACCAATTGGGCTAGTCTTTCTCTTGTTTCAATCCTTCCCAATTTAATTCAAAAGGATTCAATATCTTTGATTCCAATTTCGCATTTTTTACAATTTCAGACCAAAAATCAATTTCCTTTTATTTTTAAATTTCATTTTCAACCACAATTTTAGTTTTTAATTTTTGACTTTAAATTTTGACTTTTTACTTAAAATTTTGACTTTGACTTTCAAGTTTGACCTTTGACTTTAAACTTTAACTTTTTCGTTTAACTTTCAAATTTTCAAAATTAATTTTTCGGTTTGACTTTTAAGTTTGACTTTTTAAATTTGACTTTTAGGGTTGACTTTTGAGGTTTCAAGTCAAAGGGCATTTTTGGTAAACAATGAGTTCTTCAAAAATCAAAGTCAATGAAATTTCCTTGGAGAATTTACGTGAACATTACGAATTACTACGTAAAGAGAACGAGAAACTAAAATACGAAGGGTATCAACTTAGGAAAGGCCAGAAACCATTGAAAGATCAATTAGAGGCCAAAACAAATGATTATAAGAAATTACAGGCATAATATAGTGACAAGTGTGTCCATTATAGATATCTTAAGAAAGATTTTGATGCTGTGACTGCCGAACTTGATGCATTAAAGGCCAAATATAAAGATGCTGAATTTAACTTAAAAAAATTTGATGTGCCAAATGAAAAGGTGGCAACAATGATTGAAAAACAATTAACATTCAAAGATAATCAATCTAAGGGGTTAGGGTACCACAGTGTTCCACCTCCCTTTAATGACAACTATAACCCACCCCTTGAGACCAACGAGGAAGAGAAACCTGCTCAGTTTGGCCTACTCCCTAAACCGTTTCCAACTTCAGTTAAGACTGAACAATCAGGGCCAACTAAGCGTGTTGAGGTGAAGAATACTGATGTTTCTACTTCTTGTGCAGGTAAAGTAGCGGAAGATGAGAACAAGGAGAACACAATTGAACAAACCAATGTCTCCTTGAACTCTGAATCTGTTGCTTCAAACTCAGTTGCTACTAATCAACCTGCTGTTGGTAAATACATGCCACCAATTCAAGCTAAACAGAGTGCCTGTTGCAAGTGTGTATGTGGGAACAACCAGAAACAAGGCAAGGGTACGCCACAAGGGGCAGGAAGAAAAAACTTCCCAGTGAAGAAAAAGACATGTTTTCACTGTGGAACAACTGGACACATTTCCTAAAACTGTCCAAATCACACATACGTTCCCTACTATGCACAAGGGTGGCAGAACGCGCTAACATGGAGATTTTCAAAAGAAACCCCTCAAGGTCACGCTCAGACAATGGCCATTGGAATGCCACAAAGGGCAAGAGTACAACTCCCAAGGCCAATAAATCAACTCCCAACAACAAGAAGGGAATGCCGACCAAGAAACCAATTTTAGGAAATGCTCCAACGAAACCAATACCGGCTAGGTCAAAGTCATCTCGACAGCACACTTCCAGTTCAAAATCAAGTGCCGAGGCACCCATCCGATCCAACAAGAAATGGGTTAAACCCAACTACATATGGGTACCAAAGGTTAAATCTCCCAAATCACCTAATGACTCTAACGTTTCTACATCTTCTATTTGTGATAAGCAGGATATGTCGTGGGAAAAAGTTCCTTGCAAGGATGACAAGGGTCAACCCAGTTTCAAAATGGACTGGGTTCCAAAGACCAACTGATCCCACTCTGTGTCGAAACAGCTATGGAGACATATTAACATACGTTGATTTGTTGGTAGTGGTTGTTCCAGGCACATGATACAGGACATCTCTCAGCTGTGCAACACTCATAACTTTGTTTGAGAGTATGTGTCCTTTGCGGGAAAGGAAGAAAGGAAGGGATCACACATGGGGTTTGTGCTTAACGATGTGAAGAATTTCCAGATCTGTTCTGAGATTATGCGTGTTGTTCTCAGACCTTCTGGATGCAACTTCAATCAGTGACTTACAGTTTGATTTTTCTTCTCTATGCTCTTGAGTTTATCTTACACTGATTCGTTTTTAAGACAGTCTTTTATTTTCTTATAGTTTTTCGTTAGTAGGTATTGTTCGGGAAGTAATATCAAGATAAATTGATAACGGGCGGTCTAAAACATGTGTAAGGGACTGAATCTGAATTGTCTAGACTCAGTGTTCAATGTGTTGGTAGGCACGAAGGATTTGCTAATGTTGATTTAGATAGGATTGTTTGGACTGACCATACGACACTCGGGTAGATTGAACAGTGAGATAAACATGGGAACCCATGGGATACACTAAATTAATACGCACTTAGAACTGTGGCTTAACTTTTCTTTGATGTACGGACTTATGTCCTTAATTCTGGTTTTGATAGGGCGACTGGGTGGTTTTGATAAAGTAGGTCTGTAGGAAATTATTTTCTTGCTTTCTATCTGTTAGTCATATGTTGCTTCCTCTATGTGATTGGAAGAGATACGACCTGGATTGCAACATATACAACTCTAATTCTACGCAACTCCTTATCTATGAAATTCTTTTTATCTGCTAGTTATATGCTGTCCCCTCTGCGTGATCGGAAGATCCGACGTGGGATACAACATATGCACCATTCTACTTCTCAATCCCTCTATCTCTGTTAGTCATATGTTGTCCCCTCTGCGTGATTGAAAGAGATCCGACCTGGGACACAACATGTGCATCTATCTCTAAATCTATCTTCCTCCTTACTAATTGTTTACTCACCTAAAGTAAGCAGTCCTTAGGATGTTCTTGATAACCAGGGTATATCGGGAAGTGGGGAACACGTTCTAGTGTAACTAAAATTGAACCATTTAAGAGGTTGTCTGTAGATCTCACTGCTTAATTTAAGTGGACAACAATACTCGTGGTCGTCGAAAGCTAAATGGTATATTTAGAAAATTTTGTTGATATCCTTCGTATTTAAGTGGACCATAATACCGACAATTGACTAGATCTATTCATGAAGGTGAAGGTACTGATAAACAAAGTTAAAACTGTCTCACAACTTTGATCCCAATTATTTTTGTTTTTGTTAAATTCGTTCATAGTTTTACTCTATGCACGAATTTAGGGGGAGAATTAAAAAAAAATCAAAAATAAAAAAAAATCAGAAAAATCCAAAATCCAAAATATTGTTGTTTCTGTTTTTATTTTTCCAGAAAATATGAAAAATCCAAAAATATTGTGTGCTAAGTTTCATTTTAGTTTTGTTTTGTCTTGAAAAGTGAATTCAGATGTAGATGAAACTCATGGAGTCTGTGTCGAAAATTTCTAAGCGAAGGCTTCGTCCGTGATCATCGAAGAATTCTCATTCGAAGGAGCAAGAAATGAAGATTATTCTTTCAACATTTAATCCTTCAACCCCAGAAGCAAGGTGAAGCTGTTCTTGAAGATTATGTGACAGATTGCATTGAAGCCTCCTCAATCAATTTGCTGTTATCTATGAACGTGCTGAAGTGATCCAGAAGATTAGATCTCTCTATTGTTCTCTCTGAAGATTCTCAAGCTGAAAGCGCTATCTTTCAAGAGTCAGTACATCAAGCCTCCTCACTTAACGTTAGTTCAAAGTCAAATTTTGAAGAAAATTCCAACTGCTGACGATGAAGTCATTTATTGAAGATTCATCAAGTTTAACTTGAAGCTGTGAAGAAATCGAAGATAAATGCTGAAGCTAAGCTCCCAATGAAGAGTTACAAGAAAAGCCAGCTACAATTTTAGTGGGAGTTTGTTGGGTTAATTAGAAAAGAAAGCTATAAACCAAGGGGGAGATTATTGGGTCTAAAAATATGGTTTATACTTTACTTTTCTAGCAAAATGTATTTTTTTATTCATGTAATAGGTGTTTGCGGTTGTGTTTACGGTCGTGAACGGGTTCATAGCCGTGAACCCATTCACGGCCCATGTGTCATATATATAGATGTTAGGTGGGTGAGGAGTGTACGACTAGAGGAACTTAAGTGTGTGAAACTCAAGGTGTGTTTTAGAGAGAGAATAACTAGTGTGTGTGTAGTATGTGTATGGACCATCATTCTATTCATTGAATACATCATAGATTCACTTATTCTTCTTCTCCTTCTCTTCTATTTTGATCTGGCATCATCCGCTTGATTGGGATTCTGCACCCTCAAACGGATCTGACTGATACACAAGCGAATTGGGGGCTTACACCCATCAAGCCTCATATAGCATGAACTGCCTATGACCTGCACTTACCATAACTAGCACTCCATTACTAGCCAATCTCAACAATTACCCAACTCCGGAAATTTGGAAGAATACTCTTGAGACCTTAACTAGTCTGATAATCCAAATCACCTCCCATGAAATTTCCAATGACCAACAATTCTTGCAACTGACATCACCATCTTCCTGCTACCACCCCTCTCCTAACAACGGTAGTACTTGAACCCAAAAGTTCTTCCATAGACAACTGCCAATCATTCCAGAACAAACGATGAGACCACTGAACCTAACTTCACTGGAGAACTAATCCGTTAACCATGACCAAATATCTTCCAAGCAATACCCCTGAATTGATCCCGACAAAGACCCAGATTAACTACTGTACACGCTAAAACACGCTTCACAATATACGACCCTCTAAAGATTCATTGAAGACTCCTGGAATGCAGAATGACATATAACGATCCTTGATACACTAGAAAATAGTATAGAACCATCTCGAGATATAACTTACCCAAACCCAAGCAACATTTCAACTGTGACATCCCCATTTTCACAGCCATAATAGACCGATTTTGTTTATGCTTTATAAAAATCAGAGTACCTCTTTTAATAAAAATGTTGCGGAATTTGATCCCAGTAAAACATTATAAGTACGTTATCAAAGTGTTTCCGAAGAAAAGTATTTTTATTCATTTTAAAATATTTGGGATGTCATCGTCAATACAGAAACATAAGCATAAACAAAACTTACATTCATTATCACTAGTGATCTATATCTCTTTTAAGTCTCTTAGTGTAATGTGACTTCATCTCAACACCTGAGATATAAATAAACTAAGTGGGTCAGGTTGGGAAACCTGGTGAGTACATAGGGTTTTCAACCCACAATAATATAATTATTATGTTTAAACAATTAAACAATCAACCCAATTACCCATCCCCATTATCTTCTTTATTCTTAAGGATCTACCCTAAGAATCAGCTATTCCTCGTTCATTTATTCCTAGGGATCATCCTAAGGAATCGGCACGTAGTCCATCGTTGCCGCGATTTACACAACGGGCACTAAGTCTACATAGTCGCCAGGGCTTAGGCACTAAGTCTGCATAGTCGCCAGGGTTTAGGCACTAAGTCTGCATAGTCGCCAGAGTTTAGGCATCAAGTGTGCATGATCACCAAGGTTTAGGTATCAAGTCTGCACGATCACCAAGGTTTTAGGCATCATGTCTGCATGATCACCAGGGTTTAGGTATCAAGTCCGCATGATCACCAAGGTTTAGAGTACATCGGGTGAACACATCGTTCACAACACCTACAGGTTGCGAGCCTGCTAGTGTTCCACTGGACTGTCTAGAATAGTCTGTGGTTGTCATCCATACTCTGTTGAATGACGGGGCCATCGTTTGGGAAAAGGCTTCTCAGATCGTCCACCTCTCACCCTCACCTCGTGGTCTATAACACCTCTCAACTCATTATCCAACTCATATTCCATCTATTACATCTACCCATGTTTTACCCCAACATTATTGTAGATATAAAATGCATATACAGTTTAAATCATTTAAAACATGTATACAGTCGTTCATTTAGCATAGACAACAAGTACTCAGATAATATGCATTCATATCTATGTGTAATATGAAAGTAACTATGCACTCATTTGAAAAGGTGGTGATTCTGAACTCAGACAGCGCTTCGCTTCTTAAAAAAAAATTTCCTTTGACGAAACCTAGTATTATGACCAGTAGAGTTTAGTCTATTATTTGCCGAGACTAATTAATAGTCTAACTATTATTACTATTATATAAGCGTTAAATAACACTCAATATAACTCATAATAATAGCCCAAATAATTATTTTAAGGTCCTAATAATGTTACTATAATTAAATAAAAACTATATTAAATATAGTATAGGCGTAGCTCACTTACAACGGGTTTTTATTAAAAACCGGGCTTCGCTGGAGCAGCGTTTCCGAGCCGAAAGCTATTCTTCTCGGAGCCGTCGGGCGCTCCGGGGCTTTCTTCTTGTGCTAGGGAGGTTCCCTAGACTTGGTAGGGGTTCAGGGAGGTTAGAGAGAAGTTAGAGAGAGAAAGAAATGCTTATGGTGTGAAGAAATAATGAAGGGTTCACCCTTTATTTATAGGGATTTTATAGTAAAGTAGCCGCTAAGTTTCGTCCGTATCTTCAGCGTACGAACTCCGTTTTCTACGTTCTTTATATCCACGCTTTGGTATTTACGAGGAATACAACTTTCATTTAGACCTTGTCGGCTAATTCTCCTTCTATCTCAGATTTACAAAAACCGTATCGTATTTATCGCGCTCGAAGAGTAGCGACTAAGCTTCGTCCATATCTTTCGCATACGAGCTCCGTTTCTGACTTTATTTATATCCACGCGTTGGTATTTACGAGTACTACAACTTTCATTTAGACCCGGTTGGCTAGTTCTCATTCTATCTTGGATTTATAAAACTGTATCGGATTTATCGCGCTCGAAGAGTAGCGACTAAGCTTCGTCCATAACTTTCGAATACGAGCTCCGTTTTTACTGTCTTTTTATCGTTTAACTCCTATTAACGATATCTTCATTTCTCATTTAGATTATTTTGGCTGAAAATTGACCGATCTAAAATTCAAATTTTCGGGTTGTGCACTACTATGCTAAATCTGACAAAAATCATAACTTCCTAATACGAAGTCAGATTTGGGCGTTCTTTTTATGGACACTCTCAGTTTAACATTTTCTATGACTTTTGTTTAGATCGTTAAGGCTAAAAGTCGCTCTATCATAAATTCACTATTTACACTTCCCGATGCCGTGCCGATTCCGTCGCGAAACTTCGACGGGTTATAACTTCATCGTTATAACTCGGATTTCGGCGCTCTTTATATGTACGAAAACCTTGTAACATATACTACAACTTGGTTAAGACTATTTATTATAAATAATCTTTTGCCGAAAAGTCGTTTTCGACACTTATTGCCTCAAAATTGACTAGCCCGGATCTACGCGCGTTACATCAACGCAATACAAATCCCTGATAACAACCTAAAGAAAATAGAAGATATCATACCCGGATCTGAAGCAATCCTGAATTCCTCCTCCTGAGTTACCTCAACCATCCTGAGGGGATGGTGAAAAACTCACCTCTAATCCCAAATGACAAGAATTATCAATAGGAACCTTGTTCCTGAAGGATTCTATAGATCCACAAGCTTTGGGATCCAAATGATCCCCCAACTGCCCTAATAAAATCTCGGCCCGAAAGGCCCCGAGATGACCATCCAAGAGTTCCAAACTCCCTTCCTTCCTTCCTTGACTGAATCGAAGATCATCGAGGTCCAATCCAGAATTCTACGAGTTGTCACCGATGAGGTGAACTCCCGGTTCAACACATCTATCGGATCAGTACCTGCTACTGAGCTGGAACCGGAACCTAAACCCCATTCTCGAGTGCTCAACACCATACGAAAAATCACATACGAATGATCAGATCATACCCAAGAATCCTCAACTCACAGGCTCCTTATATTCTTCAAGACTCTCCTCTATTCGAATATAGATCCTCTCCTTTCAGTAGTATGGGTCCAATACTACCTTCCACACTTATCCATAGTTTCCTCAAGAATCCTCCCAAATCCTCTAAGTCACCTTCTCAAATCCATACATCAAACACTCGCTACCCAACATAACAAGAACCACCAAAGCAATCCCTAGTCTTTCCTATGTTCCCGACCTCACGATGCCATCAGCTGCTGAAAAACTCCTCATAATGCTAGTCACCCACCTCATGAATACAATCACATGCAACAAAGCTTAGATAATGTTGAGAGAAAAACTTGAGTAACACACTTGAACAAACGTTAGAACAAGTAATCATACGGAATGAAGTTTAACTCAATGGATCATAAAGCTCAACAGTAATAATAATAAGTTAGAGTTAGATAGTTTGATAATTAGGTGCAGAAATATAAGGAAATATAAATGACAACAAGTATTATATCAAGAAGACACCTAAGCTGATTCTTAACAAGGATTGCAGTCAACCCAAGTTAGTAAATGAGATCAAACTTAGTGATTAAGTGAAAGCTGACTTGCTCCGAAGAGATAACGATCTTAATATTTCAGGTTAGGATCTGAAGATCTTTTAAGATGAGAGAGTAAGAGAGAATGTGATATTTCAAGATAGAGATAATTGATCAATCATTTCATTCAGTAAGAGAGAGCTCTATTTATAGAGTCTCTAAGATTACAAAGTTAAATCTGTCTAAGGTTGCCATGCAAGGCACACTGGATAAAGAAGTGTAAAGACATAAGATAATAGTTAAAACTAAAAGCTAAGATTGATGACTATGACTGCGGATGCGATTTTAGATTGCGGTGTGGATCTTAACTGCAGGTCTTGTGATGGCTTCGGTTCTCTTCAATTTTAAGAGGGTGACTTTTATGTTTCAACAATTTCCCCCTAAGTGACCTCTTCAACTTTCCTTTCGTTTGTCGAGTTTAAGGAATTTGATGAGAATCCACTAGAACTTCCTGAATTCATTGAGCCACACAGTTCTCTTGGAGATTTCAAACTTAACTTCTGCAGTTGTGTGTTTTGACTTGTTCACTGCAGTTTGAGTGACTTCAAGTTGCCTCTGGGTCAAGCGATTCATGGAAGTCAATGGAATGAAGTACTTGGTTTCATCATTCTTCCGTTTGAAAATGACTCTAAGATTAGGGAAGTTAGTAGCTCCAAGGGATCACTCTTGAAAACCTTCAGTCAGCACCGGAGCTGCGTCGAGAGGAGGAAGGTTGAACTTCTGAGCAAGTGCTGGGTGGATGTCCGCATCAATCTTTGCAAAGTCACAAACAGTATCTTTTAGAAAAGTACACGCCCTTTCATACACAATCTTCATCTTTGGATGCTTCTCACACTTGTTTTAAAATACCTTTGCAATCAGGAAGATTTCCTCTGGGTTTATGCAAGGAAAATCAGCTTGGGTTTAGATGTAGTCTGAATGTCTTCTTGTGAGAGTATATTGGATGAATTATGCTTTCATAATTTTTATGGGATTGTAGTTCTTGACTGCGGTGGGTTTTTCGTTCGACCAAATTTCCTCAATTGCAGATCCATGCTTGGCATGGAATCTGTTAAGTCTTTCAAACTCCAGTGGCAACCCCTGATCATATGGTAGGTTGTGGTCAAACGATTCAAAGACGGGGAAGAACCTTGTGTTGGGACAGATGCGAATGTCCCAATAACCGTCAGATGGGGGTTCCGCAAAGGTGAGATAGGGATTGTAGTCGTCATAAAGTAATCTTCGGATGGGATTAACCCAGGAATGCATGAGGGATTCATCCATAGTGATGTTGAATCCATGATCTCTCCATATCATTTCTGCTAATTTAGCTGCTCTCCAATCAGCTTTCTTTTGTTTGGTTTTGGGAGCGTCGTAGGAGTTTTCGGATGACATCGTTGGGGCTAAGTTTCTGAAGTGAGGGGGAGTCTTCGGATGAGATGAAGAAGGATGTTGAACAACTTGAACTTGTTGAACTTCTTGATGTTTTGGGGGAGACTGATGAGTGGAATGAATTTGAATTTGTTGAGGAGAAGGCACATGAGTCTTCTTTTTGGGAGATGGTTGCGGGGAAGATTTCAGAGTAGGAACCTTTTGTTGAATGATGGGTTTTGGGATGATGGTTTGCTGATGATTGGGACCGATTCAGATGGGAGAGAGTAAATGTTGATGCGGATGTGAATGTTGAGGTGAGATGTGGTTCGAGCCATGGTCTTCACTTCCCCTTCTTGAGGAAGAAACATGGGGTTCCTCCTCAAGCCATTGCTTAAGACCATCAATCTGGGCACAAACTTCATTGAACTAAGCTTTGATAGGCTCACTAAGTTGTTGATTGGTGGGGGGTTGCGGTGTTGAATAGCAGTTTGTGGATCTCCTTGGTAAATCTGAGAATCTCCTGGCCATGGAAGTTTTAGCATAAGGAGTGTCTGAGGTTGTTGATGGTTGTTTGTAAGAATGAGATAACGGACTCATAAGCATTGTGAGTTTCCTCAACAAGCTTCTTTGAATGAGCATCGTGACCCGCAATACTTGATTGAAGTTCAGCTTTGATTGCGGTCGCATCAATGATGAGTCGCTCCGCAGTGGTGATAAGTTGTTGATGATCCGCCTTTCGACTTTTATCCAGGGCTGGGATACCCATTACAACCTTGAGAGAGATTCTCTCAGCAACAAGTCACTCTCTTGCTTCCAAACGTTCTATTCTGTCAATTAGGGATTGCGGTCCAGGCACATCTTCCGGTTGCGGTTGGGTGGATTTTACTGCAGCTAAAATCTGATCGATTTTTTTTGCAGGCTTAGAAATTCTTTTTTGGAAACATCCATTTTCTTCTTCTTCTTCTTCTTTTCTTTGGTCTTTGAAGTAGAGTGCTGGGATCCACTTGATTCTTCTTCCTTGTCAAAGATCATCATCATATCATCTGATGGTGTCGGTTGATTGATTTCATCCATATCAATGTCATCAAATCCAAATGTAGGTCCGGAACTAATTTCAAATACTGTTTCAGCATCTTGAGAATCATGAACAGTTTGATTTGGAGGGGGATGGGAAGGACCTACACCATCTGGAATAGACTGAGCTTTGCAGATGGTCTCAGCCATTGTGGTCATCCATTCTTGAACTTTGAGAATGGTGGATACGGTGTTGGTGTTGTTGATTGCATCTGCCCAATATATAGCCACCGTTTGGATTTCTGTTTCTTTTTGAAGAAGCTTTTGTGTTTGCCTATCTTTTCGAGCCTGAAATGTTTTGTGAAAATTTTCATATTTCTTGATACCAGACTCGGTAGTGGGACGATCCTGAGTGAAGGTATTATCAGAGTTATATCCGTTAAAACCTTAATTACGCACCGAGGTGTCCCTCGGGTTCACGGATCCTTGCACATTTGTGCTCACCATGCCTAAACCACGGTCTCCTTGACCCGTAGTCAAGTTTGGCCTCGTCTTAGTTCTGGTAAGGACTAAAGAATTGTCCTGCGGTTGGAAGATGTATCAAGTGTTAGGATTACAAAGTCAAGTATGGAGCGCAACTCCTGTTGCTGAAAGAAATGAAGTTGAGAAGCCCTGGAGACCTTAGGACAAGAAGAACTAACTAAATCCTCTTGGGATTTAACTGAGGGAGAGTCTCCACGTTTCGATGAAGCAGACACACTTACTGGGTCTGAGTGGCTGGGAAGGGTTGATGCGAATGGCTCTGCGGGGACCCCAAGGATTACCAGAGTCTTTTGAGAGACTTTAGTATTAGTCCGGTCATGCATTTGGCTAGAACTTGGTTTGGTTTTGAGTTTCTTGAGAATGAGAATTGGGACAAGGTCATAAACCGACTCATCATCAACATTGACTGTAGGAGTCTGAACTGGATTAGAGTCTTTATCTGAAGAGAGAACATGTATGAGTTTATGTTTTTTGGATGGTTCGACTTCTTTGGATGGATTTCCTTTCTTGGACTTCCCTCGAGATGTTTTTCTTGAAGAAAGTATCTTAAGCCATTGTGCTAAAGGAAGGTTAGAAAGAGTAGTGGAAGATGGAGTTGCGGTATGTTCCGGATCACGGGGTGCGGTAGAGGCTAGTATATTCTGACTGGGTAGAGGCGGGGTAGAAAGGTATGGGTTAATACCTTCCGTAGCCTCAATGTGATCTGTGACTTCTTTTGTATCAAGTCCAACAATAGTCAAGATATGTATGGGTAAGCATCTTAAAGATCCAAAGACAAATTGATATTTAGAGGGAGGATACCTTTTGAGATCACGAGTCACGAAGAAGTTAATGTCGCTGCCCATGCTGATCTTTGCATCACGGTGGAGGTTTGAAATGCACAAGGACCAAAACCTTGCAAAAGTGACCTTTGTAGGATTTTCCCTCGGAGACTCCTTAGGGATGTACTGAAGGAAGTCATCCCATAAGATCTGACCGTAGTTGACGTCATGGCCTGTGAAGATATTCCAGCCAAGCTCCAATAGATTGAGACCCATGTTATCAGTGCCTCTGGTCTACGAATCGCAAAGTGGCAGACAAACTACCAGACCACAGGGAGTTGGTTTTTCCTTAACTCTCCTATCCCCTTGAGCTTCTTCTGGTATCCCATTTGGTAGAGTGAAGAGATTATGTTTGTCACGCTTGGAGAGATGGGCTTTGTAGAGGGATGAGCCAGTAGATTGATTGCATTTAGAAACTTGTCTTTGGTTAAGATGACCAGGGAATCATCCATTAAGTTCAGAGGAACTTCCTGTAGGTTGTTGAGGGGACGGTACGCCGAGAATGCACACTTGAAGAGAGTTGAAATTGGAACCACATCAATGAAGGAATCAAATGGTCCAAAATGTGGGAGATTAGTGATGAACATGATCATGAGTTGAATAGACTCATTTTAGGTGGAATGATCTTCATAGATTGCCCTAAAGTTGCTTGAGGCAATGGATGGCGATTGGTTCCTTATGGCGGAATCAGAACCAGCAGGTTGAGCGGAACTAGAAGCTTTAGATTGCCTCTTTGAGATGCCAGACTTCACCATTTTGAAAAAGGTTTGTAGAACCTGCAGAACGCTTGAGTGGAAGGAGGTGAAGAAGATGAAGATCGTCTAAGAGGGTTCAGAAAGTGTAAAGCTTTATTGGATGAGAAAAAAAAGGTTTTAGAAGGGCGGATTTAAAAAGCTTATTGTTTTTACGCTATATATGGCGGTTAAAGATAAAAACCCTTGAGTTTATATTTTTTAAGAAAAGGTGAGTTTCAGCCACAAAAACGATTGGAAATTGAAAACTTTAAACATTTTTGATTTTCCAAAAATGTAGCATTTAATGAAGTGTCGGACCCATTATCACACGTTTGAGTATCGTGTGGTGAGGGGCTTAAGTTCGTTGAATAAAGGTGGAATTTGAACTGATTTGACATCTTGGGGAAAGGGGGATTAGACAGTTTAAGGAAAAAGATTTCTTTTATTGGGAAACTGTTTTATTTGTTTTCAAACCCAAAATAGGTCTGACAAAAGGATTATTTGAAAAATGAGAAGTGAAACGGTGATGTGCTACACAAAGAATGTTTTTTTTTTAATTTAATGAAGGATCATTAAATAGCACACAATGTTCTTTGGAATTTATAATGTAGTTGAAGGTTCAATCAATGTGACTGCGGATTGGTTAGTGATTGCAGGTTGATACATCAATGCGGAGAGATTTGTCATTGCAGTGGATGGATATAAGACTGCAGTAGAAGGAACTGAGACAAACACTTGAAAAAGATCAGAAATAACAAAAAATAAGAACCTTAGAAATACAAGTATGATATATGGTTGCGGTACACCAGATATACTGTGGTACACAAAGTATACTGAACAATGTATGATATATATATATATATATATATATATATATATATATATATATATATATATATATTGTTAGGACCGCACTAGGGACCAGAGATGGTCTGTGGTACCTATCAATTCAAAAAGAATTGTGGGTCCGGATTCATCATTCCTAACATGTGTAAGAAACTGTTGAGTTTTGTAGAGTCAAGTGCTTTTGTGAATACATCAACAATCTCTTCATGAGTGTTAACAAAAATTAGTTCAATGTTACCTTTTAGAATGTGGTATTTGATGAAATGATACCGTAATTCAATATGCTTCGTCTTAGAGTGATGAATAGGATTGTGGGAAATCACTATCACACTCTCTGAGTCACAGTAAATCGGTATTCCCAGCATCCTGTTTCCTTGATGACCAGCTGCTGCCACATATTCAACTTCTGCGGTAGACAATGAGACACAATTTTGTTTCCTTGATGACCAGCTGATGAGTCTTCCACTGAGAAATTGACAGCAACCGGAAGCTTCTAGGTTAAGATCACTCCTTGCGGGATACCAGAGGCCTAGAGCCTTGCTGCTCTTTAAGCATATGAGAATTTTCTTAACTACGGTTGGTGATCACAAAACGTCTACACCCAAAGATCTGAAAGAATCTGACATTTGGCTTGCGGTTGTTAAGGCCCTCATACGGAGTTTTATTGAGACGCTTTCATACAATGCTTCGATTTTGAACAAAGCATGTTGTGGCCACTGATTCGGCCCATAAATAGAGAGGGAGATTCATGAAGTTAAGCATAGATCTGGCTACTTCCACCAGAATTCTATTTCTTCTCTACTACTCCATTCTGTTGCGGTGTGTAAGGAGCTGAGAAATTACGACTGATGCCTTTTGAAATCAAGAAACTGTTAAGGAGATGATTAGTGAACTCGATTCCATTATCACTTCGCATGCGGTGCACTAGTAATTAGATTTGAAGTTTGATTTCTTTGATAAAATTGGTTAACACCTTTAAAGTTTATGATTTGAGTCTCAGGAAAAAGACCTAAGTGAAACGAGTGAAGTCATCAACTATAACCGGTATGTATTTTTTGTAGTGGAGACTAGCTACAGTAGATGGACCGCAGAGATCAATATGTAAGAGTTCTAGTGGTTCAGAAATTGAAGAGTCAATCACCATAAGCTGGATTGATTTTGATTGTTTGCCACATTCACAGGCTGAGCAGAGGGTATCATTGTTAAATTTGAGAATGGGAAGACCTCGGACGAGTTCCTCGGTGAGCAGATTGTTGAGATGCCATAGCCAGCTGACTTTGGATATTGCTTTGGACAGAAAGCACAGCTGCGGTTTCCCAATGATCAGAGAAACATCCAAAGGATACATGGTCCCTACGGACTTAGATTTGATCAAACAGGTGCTTCTATTGCTTGTTATTATGTAGCAGTATTCAAAATCAAATTCAACCCTATGGCCTGCTTTACACAGTTGGCCTACACTGATGAGATTGTGTTTAAGACCTTCTACGTAAGCTACCTTTTGAATAGAGAAGTTCCCTGTAGTAAGCACACCGTAACCTCGTATTATTCCATTCGCATTATTGCCGAATGTGACGTTTCCACCATTCCAAATAGGCCTGAAATCCTGAAGGTATTCTAACCTTCCGGTCATGAGCAAGGGGGAGGCACTATCTATTAACCACTCCTATTCTTGATCATCCTTGCACATTGCCTAAAAATTACATGGTTATTTTAGGAACCCAAATAAGTTGGAGCCCGAGGCGACCGATGGTTTTTTCAAAGGTGCATGAACCGAGGCTGCAGGGACAAGTGTTATGTCAATCTTGAGACCTAGTCTTGGATGTTTGAGAAGTTTTGAAGTGTTGTGAGGTTTAGAAAAGTTACAAGGTTTTTGAAAAGTGTGAGGTTTGACTTGAGATGATCCCTTTTGACAATGTCATTTACATGAATTTTTTTTGTCATTTACCCTGACATTCTGCTTGGTCGGCGATCAGAAGGGTGTGAGAACAGTTTTGTGACCAGTTCGAGAAGATTGAGATCTGACAGTGGTGTTCTTGGAATTTGAAAAAGTACGATTTGACCGTGTTTGAGAACGTGTAGATTTCCTAGGATGTGAGTAGCCTTAAATGTGTTGGAGTTGGTAAGATCCCCTTCCATTTTGGATCATCTGAGGAATAGATCTGAAAACCATTGCTTCAAAAAGACTTTACTTTCTTTTGGATTGTGTCAGAGGGGTTTGAAAAGGTTTTAGAAACTATACATCCCTTTTTGTTTGTTTTCTTGACTGTAGAGTTTTTAGAAAAGTAATTTGACAAAACAAGTTTTTCTGGAGTTTTAGGTTTTGAAATTTTGGTTTGTCTTTTGTTTTTTGAAAAGATTTCCCGCTTTTTACCATGAGATTGAAGTTCCTCTTTGAAGGCCATTTTTGCCTGAGTTTTTGGAGAACCACAATCATTGAGATTCAACTGCGGTTTCTTAGATCCACTAGATTGCTTTTGAACACGATGACTTGATTCATCTAAACATGAAAGTTCAGGGTTCTGGGAACATTGACCATACTCGAAATTTTCAATAGGCAACTCATGATGAATTGGCTGAATGGTCACTGAACTATTAATTGTGGGTTGCTGTAAGGAAGATTGGACTACCGCAACATAAGTCTGAGTTGATTTCTTTGTGGGACATTTGATCAGAGGCAATTGGTCAGACTGCGGTTCAGAATTGTAGTGAGTGGTACTTCAGTCTGAAGGCAGTGATGGGAAGTTCATGTGAACTTCGATTTCCATAAGAATTTCTTCATCAGCAATTGATGAAGTATGAGAGTTGGGATAAATTGTGCCAGAGATAGGAATTTGATCACTTGAGTGACCCGAAAATTTAGGAAGAATTTCCTCAATAACACAATTATTACTCAGATTATGAAGACAACCAAAATGAGTTTTGATGTCCCCGGGAAAGGTTTTTCCATTGACTGGGAAATGAAACTCTTGGTCCGGAGGGACATAGGGATGATCTTTGTTAAATCGGGGTGATGAGTCCTTTGCGGTGGAATACCCATTGGACCAACCCTAATTATAGGTGTTATCTACGGTTCCATTGTTCACAAGATTCTCAATAGCTTCACTTTCATTGAATAGTTTTTCTATTAGAAGATTTAAACGTACAATTTCAACTTGAGCTAAATCTCTCTGATCTAATGCTATGCCTAATTGAGTTTCACACAACATTCTTGCATCCTTCTGTAATCCTAAGTCTTTTTCTAGCATGGAAAATTTGATTCTTTTGTCTTCTAGACGTCCTCTAACATGGAACATTTCTTGGGATGCAGTTTTCTTCTCATCTAAGGCTTTTTTATAGTCTGAAAGGTCGGTAGCACATGTGTCATTAAGGTGTAGAAGAATTGTATACGAGAAATCGATTAAGAATAAGATTAATCAATATAATGAACTCAGAAAGTAAATAAGACTTTGAAGTTTCTATTACTCTCTGTAAGCTTGATTACAAAAATAGACTACGAAATCTAGTAAACTCCATAGTCTAAACCAAAGCTCAGTCCCTATTTATAGGGAACATGAGAGTACAAAAAATACCAAGTATGGAACCATTACACTTCGTACAAAAGTGACTTAGTAAATACATTACATATGAAAATAGACTAAACACTATTCGACTCTTTACAAGACTTCGACCCTTACAATCTCCCCTTTGTAAACGAGTCGAACTACTCAATTCGTGAGAATCTGAGCAGCTAAGTGCATCCTCCTTCGTATCTCAGAATACCATGTTAAAAACTTCTTTAACTCCTTCTTATCACCATCATTGTTCTTCGTGCAGTTGTTCATACGAACAATAAAGTTTGTATATTGTGACGTTGTATATCTTTCGATCTCATCAACTTGAAAGAGAAATCTCTTCGCATTCCCTTTAGTGTCCTTCCTAGCAAACACCAAACCAAATGGTTTTAAACAAATTTCGCCATCATCATACTTTTTCAACTCAGCCTGTTTCTTCAAAAGTTCCATTGCAACATATACTTCCTATCCATACTCAAAGCCAACTCTTTGTCAGTCAGGGCAAGACAATCATAATAATTGTCAATGAAGATTTTTATGTTAGCAAGACCTAGTCTGGACACTTCTTTTTCTGTACCCTTGAGTTTTGATGCCTCCATTTCTTTTAAAATTAATGCAACTTGAATAAGATCATTCAAGTTCATTAGAGGGAAGTCTGCAACACTAAAATCGATAGCTTGATTGTTTGCACGAACCACATGATACCTGGAATTTTGTATCATGTTTTCAAACAAGACATCTTTCTTGATAGCAACTACTTTCTTGATCTTGATCAGAGACCACACTTCATCTTGCTCTTTTCCAAGTACAACATGAAAACAAATTTTCATGTGTGTATAATCATCTGGGTTTTCGAATTTGTCACTAACCTTGTATTGAGCAGTGATAGACATCATTTCGTTTATCAGAAAGTCCAACTGACAAAAATCAGTGTTAGCAATCGAATAGCTTTCCTTGTCTTCTTTTCGAAAGCATACATATCATTGAATGCAACTCTCGATTCAATTGATTCATACGAATACAACTTTTTGGGATCAACTTTTTCCATACCAGGTGGATCACTTTCTCTCAACCTCAAAATGTTTTGTATATTCCTTTGAAGTTCGATTTCAGCCCCCACCTCTGCTTTCTTTTCTTCTTTAGTCTTTTCAACTAGCACACCCTTCCCTTTGTCATTCGAATCTTGATTTGGTTTTAAGGAACTTGAACTACCCCCTTCTGTAGCCGAACCAATCACAATTCCTTTTGGTTTTGTAAAAGGTTTTGTGGTAACAATTGTTGTTGAGATAGTATCAGACTTCATCGGAATTGTAACACGAATTTGTGTAGAAAACACCTTTCCAACAACTTTAGAATCTCCAGTTGTTGTCTTCTCTCCTTCTCCCTTCTTATTCACATTTTCTCCTTTTCTCACTTTCGTTTCTCCCCTTGCACCCCTGGGACAACATGTGGGGCATTTTGTGGCAACATTCTAGCAAATTTGGAAATAGGAGCAACCTCCTTCTGAATAACCTGATCAAGTAAATTCAACTTCTGAGTAAGGAACTCAGGAGTTAAAAATGAAGTTGGAGTAGGCTTCGAAACAACTGCTTTTAACTCCTGAAGAAGAGTCTGCAATTTCGCAAGCTGATTGTTGTCTTCAGTTTCTTTTGTTTCTAACTTCGGCATTGTGTCTTAAAAGGTTTTGACAAAATTTATAACTGCCCCAACAATTATACCAACCTTTTATTGAATTGAATTGTACTGAGAATTCATATTCCCAATTCCTGAGATACTTCCTTCTTCAACTCTTCGAGTTTCAAGTTGACATCTTCACGAACCTTTTTGACATCTTGTACGAAGAGAATATGACGTTCCTTCGCAACAGCCTTCAAATCTTTTAAGGCCCCTTCAAAATTCCCTGCCTGAGTCTTGATACGAAGCTCACTATTTTGATCTGAAAGATCTATATTCTCATGAAGTCTTCGTTCAGCTGCCTTTATCGTTAATTCAACTTCAAGACTTGAAACTAAATGCTTTGCCCCTAAGTCAGCTTGAGACTGAAGAGGTGAGTTTAACTTCCTGTTCAAGATTTTGAACTGTTTCCCTGACATTAACATATGATCAGGAATCTCCTCTTCTTCCGAATCAAAATGCAATTTGTCAAATGCTCCTCCAAAACCTCCTCCTTCGGTTTCATCATCGGAATGAGGTTTAGGTGTGTCTGTGGATTGCGATGGAAAAAGAGTAGTAATTGGTTGTTGAAGGATAGTATCAAAGAGAGGAGATGAAGTAGAAGTGGAGATGGTTGGTGGTAATGAAATAAATGGAGTTGAAGTGATAGGTGGTAATGAAGAAGAAAGAATAATGGGTTGTGAAACATCGACACTCATGGTAACATTTCCCCCCGCATAAGATACGTTAGCAGGGATGTTTGAAATAGGAACCGCCTCAGTAAATGACTTGGTTACCAATATTTCGAGTGGAATGGTTGAAGTAGGAGAAATAGTAGAAACATTCGAAATTGAAGAGATGATAGGTTTTGAAGTTACCACAGGAGAAGTCGAAGCAACAGGAGTATCAGGAACAACTTTGTTGTCGGAAGAATCGTCTTTTATGACAAGATTTCG
Organism: Lactuca serriola; assembly: GCF_051521515.1. NCBI lineage: Eukaryota > Viridiplantae > Streptophyta > Magnoliopsida > Asterales > Asteraceae > Lactuca > Lactuca serriola. The sequence goes on from NC_136416.1 coordinate 137,618,545, forward strand.
CTTGTACCGTTTTTTTGTAATGTGCTTCACAACATCATGAGCACGCCTCTTTTTTGATAATGGTGAAACAGGAGTAGGTATTTCATAAACTACCACTCCTTTACTGCTAACCAGAGTCTTACGAACCATCGGAGAATCATCAGATGAAGTTCGTTTAGATGATTTCCTATGAATTCGTTTAAGAATTCCTGACTTTGACGGAACAACTTCTTTCGAAGGCTGAGCTTCATCTTCTTCTACTTTCTTCTTATCATCACCCTCAACGATCTTGGGTGAAGATTTCGACTTTGTAGCTTTCACAGGGTCCTCATCAGACTTCGTTTTCTTGGATGGCTTGGAAGAACCAGCTTCGATTTCAAGCAACACCCCAGTTTCGACATTAGGGTTTACCGTCTGCAAATACTTAACAAAAATCTTGTGCGTAGGATGGACCTTCTTTAGCATTGCATCTGGAATTCGTGCAACACTTGTAAAAATGTGCTCATCATCTTTAACATTCTTTGGGAATTGATACTTTGTAAATTCAGCAATGTCTTTACCCTGAGGAACTTGAATTCCCTCTTTCTCATACACATTCTCCAAAATCAAACTCCAATATCTAGCATAATAAATTCCCTTAGCTACACATGTACTTTCCAAGCTTTTTGTAAATTCTTTCCACAACTGAGTGGCATAACCAACACTCAAGTCGTAATACAAACCCATGACCATAGCATATACTTCTTGTCTTCCCTCGTGAAGACCTACTTTTCTTCCTGATAAGCACCGTAGAAAAATCCAAAACAAGAAATTCCATATGCAGGGAAGCCCAGACTTTTTGAAATCACTTATATTTTCGAGTAGTGGTTGGTGACCCATCTCGTTGAACATATGCATAATCTGAGGGTTTGGAGGTTTGAAAAAAGGTGGTGAATTGGGTAACTCCAAGAACTATGAGAACATCTTCTTGGTGAGGCGAATTCGTTTTTCATTCACTAAATTGAAAGTGAGAATATCTATTCCTTTATTGAATGAAGCAGTAGATGCAGCCATAGACAACCAAGTTAGTGGCACGGTGAAGGATTTGAACATGGCGGTGGCTAGAACTGATCTTTTCAATGCAACTATCAACATCTTGAGATCATCTGGATACAACGAGACATTTGATTCAACTTGATAGTTGGTGCTTTGTATCTTCTTCAGAGGTTGGGATGCAATTTCTTAAGTAGTGGAATTCTGAGCAGTAGCCATTTGCAAGTTGATTGAAAGCTTTTTGGGAAAAAATTAGGGCTTTTTGATCTTCTGTGAGTTCTTGAATGCGTGATTTCAAAAGGAAAGAAGATTTTCCTTTTATAAGTAACCCAAAATAATTTGAACCGTTTGTCATTAAGAAGAAGATCATGTCATCCCTTGAAACGCGCACCAGTAGCCGTTATTGTAGCTATGTTAGATAAAGTTCCTTGAAACTAGGGCCAAGTTACCAACCGGTTACTTTGAGACTGTTCGTGAGTACTTGTGGATAAGCTCAAATGTTTCGGATTTGAGGTTGGGCTCATTCGTTTTTGGGATTCGAAACGAAATCATTTGCCAGTCTTGTGAAATCATTAGCCTAAGTTGGTATTACTTAGAGCCTCAAGGATTTCGTGAGTGCAGTGATTCAAAGGAAAAAGGATAAGAAGCAAATTAAAAAAAATTTGGATCTGTGATGTCAAAAATGTTGACACGAAAGCAGTTAAACCCCAGGCAAAGGTTGCTTCGTTAATTATCAAGAGAGATAACTAATAGCTTGTGCATTGTCCCGTGAATTGTAATTGAATACTTTTAGCGAAGTATCAAAGGGCTTCTTTTTCAAGGATTCAATAGGTGGCTTACGAATTCCGTTACATATCATCCTAAACATAAGGTGAATAATTGTAAACGAAATTACTTGTTTGACCAGTGTTTTCAGTGACAAGTGGCTTTGTCAAATTTGTGAAAGTGACTAGAGAAAAGAATTGATACTCACACTGAAATCACATTCATGGAAAAATAGTGAAGCTGGATTTCGTTGGGAAACAAATGTCATGGGTTTCAAACATTTGATCAAAACCACTCATACGAAAGAATGTGTTTTGGAGTATACAAAACTTTGGTACAAAAACAAGTGTTTCGTAAGAATCTGGAACAAAGTTCCCCGTCAATTCCTTATTAAGTTCGGATATTTGGTGTCACTTGCATCACGGTCTCATTATTTAAGATCATTAACACATATTTTTGACATGTTTAAGTCACAATGGGTTTAATCAATGACCTCTTGAACATGTGTCTTTGTGTGTGAAATGTGTTAAGAAATTTTGTGATGAAAAATATTGGTTAAGATTCGAATGTACCTCTGTTATATATGACCAAACACACAACTCTTAACTCATTTGAGAAGAGTAAGGTAGCTCATTGGACTAATGCGAATCTAAGCCTAATTTGGAAGAAACTTTCGTATGAAAAATTTCATTAAAGCTTTCGTAACACACAAAGAGTCAGTTGGGGCTTGAGTCGACATGCAGCAGTATGCTTCTAGGGACAAATTCTTAACTAGTACAAAGATTTAAGAGAATTACCTTCCCATAGAAACACAAGCATGACTATTTGAAGAATTGTTGTGAAAATGTTCTTGAAAAACTAAAAAAATAACAAAATAACCAAAAATCTTTTTGTATTTTCAATTTTTGTAAATTTTTTTTTGATTTTGAATTTTTGGAGAAATAAAACATGCAACAAAAAAGTCTTTTTGATATTTTTGATTTTTCGAAAATTAATGCAAAGAGATAAAAATATTTTTGGTTTTTCTGTTGAACAAAATCTTAAACAAATGAAAAGAAATGATAGTACCAAACACGTGAAGAGTTTTTGTATCAAGATACGAAAATGAAGTGTGTCGAAGCCTCTTAACGCATAGTAACCTCTGAATGGTTCAGTCAGCAAGCCTCTGAATCGATACCTTTTTCACCAACAACATTTCGTTAATTTTGAGTATTTGATACTGGTACCGAATTCGCATCTAACATTCCCAAGCCTGCTAAAATTCTCACAAAAGATTTTTCATCAAGTGGTTTAGTGAAAATATCAGCAAGTTGATTAGTAGTTTTCACAAGATGAACTTCAATGTTTCCATCTTCCACATGATCTTTTATAAAATGATAACGAAGACCAATATGTTTCGTTTTCGAATGTTGTACTGGATTATGACAAATGCGAATAGCACATTGTGAATCACAGTACAAAGGATTATTTTTCATATTAATTATATAATCACGCAATTGGATTTGAATCCAAATGATTTGAGAAGTACAAGCAGCAACAGAAATGTATTTAGCTTCAGCAGTAGAAATAACTACACAAGTTTGTTTCTTTGACTGCCAACTTACCAACTTCCCATCTAGTAATTGACATCCTCCACTTGTACTTTTTCTATCGAGAGTACATCCACCAAGGTCTAAATCTGAAAAAGCTTGAATGAAAAATCCAGATTTTCAAGGATACAACAATCCTAACGAAACTGTTCCTTTGAGATAACGAAAAATATTCTTCACAACACTTAAATGTGGTTCTCTTGGATTTTCTTGATACCTTGCACAATTGCACACAGAAAATATGATATCAGGTCTACTTGCAGTTAAATAAAGTAAAGAACCTATCATGCTTCGAAACAAGTTAAGATCAACATCAGGTGAATCTAACAAAGGTGTTAACTTCGTTCCTATTGCCATTAGTACTCTTAGCTTCATGCTATTAGTCATTCCAAACTTTTCAAGCAAATTCTTCATGTATTTTTCTTGGTTAATGAAAATTTCTTCTTTGCTTTGACGTATATTTAACCCAAGAAAATTGTTGATTTTACCCATCATGCAAATTTCGAATTTACTCTTCATCAAATTCTCAAATTCACTAGACAAAGCATTAGATGATCCCCAACTTTCGTACGAAATAATGTGGGATCAACTGATCTATGTTTAAATTTTTACTATTTTAAGAAATTGGTAAGAGTTGCATACCATGCTGTTGGTGCTTGTTTTAACCCATACACGACCTTATCTAAAATGTAAACATGATGAGGATATTCTTCATTAACGAAACCTGGTGGTTGTTCAACATATACTGTTTCTTCGAGCTCTCCATTCAAGAATGCACATTTGACATCCATTTGATAAACATCAAAGTCTTTTTGTGCTGCATAAGCTAAAAATATTCGAACAGCCTCGAGTCTGGCGACAGGGGCAAAGGTTTCTTCATAGTCGATACCTTCTTGTTGCGAATAACCTTTAACTACAAGCCTAGTTTTGTTTCGAATAATATTGCCCTCTTTGTCGGTTTCATTTTTGAAAATTCATTTTAGCCCGACAACTGAAACATCTTTAGGTTTTGGAACAAGCCTCCAAACCTTGTTTCGTTAGAATTCAACAAGTTCAGATTGCATAGCAACAACCCAATCTGAGTGTTCCATAGCAATCTTAACTGTTTTTGGCTCTATTTTCGAAATAAAAACATTAAACATGCAAAATTCTTGATTCGTATTGAGTACCTCATTTTTCGCACGAGTTTGAGCTCTTGTTAAAACTCCATCTTGTGGATTTCCTATAAATTTCTATTTTGGATGATTCTTCATCTATTTCTCAAGTGGTGGATATGCAGGATCAAATTCTAATGGTGCATCTTCGTACATTTCTTCATTTTCGGTACCTGCCACAAAAATATTATCATTAAATTCATCATTTTGATCAATATTAATTTCATCTGTATCATCATGCTCCCTCTCAACATGATTATCATTTTGATGCTCCCCCTCAATTTCATGATTCATACTAATCTTCTCCCCCTCGAAATGATGTTCCCCCTCAACATTTAGGGGAATGGACGTATGCTCCCCTTCCATACAAACATCTAGCATACTTTCGCCATGTTCCGTAGTATCCGAAGTGAGTGTTGAATCATGAGTATGTTTTGATGATTCAGGTGTTTGATTAGCATCAACATGAACTTCAGCATCCATTGCCCTATCTGGAACACCAAAAATGAGATCATAATCAAAATCAATTGAATTATCATTTTCAGTTTGATTGTTTGATTCAGCATGAATTGGGTTTTGTTCAAACTTTCTTTCTACTTGTTTAACATAGTAATCATCAAAGGTAAGATTAAAAGTTTCTTCAACTTTGCGAGTTCATTTGTTCAACACTCGATATGCAACTGAAGTATGCAAATATCCCAAAAATATGCCATCATCAACTTTAGCTGCAAACTTTGAAAGATTGTCTTTAAGATTCATGATGAAACATCTGCAACCAAAAACAAGGAAAAATTCGACATTAGGTTTCCGATTATTTATTATTTCATAAGGAGTGATATTAAATCGTTTATGAATAAAAGAACGATTCCGAGTAAAACATGTTGTTGAAACGGCTTCAGCCCAAAGATACTGAAGAAGATTCGCATATGTCAACATTGTTCTTGCTGCCTCACATAACGATCTGTTTCGTCTTTCAACAACATCATTTTTTTGTGGTGTATATGGTGATGAGAAATTATGCGAAATTCCTTTTTCAGTTAAGAACGAATCCAACATCTTGTTCTTAAACTCAGACCCATTATCACTCTTTATTCTACGAACATTCGATTTCAGACTCATCTCTATCTTGTTGATAAAATCAATCATTGTTTGAGCTACTTCAGATTTTAACCTGAGAAAAAAATACCCATGTGAAACGCGAAAAATCATCAACTATAACCAAAATGTATCGTTTCTTGTTAATTGTTTCAACAGTCGAAGGTCCACAAAGGTCAATATGAAGCAGTTCCAATGGTTCAACAATTTTTGAGTCTATCACGATAGGATGTCCTTTGCGATGTTGTTTTCCTTGTTCGCAAGCTGCACATAGAGTATTCTTATCAAATTTTAACACATGAAGACCACGAACTAAATCTTTTGTAACTAGCTTATTTAGATTTCGAAAGTTTAAATGTGATAAACGTCTATGCCATAACCAACTAACATCACTTGAAGCTTTCAAAAGTAAACAAACAGATGGTTTGCCCACTATTGGTTTAATATCCTGTGTGAACATATCGCCATATCGTTTTGATTTTAGCAATACTTCGTTCGTCTCGAATTTTGAGATTATACTCCCTTCTTCATTAAACACCACTTGATTTCCAGTGCCCACAACTAATTGTGAAACACTAATCAGGTTATGTTGAAGACCTTCCACATATGCAGCTTGATTTACTATGAATTGCCCATTTGTTACTTTGCCATATCCTTTCACTTGATATTTTTGATTATTACCAAACTTCACTACTCCAACATTTTCAATGCTTCAAAAATCTCTTAAGTTCTCCTTCCTTCCTGTCATGTGACGTGAGCAACCACTATCAATATACCACTTCGTATCATATTGCTCGTCATAAAGTACCTGCATTTAATTAAAAAAATTTAGGTACCCAAGGCTTTTTTGGGTCATTGGTTATTAGTTTGAAACAAGAGTGAATTTTAGAACTAAAAGCCCAAGTTCGAATTTTTGCAGTTATACTATCAATTAAATCAACATCATTATCTAAAGATATTGAAATAAAACTTTTCGATAGTTATGGATTGTCATTAGATCGCACCTCAGGCTTCTCAATTCTTGTTAATTTGTTGATTGGTTTCCATCTTTGTACCGGAATATCTGAATCTTGAGAAGATAAACTTCTAATGGTTGACTCATTCAAATACTTTTCATAGGCAGTTTTGATCCGATCTTGAGAAAACCTCCCAGACTGATACCTTTTGCCTTGTCCTTCAAGCCAATTATTAATAGAACGAATTTCTGATTTTTCATTTGAACACGAAACTTTTGTTGGTTTTGTAATTAAAGGATTTGGAAAATTTGGCTTTTGTGGAGTAAATGTAACTTTTGATTTGAAAGTTTTGTTTGGAACTTTTTGACTATTCATTGATTTTTGAACATTGTTAAGTTTTTGATCATTCACAACCTGGTGCGATTTCTCATACTTTTGAATGTTATCAAATTTTCGAATATGTTCAACCTTTTGGTTTATTGGAAATTTGTCTATTACACGCATTGGATGATGAAAAGACGTGTATTTTTTCTATGCCAATAGGTTTTTGAGAACTCTTAGTTTTTGAAAAATTTGTGAATTTAGACTTTGAAACACTGACTGTCTCATACGAAACTTTGGATTTAGTCAGAGTGGGTTTTTCGTTAGACACCACTTGCCAAAAAATTACTTTTCGTGCCTTTCTTTTTGAAACTCTGTGTTCTTTTGAAAAGTTGTTAACAAGCACTTTGAATTCGTTTGAATTGAGTTTCATAATTGGAGTTGAATAAACAACTTCTTTTGTAACAACATCTTTTTCTTTTTCTGATTTAACAACCCATTTTTGTTTTGAGTTTTGTTTTTGAAAAACATATGAATTCTTAGTGAGATTGTTTTCAACTGTGTTTTGATTTGAAAAGAATCCTTCATCAGTTGAACGCTTATTGTCTTCTTTAACCAATTTTTTAAATTCGGGCTTGACGTTCTCAACATTACCATTTGTAACAAATACTTGATTTGGAAAAACTACATCATCTGTGCATGTAAAATTTGGATACACGACATTATGAGTTTCCAAATAATGAGCACCTTTTTCATTCATCACCTTGTCAAAATTTCCAGTTTCTCCATAAACTTGTTCAACAACCACACTTGGAATTGAAGTTTCGGTTGAAACTTTCTTTTTTGTTTTAGGAACATTCGAAGCTTTGATTTCATCCTCCTCATGATCACTACTATCTGTCTGACTATCTCGAACTTCCACATCATCAAAGTCAAAAAAATTCGAAGTAGAGGGTTTTCCAATGTCATCCTCAACCATCGAATCATTAACAATTTCTTCACCTTTGGCCTTAGATGTGATGTTAATGATAGACAACTGAGAACAATCAATACTTTCTTCTTCTTAAATTTCACTGATTTCGCTGAGATTATCCAAATTCTCATCGACATCAGCAAAATTGAGTTGTGAATCAAGTTTCGAATGTTCAGTTCTTTTCAAAATTTTCACTTGTTCATCTTTTGTTAAAGTTTCATTAACAATATTAACCAATTCATCATCATTTAAAAACTTATCTATGTTAACAACGCCATATGCAAACCTATCGTCTGTCACTTTGTTAAAATCAACTATTGTGTTTTCACAATCATATGACATTACATCAACTTTTTCTCTTTCGAATGCAAGATATGGAAATAGTTTACGATGTTGTTCTTTGCTAATTTTAGAAGGATGACGTAATGCTGTTAACTTTGCATACAACCGTTTTGCAGAATTACAATAGATGTTACGTTGAGCCAACAACATTCTTACATCTTTATTTCGATTCTCTCTATCACGATTGACATTTCCTAATTGCAACTCTAGATACTCTACCCTACATCGTTTCGTGTCTATCAACTTTTGAGTCTCTAGCAATTTATTATTAAGTTTCTTTGCCTCATTACTAGTAGACACAACAATAGCATCAAAGTAAGCAACAATATCATCAAAAGCAATTATTTCAGAATCATATGCATGTAAGGGAATATTGAAAGATTTGAGTATAGAGCATACCTTTGTTGTCATTGGAGATTTGTCACTTGACTTTGAAACGAAGCAATGTCTAGATATCTCTTCATCTTCTCCATCCTCGAATTCTGCAAACATGGCACCATGAGTAGGATGTCTCATCTCCTCATCATCAGACCCGAATGACCAAATCTGATAAGTACCACTTTCTTCATCTTCATTCTCTCCTCTTGCCACAAGAGACAATCCCTTGGCCTTCTCACGAACTTCCTCCAGTTTTTTAGCATAATATGCTTCGTACTTCACTCTATTCTTCTTCCCCTCTTTCTTTCGAAGCATACAATCAATTGCAAAGTGATTCACACCATCACAGTAATGACAATCTACACCACAATCTCCTTTCAATTTCTTTTCAGCCTTAAACTCTTTCACCTTGTCAACATTCTTCTCAGGCTTTTCAAATTTCTTTTTCTCTTCTACACCAAACTTCATAAGATTTCCTTTCATCTCACTCTGCTTTCCCTTAGAATTAAAAGCTTTTTGAAAAACATCTTAACTCTATTATTCGAATAAAAAGCTATTTCTTCATCATCCAAATTTAAGAGGAAACCTTCTTCATCTGAGTTCTCTTTTTCAGCAGATTCCATCTCAGACACTTTCGAAACCAGAGCTAGTGGTCCTCCTAAACTATGTTTCGCTTCTTCCATTATCTCAGACACTTCACTTTCGTGTGTCTTCAGCTGATTGTAAACAACATTCAAAGAAGAAATATCAAAGCTCTGTTGATTTTTGATCATCATACTAACACTCCTCCATTCCTTCCTAAGTCCCATAACAAAAGTAAGATTATACTCCATTAGAGACCTTGTGATTCCATAGCGATTACATCTGTAGATCAACTCATTCAAACGATCATAGTAAACTTCAATTGTTTCAATCTCCTTCTGTTTGAATTCTTTCAGCTCAACCAAACACTGCTTAACATAATTGATCTTATTCTTCTTGCTTCCTTGATACTTTTCCTTGAGAGTATTCCAGATATCCTTAGCAGTTTTACAACCATCAATGTTGTTATAAACAACAGGTGGCAAAGCACCTGTCAATTCCCTCATACAACACTTTTCGTGTTTCTCCAGTCTTGTTTGTTGATCTTCAACAGTAGAAGTAGTTCTAGATGAACCAATATTTTGAACATTTGATGGAGGTTGAATTGTTCCTTTGATGCAATTCTACAACTCTTCATCCAAACCATTCAAGTAGTCTTCCATACGATTAGCCCACTGATTGTAGTATTCTGGAATCAACATTGGAATTTTGGTTGATGATCTGAGCATATGAGAATGCGAAGTCATTGTGTTCATGTTGATGTTCATCATTGAGGAACACATGAGAAAAAATTCAGAAATCACAGAAAACTTGATGAATTTGAGATTTGATCAAACGAATTGATCAACAACTTGATGAATTTGAAATTTGATCAAACGAATTGATCAGAAACTTGATGAATTTGATGAACCAATATTTTGAACATTTGATGGAGGTTGAATTGTTCCTTTGATGCAATTTCACAACTCTTCATCCAGACCATTCATGTAGTCTTCCATACGATTAGCCCACTGATCGTAGTATTCTGGAATCAACATTGGAATTTTGGTTGATGATCCGAGCAGATGAGAATACGAAGTCATTGTGTTCATGTTGAAGTTCGCCATTAATGAACACACGAGAAAAAAATTCAGAAATCACAGAAAACTTGATGAATTTGAGATTTGATCAAACGAATTGATCAGAAACTTGATGAATTTGATATTTGATCAAACGAATTGATCAGAAAATTATAATCGATCACTCGATAATGCTTGTGTCATATTTCCTTGTCTTTGAAAAGATTTTGATTTTTTTTGTTTTTTTTAAATGAGCTCCAATGGTATAGAAGGACTTTTAAAATCAAAGTTCTTGTTTAAAAAGCAACCACTATGGATCTGATACCAATTGTTGAAAGAAAAACTTGAGTAACACACTTGAACAATTGTTAAAACAAGTAATAATACGGAATGAAGTTTAACTCAGTGGATCATAAAGCTCAACAATAATAATAATAAGTTAGAGTTAGATAGTTAGATAATTAGGTGTGGAAATATAAGGAAATATAAATGACAACAAGTATTATATCAAGAAGACACTTAAGCTGATTGCAGTCAACCCAAGTTAGTAAATGAGATCAAACTTAGTGATTAAGTAAAAGCTGAGTTGCTCCGAAGAGATAACGATCTTAATATTTCAGATTAAGATCTGAAGATCTTTTAAGATGAGAAAGTAAGAGAGAATGTGATATTTCAAGATGGAGATAATTGATCGATCATTTCATTCAGTAAAAGAGAGCTCTATTTTTAGATTCTGTAAGATTACAAAGTTAAATCTGTCTAAGGTTGCCATGCAATGCACACTAGATAAAGAAGTGTAAAGACATAAGATAACAGATAAAACTAAAAGCTAAGATTGATGACTACGACTGCAGATGCTATTTTAGATTGCGGTGTGGATCTTGATTGCGGGTCTTGTGATGGCCACAGATCTCTTCAAGTTTAAGAGGGTCACTTTTATGTTTCAATAAGGTTGCCACGTCGTGGGAACTGTCTAGAAACCACTGAATGGATTAAGCTCTTAATCCATTAAGGCACACATTCATCTCTCTCGGAATACTTCCAAATGTCCATAATATTCGTAAAAACCCTTGCTTTATGGACATGCATGTCCAATGCATATATTGAACTTGTTTGGGTCAAAATGGTGAAATGAGGTCAAAATCTCATGGATGGAACCAAAACTCAACCAAAGTTCATATCTAGCACACCAAACCTTAAAGGGACCCTAAGGTTGACATAGTTGCCAACTTTATAGAAAACCAGTCACTCAAACTACCCCAAATAAGAAGAATAAAGCATAAAACCCTAGATCTAGAAGCATACACATAAAATTTGGAACTTGAGGACTTACATTGGTCCAAAATATATGTTCCAAGGAAGTGTGGGAACTTTCTTGCTGAATATATGCACCAAGAACACATTCTTCTTCTTCGAGGCATCAAAAACAACATCAAAAGATCACAAATGGATGAAGGAGGAGAAAGGAGGCTCAAAGTGGTGAAAATGAGGATAGGGTTTCATTTAGGAAGGTTGGAGTCTAAAGAGGATTCCCTAACCTTGAAGTTAGAGGCTTTAAATATAGATGAAACCCTAAAAGATCACGGGCTTCAGCTACCATAACCACCACGCCATGGCACACTACTTGCTATGCCGTGGTGCTCATCAAAAAAGTGCGATCATAAAAATCCATGCCACGTCAACGGTATCCATACACCACGTCATGGCGAATATTTTTCCTCAAAAACCAAACTTTGACTCCTTAAGGTCACCATTGATCCATCCTGCAAAACGGGTGTTACGTTTGCAAAATGTCATCCAAATGCAAAAGAAAATGTAATCTAAAGTAAATTAAAACAAGAAAATGAATACTATAAAACCGAATACAAATTCAATTACAAAACTATAAATTTAAAAAGAAAATGCCAACCAATTATCTATCATTCATAAAAAATTATAAATTGATTAAGTTGAAAAAAATGATGATATTCGAAACTTGAAAGGTGATTACCATTGATCATTCCTTACATTATAGCTGGAGTACAACAATGATGAATAACTTAAATTTAACTGACCAAAACCATGACACCCAGTTACTAAATTAAATATAATAAAACTTCAACAGTCCAAACATAACCTACTTAACCTACACCACCTTCAAAAACAACCTCAAATAAAAGAAAACCTAGAAATATCAAACTATCTTTCATCTCAACATCCCTATCACCATAATTACCATCACCAACAAACTATCCTACTCCATAATACCATATTCATGCCCAACCTTATCAACATTACCCTACTCCACCAGACTTTCCATAATCATTAATAGCTTCAGAATTGTCATAGTCTTCATCAACATGCCCTATTTCATAAACAACAATAACTTGGGATTTTTAAGCCTTTTCAACAACCTATACTTACTCACAAACCTTAATGATGAGGAAAGTAACATCATCCTCATTAATATGTACTACATCTTCATCTACTAGGTATTTGTTGGGAGGGAAACGTAATGCTCTTTGTACATATGTTCTATGTACACATGCCTTTCATTAATGTGTGCAACAAAGTAAGACATAAAGATGATGTCTTCATCATTATTTAGGGAAATTAGCATGTAATACCCTATTTTTGATTATGTTTCTCCACTATTTAATTGGGGGATTAATAGTCCAAAGTGAAGTAGAATGATGGGGTGAACTAGGAGGTCGTTAATTGTATTTGCTGAAAACTGAATATTGGAGATTTTCAAGTAGGGCGTGACGCGCTTTCGACCTAGTGGGCTGAATATTTTATTAGGGTTTTAGGGGTATTTAAATTCCATTAAACACCCTTAGATCATTCTTTGAGAAAACCTAGCCCCCTTTTCTTTTCTTGGTGATTGTGGAGCTTTGATGTTGTGTTCTGCCATGTTTTATGTTCTTGAGTAGTCGAAATAAGAATTCTTAACATTGGGAGCTTGGTTTTTGAAGTGTTAAACCTTATTTCAGCTCCTAGACTTTGGTTAGACATAAAGATCCTTACTTTATATTGTTTTCTCTTTAGATCTATGAGTTATTTGAGTATATGGTCCTTTTAGCAAGTTTTTGTCCTTTAGTGTCTTGTTCCTTGGAGTTTAAAGAAACTCCAGAGGTGTTTGATGATGATAGTATATAGATGTAACATTGGGTTTCAGATTTAGTGCATGATAGGGCTCTTCAAGCCCCATGCAAGTTGATAAGTTCATTTTGGGTCATTTGGAAAATTAGGGTTTGAGATTTTAATTAGATCAACCAAATGGATGAAGTTGGAAACTTTATCCATTAAGACATCTTAGAGATTCAGATTTGAGAGTTATGGCCCTTGGGTTTATGGTTTAAGGCTATAAACATTGTTGGCCATTTGACTGTTCGGGGAGCACGACGCGCTTCTGGTAAAAATTGGCCAAAATTTGACTATCTTGTCACTTAGTCAAGTATGGGGCATCTAAGGTTGAGCGACACACTTCTATATGATGCGACGAGCCTGGTCAAAGTTAGAATTTGACAATTAACCATTGACTTTTAACTAGGTCTAAGTTTGGGTCAAACTTTCACGTTTTGGGTGTAGACCGAGGTGTGGCTTGTATGGGTGTGTAGGTGATTTGTGGGTTTGACCTATTCCAAAATTCGAGTGTGTGAAAGTGATTCCTCAGATTTTCGAATAGGTGAGTCTCCTCAATATACTATGCATTACACTATATACCTTTGTAGGATAGGATGTAGAGGAGTTATGGTATGATGTTAGGGCAAGTAGGCTAGTATAGCCTTTTGTATGTTGTATGTTGGTTAGAGTATAGATAGTATTGGCGATCATCGAGTGAATGGTGTAGGGATTGTATGTATCTAAATAAGATAGTATGAGAACTCTTGATCTAGGCCTTATTTCTTGTTTCTTGTTTCGTTGTGGCTTTAGCGTGGGATCATTTGTTCGACTATCTATCTTATCTCTGAGTACATACAATCATGCATTCATCTGGTGGTTGCCAATAATAGCGTAGAGTGTTTTATGAATCCTTAGTATGTTTGAACGTGATTATGTGGTTGTATGATGTTATACATGTAAACTAGTTTAGACAGTTACCTATGTTGTTGGATTTTTGCTGATTATCTGTTATTATATATATGTCGATATATATTCTATGATGAGTTGAGGGCGAACCAGTTATGTGCTGTAGGCTAACTTTATGTTGAAGGAAATGGAGGACCAACTTTGTACTGAAGGTCGAGGGTAAGAGCGGACCAACTATGTGCTGAAGGTTGATATGTGTATGTATTGTGTGTATATTATGATATGTGGTATTTTAAGGAGCTAAATAAGTTTTGTTTACTTCCCGAATAATTTAATTATTCAAATTCCACAGTCACTCATACTTTAAAGCAAGTAAGTAGTGACTTAAGACTGTCATGAATTAAATTGTAGATTGTCTAAGGCAGTTAGACATAGCAATTGTATTGCTACAACATTCATGAGTTCTTGGGAATGAATTGAAGTATTGGATAAACCCACGCTCATAGAATTACTTCATGGATTATATCACGGGTAATTCTGAGAAAATAATATCTTATATTCTTGAAACGGAGATATATGAGTTGTAATTTATAAATCGGTTGTGCATTGGTGTTGTGAAAGTGCATCGGTAACTTGATGTTATAAAACACAATGTCATGTATGATTTTGGTGAGTAAAGGATACAAGCATATAATTCAAAGTTTTTTCATTCCTTTTCCCTAACAGGAAAACCAATATCTTTAGGCCCCTTAGTGATTTGGTGTTGACTTATAGTGTTGGGCCTAGCCATGACTAAATTGATGTGTTCAATTAGAAGTCTTATGTCGTGATTAGAAATCAAAAATCAGGAAACAATATTTTGGACAATGAGATTGATTCTAATCCATGTCACATATATATATATATATATATATATATATATATATATATATATATATATATATATATATATATATATGATATCTAGTAGAACGGAGGAGTATTTGATCACTTATCATATGACCAATGTCTGATTAGATCAGAGTGCGACAGTTGCTTTGGAAAACACACTTTTCTGTTAATTTGGAAGTTATAATTTAGTTATAGAGTTATCCAAGTGGGAGATTGATGGATTACCTTGTCTAAGCCATTAACTAAATTATTATAAACTTAATTAGTAGCAAAGTCCTTTTGGGTTGCCCTCAAACCTAGTAATTGACTGGAATGCTTTTTGGAGAGAAAGGATGCTTTGTTAATTTACTATATGATTAATAAATTATTTAGAAATCAAAATAAATAATTTATTATTTTTTTTTGAGAAAAATATATTAATTAGAAATTATATTATTTAATAAAGAATTAATAACAAATTAATAGCAATTGATTTTAGGATTAGTTGGATTAATTAAAAGTAAAAAGACTGAAAGTATCAATGTCCAAAAGTTGAACGTTAACTGATTCTAAAACCTCCCTAAGAGAGGGTACGGTTCTATAGGGGTCAAGGGAGCTTTTATTGGGGTTCAAGGAAGCTTAGGATTGCTTGGCGGAAAGAAAAGGGCTAGAGTAATCTAAAACGAAAGCTACCTTTTACATACCTCCTTAAGCTCTATAAATACCCTAAGGCATATGATTTTTGGAATACACTATTCTAAGGAATCCTTAGAGCTGAAAAATATACCTTATACTCGTCTCTTTTTAATAGCCTCCAACTGCTAGGGCTTGGGCGTGAGCTATCCGAGGCACAAGATTTCTGGTGCTGGCTTTCTGAATTTCTACAATGAAGGATTACTAGTTTATTTACAAAAGTAAACTAAAAGGTATGTTTTCTATTATCCCTTCTCCTAAATCGAAAATAACAATATGCTTTAGGGTTCTTAAATTCAAATTGTTGTTTGCATATAATAGTGAGAACATATATCTTTTAGGGTGTATGTGAACTTTGGGTTTTATGTTTTCCGCCAAAATATGATTTTTGTTACATATAAAACCCATGAAATTTGTATCCAAAGAAAAAGATAGTGATTGGTCTCGTTTTATTTGAGTATGTCATTACCATTGCTTCGGTAATGACTAAGAAGATGATTGATATTCTGACCCTAGTGGTCATATCAAATTGAGTCTGACTATGATGAGTTTGTTAAGTGGTTCGGAGAACCAAGTTCTATGTAACATTTGACTTAAGTCAGAAGATTGAAATCAAAGTGATCAATAGTATCGCGCTCGTTGTTAGAGTAATTGGTAGCTAGAAATGCTACATGCTAAAATATGATTATATCACATTAGAATCTGAAGGAAGGTATATTCCATTCTGGAATTTGACTCTAAGAGACTTGAGTCTAAGCGTTGCATCATACGATGAGAGATCATTAGAGCATGACCCATCGATCAGTTATAATAAAAAAGGAAAGTACTTATCCTAAGAAGAAGAATGATTCCTCAATAAGGATTTATTTTGTAACTCGAAGGTTACGATTGAGCGTCCAACATAGTACGAGGAGCATGTGCAAGATTGAGCATCGCCTGCGGTCAAGAAGTCCAAGAATTAGATACTCATTCGAAGAAAAATAGAAGTTACGATGATTACCTAGGATGAAAAGATATAACATATGGAATCATTATACAAGTCCTATTTTCTTTGATGATTCTGGGACGTAATCATCCTAAGGGGGAGATAATTGTAACACCCGTAGATCCGGGCTAGTCAATTTAGAGACGATAAGCGTCAAAAATGACTTTTTGATAGAAGAGTTTTTAGAATCAATGATGTTAACCAAGTTATAGTATATGTCACAAGGTTTCCGTGCATATAAAGAACGCTGAAATTCGAGTTATAACGAAGAAGTTATGACCTCTCGAAGTTTCGCGACAGATTCGACACGACGTTGTAGGAAGTAAATATTTAGTCTTAGAGATCTAAATGAAATTCGTAGAATATGTTAAACCGAGAGCGTGCATAAAAGAACGTCTAAATCTGACTTCGTTTGAGGAAGTTGTGATTTTTCGAACTTTTGACTTAGCGGTATGCAGCCCAAAGTTCGAATATGAGAGCGAGTGGTTTCTAGCAGAAACAATCTAAACCAGAATCGAAGATCTCATCGATAGTAGTCCAACGGTAAAAAGACAGACGAAAACGGACGTCAGATGAAGGAGTTGTGAATTCCTAAATGGAGTTTTCCTGTCCCGACATACTAAAAATAATATAATAAAAGTTAAAATACAAATTAGTCGACGGAGTCTAAACGAGACTTGTAGAGCATAATCTCACCTACGCGTGGATATAAAGAACGTCAAAAACGGAGCTCGTATGCAAAATATATGAATTTCTGAAGTTCAGGGCGTGAACCCCGACATTGTGTCAAAGTTCACAACGTGAACACAGTGTTCACGACGTGAACTTAGTCTTAATATCTTCTGGAGCCTGACAGACCCAAGTTGCGATGACGCACCTGATGACTACTGAACTCGCAACGTGAATTTTAAGATTCATGACGTGAACCCAGAAAAATGGCCCTATAAATAGAAACCGAAGGGCAACCGGCCATGGTTGCTAATTCCTTCACTCTCTCACCCCCGATACCCTCTTTAGCCCTCTTGAAGTACCCTCGAAGCCCCGGTATCACCCTGACACCCGAAGCAAGTCTCGAAGCCCCGAAGATCCTGAAAAGAAAAGAGTTTCAAGCCGAAACTCTGCCCGCGATAAGCCCGGTTTTTGGAAGATATCCCAGTTACATCAAAAGAATAGTACTTGAAGAGCCGTAGTGCTGTCCGGGCATCAACTAATCAAGTGAGTGTGTATTTACTTTCTTCTAACACATAGATATGAAGTATTTGCTATGCAATACGTGTTATGTGTTTATATGTTGTTTGCTTACTTGAGATGGATGTTGAATGAATGTTTTATACATGTTTTTTGATGATTTAAACTATATATGTAATTTATATCTACAAATATGTTGGGTAGAACATGGGTAGATGAAATAGTTGGTGTGTGAGGAAAGATGAGTTTGAGGATGAGACGAAAGATGATATAGATCATGAGATGAGGGTGACAAGTGAAAAATGAGTGAAACCTTTACCCAAACGATGGCCTCGTCATTCAGCAGAGTAGGGATGACAACCATTAACGATTGTAGACAGTCCAGTGGAACACTAGCAGGCTCACAACTTGTAGGTGTTATGAACTTGATGTTCACCGGTGTACTCTACAAACCCTGGCGACTATGAGACTTAGTGCTTAAACCCTAGCGACTATGAGACGTAGTGCCGGTTGAATAAACCCTAGAGACTATGCGACTTAGTGCTTGTTGTATCAACCTTGGTAGAAATAGACTTTGTGCCTATTCCTTAGGTCAATCCTTAGGAATGAATGAAGGAAGGATAGTTGATTCTTAGGGTAAAACCTTAAGAAATAAAGAAGATAATGGGGATGGGTAATTGGGTTGATTGTTTGATGATTAAATATAATAATTATATTATTGTGGGTTGAAAACCATACATGCTCCCTAGGCTCCCAAGCCTGACCCACTCAGTTTTCTTTGTATCACAGGTAGTGGCACAAGAGCATAAGTTGGTTGACATGACGAGAGAGTTTGGTCTGTATCGGAACATGACATCCGAAGATTTTGTTATTTAATGAAAATACGTTTTTTAAAGAAATGCTTTGATAAATTCTTATCACATTTTGTTTTGGGAACAAATTTCGCAACAGTTTTCTTTGGACGATTACTCTGATTTTAAAACAAAGCATAAACAAATCGGTCTTTTCTGGCCGTGAAAATGGGGATGTCACAATTGGTATCAGAGCATTACACTACTAGAAAAACAGCCTTTTACAACGCGCAATGCGTGTCGTAAAACGCTCAGACGACGCGCAAATGCGTGTCAAGGAAGGCCCTGTCAAAACGAGAGACGACGCGCATTTACGCGTCGTCTATTTACCAAGCACATTTACGACGCGCATTTATGACACACATTTACGACGAGCAGTTATGACATGCAATGCATATCAAGGAAGTCCCTATCATAGTGGAAGACGACACACATTTACGTGTCGTAACCTTACGACGCACGTGTTTATGACACACAATGTGTATCAAGGAAGCCCCTGTCATAAGTGAAGATGACACGCATTTGCGTGTCATAAACTTCAGTAACCATTTACGATATGCATTTAAGACGCATCTTTAGAATACTCATTTACGCATAATACAAAAATATGTAAACAAATATATACCAAAACAATCAATTTCATCCAATAACATCATGTCAAAAATTGTAATAATATGATATTAAGGGGATCTAATTGTACATTGTTATTAAGAGGTTTTCCCTAACTATAAAACCTAATACTACATTGCTATTAAGGGACACCTTCTGCAATGTAATGCTATACAAACTAAAAAGATATACACAAAGATGATAAACATCAAATTCCAACTAAGTAGAGTTGCATCTTGCCTTTCATAATTCTTTAAGACTAATGAACCCCTGCTCCGATAATTCTTGTGACCTGATCAAATAAAAGTTAAAAAATTAATATGTTAATATAATTATTAGAAGAATCAAACATGAATGTTAGTTGTAAAAGACAAAATTACCCTTTTCTGCATCCAAAGAATGTGAGATTTGGAATAAATACACTACAATATGAATTACCTAACATCAACAATGACAATCACAAATGTTGGACAAGTTATCCAACACACTTAATGATTTAAGCTTAATCCAACAAAAGCTTTTATCTCAAACTAGTAGAGGCAATCATAAGACATTATCTCTTTTATTTTAAGCGGTATTTCAAACAAATAAGTTAAAAGATGGAGATAATTATTTACAGTTATTGGTGATTCAAATCAAATAGGTGCACAGAAGAGAAGAGCAGGAAGTACCTCTAGACTGGCCGAGTGAAAAGGCTGATAGCAAACATTAGCCTTTAACTGCCCCTTCTGAAGAGGAAATGACAATATGTTCCCAATTGCATTCTCCTCACCAATGGATCCAATCACTTCAACTGCAAGACTTTCATTCGGCCTGCCAATTGCATCCAACTGCATTCAATTAATAGATTTAATTTAATTTAACCAAATTAATTAGCATATAAAAATTTGTAACCTTAATTATATGAAACATAACATGTGGACCCTATTAATTCCTTTTTTAATCATTTTTTTTATTTTAACACTTTTTTCATTTAATAAATAAAATAAGAAGATTAGTATGAAAACAAAAAATAGAAGGATATTTGAATTCTCCTCTTTAAATATTAAGGAATTTCAAATTCATATTTGAAAAAAAAAAAAGCAAAGCTAACTTCACAAAATATGAAGGAATTTGACTCGTATCAGTTGTTTCTGTCAAAAACAATATATATATATATATATATATATATATATATATATATATATATATATATGTGTATGTATGTATACTTTCATTAATATTCATATAGTACTACAAGGGTATTATGATTTATGAGAAATATATATGATACCTACCTTAATAACTGTTTGATCATAAAGAAGTGGCAAGAGTTCTTGAAGAAGGCCCTTGATGAGATTTTGCTTGTTGTGGCCAGCTATACTCAATGCCAAAACAGTTGCACGCCTAACATGTTGCCCATGTTTATCAAAATTTAACAGATCATATTAATAACTCATACATATAGAATTATAAGGTAAAAAAGAGTAGGGTTTTCTCCATTCCGTTGAATTAGACAAAACAAACAGTTTTCTTTCCATTCCAATGGAATGAAGAATTCCATTCCTTACCTGCAACTGTTGCGATAGCAAAGGCTGGAGAATTCTCCCGCCAAACAACTGGTCCCATGGTCCACATCTAAGAGACACCAACATCTATTATCAAACAAACAACATAAACCAACATCTTTTATTACCAAACCAACCCTAAATAAATAAATAACACACAATTGTTGACATCTCTCCTCTTTTCTTGGCTAATATGAAACAAGCCTTTAATTTGGTGTCCCAATCAATAAAAAATATTTTAGGAATTTCATCCTTTCTTTTCTTCAATGTCTGTTTCTTTGGTAACTATAAATGAATGGAATGGATCATTTCTATTCCATTCCATTCTCATCTTAACTTCACTTGCCTCAAGGAGTGTAATAACATTATCTATAATTACAAAACTAAATAAAATGAATTCTTTCCAATTATACAAAATTTCTAATTTTTTTAATATAAACTTTAATCAAATAACAATTATATATATATATATATATATATATATATATATATATATATATATATATATATAAACATTAGTGCTTTAAAATATTACATCAATAAAAGTAATACTTCATTCTATTCCCTTAATTACTACATACCTAACACTACCTTAGAGTATGGAAAGATGTTAGTCAAATATTTGGAGGGTGGTGGGGTGACTAGTCTATGTCATTGTAATAATGTCAAACTGTGGAAAAAAATTCTCTTTGTTGGCTTACCTAGATCTTGTTGGGTTTTGAGCATTCTAACACTCCTAAGGTGTTCATGCAACCCTAAATACCTTGGATCTATGTTTTCTCTATTATACATGCAAATATGAACTTTCCAAGGTGTTACCTATAACTAGCATACAATTATCAAGAATCTAGTTAGGATAACATACCTTATGGTGGAGCTTGATGTCTTGATGTATCTAGCCTTAAGTGCTTAGCCCCAATAGTGTGGAAGCCTCAAATGGAATCACAACACACCATGGACAAAAGATGAACTTGAGAGAGAATCTTCATGCATCCAAAAACCACCATGAACTCTAAGAATGCACTCATAGCGATTTTGGGCAATGAACTATGTATTTATATGTGGGATTTCTAGGGTCATGGATATAACCCATATCCATACCTATGGGTTTAATGATCTATGGTTCATGTGGCCCAACTCTTTATGTATCCATACATAAACTTGGTCCAACATGGATCATAAGCCCAACACATATAAATATAACTAATTAACATAATTAGTCCTTATAGATTTAATTAGTCTCTTTTGATCATCAAATTAATCACCAAATTACTTCTTGATCAATACTGATTATCTCATATGATTTCATATTAATATATTATATCTAATAATATATTAATAAATCATATATAACATCTTCTCTCAAAAGTCCATCCTAACAAATTGTCCTGATGATATGCAACCCAAATGGACCATGCTACTCTCGGGTCAAGTACATACCAATAATAGTTATGGGCTTAGACATCTAATCCAACAGTCTCCCACTTGGATAAGTCTAAAACTATTATGGCAAGTATGACTCCAAAATCCCCACTAGCAATTGTAGCTCTTAAAGCCGATGTCGAACTCTGATCAAATCAAATGACACGTCCATTAGATAAGTGATCATATATTCCTCCATTCTAGATATCATATGGACTGAGACATGGATTATAATCATTCTCTCTGTCTATTTGTTGTTTCCCGATTTCCGATTTATAACGACTGACTGATTAAACAAATCAAATCAATCCTAGCTTGGCCAAGCACTCACATGTGTCATCATTAAATCATCGAGGGGCCCACATATACCGCTTTTATCCCGAAGGTGAAAGGAATGGTTAAACTTCGAATCATATGGCTTGTTCTACTACTTATTGAATCATACAAAAAGGCACGTTTTATAACATTGAGTTACCAAATGCGTTTTCGTGCAATCAATGTATAACCAACTCATAGTAACAACTCATATCTCTAGGTTTGAAGAATATAAGATCTTATCGTCTCATGATTCACTAGTGATAAAATCCATGAAGTGATTCAAATGAGCGTGGGTTTAATCCAATACTCGAATCTTATTCCAGGAGCACTCATGAACGTTGCAACAACCATTGCAATGTGTAATGCACCTTAGACAAATCGTACAAGCCAAATTCATGACAATCTTGATTTATACCTACTTCCAATATATGAATGACTGTGGATGGTTTGAATAACTCAGTCATTCGGGAAGAATGACCTAATTATTCTGGAAGTCCAAACATGCAAAGTGAAAAACAAGAATAATACTAATCTTATATGGCCCCAACACTTTGAGTGTAAATAAAAACACATTTTATCTAAGCACCATATAGATTACTCATTATTTATGTTTCGATTTATCAAATTTATACTTGAATTGAAAATAATAGTGATGCCATGCTCCAAGCATGCCCACTATGTTTGTCCAAACAATATTCATGCCATACACCAAGTATGCATACTATGTTTATCTATGATCTTTACTTTGTGAAATAGTGATGGGTTTTATACAAACAATCCTAAGTGTGCATGCAACCCTAGTTTGGATCTATGTTTTCACTATTAGATACACAACCTTATGAACACAAGAATAAAACCCTAATGTGAATTGCTATTTTCGAAATTAACATACAAGATTGGATTACATACCTCTTGTTGTTATATTGCAATAACAACTTAAATCTTCAAATCCCAAGTCTTGAAAGCAAGCACCACAAGTGTAGTGCCTCTAATGGCTCACAAACACCACAAGCAATTGGAGAGGCTTAAGATAGAGGAGGGAGGAGATGGAATTCGTCCTTGGGACCTCTTAGGATCATGTACACGAATTCTAAAGGCCTAGGGGTCTTTATATAGGGTTTAGATTAGGGTTTCAGTCCTTACCCTTATCCAGTTGCTTGCCCACCAAGCAACCACAAGATAAGCCTTGAAAAACCCTTATCTACTTATCCTTGGACGATTTTAAGGATATCCTTATACTTGAATTCGTCCATCCTTTAACAAGGATAAATATTGCCCTATATTGCAACTTATCTTATAATTACAATTCAGCCCCTCTAGTTTAATTAATTACACTTGATCACAAAATTAATTCCTAATTAATTATTGACCAATATTAATTAAACAAATATGATTTTTCCTTTAATATATTATTCTTATAACATATTAATAAATCACAATAACCTCTCTCTCTATTTAATTTCTCCAATCAAGTTGCTTTGGTGAAGGCAACCCAAAAGGACCATGCACAACCGGGTCAAGTACTTACCAAATATGGTTACGGGCTTAGACACTAATCCAACAGTCTCCCACTTGGATAAGTCTAGTAACCACAAATGTAACGTGCAACCCGAGTAGCAATCTTAGCTCTCAAAGACGCTGTCAAACTCTGATCTTATCAGTAACCTGTCCTCTAAATAAGGGATCGTACAGTCCTCTGTTAGATATCATGCTGACAATTCTATGGAATGATTAGTCAAGCATTTAGGTTTATCGATCTCCGATTTATTTGACATAGAACTTAATCGAACACATCAATTTAGTTCTGACCGGGCCCGGCACATAAGTCAAATCAAATCATCGAGCGGCCGAGATATCTCTTCTACCCTCTTAGGATAAAATTTACAGATAAACTTCGACTTATATGCATTTACTTATTCAATAATCAACTATACACAACAATGCGTTTTATAACATTGAGTTACCAATGCGTTTTCGCATTATCAATGTACAATCAATTAGCAAATAATAAACCATATATCTAGGTTTTAAGACTATATGATATTATCGTCTTGCGATCACCGCTTATATATCATATTCCATACGGTGATTCTAGCAAGCGCGAGTTTATTCCAATGCTTAAAACCAGTTCATAAGCACTCATGAACGTCGCAACAACCCTTTGCTATGTCTAATACCATTTAGACAATCTACGCACCAATTCATGACAATCTTCATTCATATCTACTTCCAACACATGAACGATTGTGGACAATTTGAATAATTCGATTATTCCTAATAAACTCAATTATTCTGGAAGTAGCTTTACTTATAAATAAAACTCCTTTATTTAATCATCAAATGTCAATTACATTTATCTATTACACGTTTCTAAAACTATCTAATCTATGCTAATACCATCCTTCAGCCCAATACTCCTAGCATGCTGCAAGTGCTTAACCCTACTCAGTCCTTTCGTAAACGGATCTGCTGGGTTATCTTCTGATGATATCCTCTTCACTACGAGTTGTCCTTCTTCTACACGATGTCTGATGAAGTGATATTTTCTGTCGATATGTCGAGATCTACCATGATCCCTTGGTTCCTTGGTCAAGGCAACCGCTCCTTCATTATCACAGAAAATCTCCATGGGCTCCTTTATGGCGGGTACAACTCCAAGGTCACCAATGAAGTTCTTCAGCCATATTGCCTCCTTCGACGCTTCGCTCGCTGCTATGTACTCTGATTCGCACGTTGAATCAACTACTGTTTCCTGTTTGGAATTCTTCCAAGTCACTGCTCCTCCATTTAGGGTAAAGACCCAGCCCGATTGCGAACGATAGTTGTCCCTATCGGTTTGGAAGCTGGCGTCACTGTACCCTCGCACCTTCAAGTCATCACTCCCTCCGAGGACTAAAAACCATTCCTTCGTCCTCCGAAGGTACTTAAGGATATTCTTCACAGCAATCCAATGTGCTCTGCCAGGGTTCCCTTGATATCTACTAACCATGCTCAAGGCAAAGGCTACATCAGGGCGAGTACAAGTCATATCGTACATGATTGAGCCAACTGCAGAAGCGTATGGAACTCGGCTCATTTCAGCTATCTCAGCTTCGGTACTCGGACTTTGAGTCTTACTCAATTTGGCATTGCTTTGTATCGGTAATTCTCCCTTCTTCGAGTTTTCCATACTAAAACGTTTTAGTACTTTCTCTAAGTAAGTGTTCTGACTAAGTCCAATTAGTCTCTTACTTCTTTCTCTTACTATCCTTATTCCCAAAATGTAAGAAGCTTCTCCGAGGTCCTTCATAGCGAAGCACTTCCCGAGCCAGGACTTAACTTCCTGCAAAGTCGGGATGTCATTTCCTATGAGTAATACGTCATCGACATAGAAAACTAGAAAGCTTACTATACTCCCACTGGCTTTGACATATACACACGACTCATCTTCGCTTCGTACAAATCCAAACTCTTTGACTTTCTCATCGAAGCAGAGATTCCATCTGCGAGATGCTTGCTTAAGTCCATAAATGGACTTCTCAAGCTTACACACTCTATTTGGATGCTTCGGATCCACAAACCCTTCAGGCTGAGCCATGTAAACATCCTCAGCCAACTTTTCATTAAGGAAAGCGGTCTTGACATCCATTTTCCAAATCTCATAATCATGAAATGCGGCAATAGCTAGCATCACCGTAATAGATTTTATCTTCGCAACTGGTGAGAAGGTCTCTTCATAGTCAACTCCGGGAGTTTGAGTAAAGCACTTCGCAACCAATCGCGCTTTATATGTGTGTACCTTTCCATCCACGTCGGTCTTCTTCTTGAAGATCCACTTACACCTAACGGTCTTACGTCCGGGCACATGATCAACCAAATTCCAAACTTGGTTATCATACATGGATTGGATCTCGCTATCCATCGCCTCTTTCCATTTCGCAGACTCCGGGCCTTCCATGGCTTCCTTATAGCTATTAGGTTCATCAAGATTTACTAGTGTACCACCACAAATATACGTTTCCCCTTCGGTAGTAATATGAAAACCATAAAACTAGGGTTGAACTCTAACTCTATCGGAATGTCTAAGAGGTAAGGACTCGTCAATTGGTTCAACTGGAGTATCCTCCTCGGGTTGAGAGCCAGCGGTAGAGGTTCCTTCATCTATCGACTCTTGAATCTCTTCAAGCTCAATTTGCCTCCCACTGTCCTCTTGGCCTATGAGTTCTCGCTCTCGGAAAACTCCTCTCCTCGCAACAAAGACAACATTGTCCTTCGGTCTATAGAAGAGATATCCAAAGGATTTATGTGGGTAGCCGATGAAAATACATAGCTCACTTCGAGGTTCAAGTTTGTCGTGAGTGTCTTGTCTTACGAAAGCCTCGCAACCCCAAACCTTGATATGTGCCAATGAAGGAGCTTTCCCCGTCCACATCTCGTGAGGTGTTTTGGCAACCTTCTTAGTAGGGACTCGGTTAAGGATATGGGCGGCAGTCTCTAAGGCATACCCCCAAAAAGAGATTGATAGTGAAGCACGACTCATCATAGAGCGAACCATATCCAATAAGGTTCGATTACGCCTTTATGCCACACCATTCAATTGTGGTGTCCTAGGTGGCGTCAATTGCGAAACTATTCCACACTCCTTGAGATATTCGTGGAATTCAAGACTGAGGTACTCTCCCCCTCGATCGGATCGAAGCATCTTGATCTTCCTGCCCAATTGATTCTCCACTTCATTCTTAAACTCTTTGAACTTTTCAAAAGTTTCTGACTTTTGCTTGATTAAATAGATATACCCATATCTACTATAGTCATCAGTAAAAGTCACGTAGAAGCGGTTCCCATCCTTCGTGGTTGATCTAAATGGTCCACATACATCGGTATGTATTAGGTCCAATAAACCTTCACCCCTTTCGCACGTACCAACGAAGGGTGACTTAGTCATCTTTCCAAGCAAACAAGACTCGCACGTGTCATCTTCCCTAAGGTCGAATGACTCCAACACTCCATCCTTTTGGAGTTGGGCTATGAGTTTCTTGTTAACATGTCCAAGACGACTATGCCACAAGGATGCTTTATCCAAACTATTGGAAGAATCTATATTCAAAACATCATTTCCTAAGTTATCAACAATCATAACAGTTTCATAAATTCCATTACATGGTATAGCTTCAAAGTAAAAGACACCATTTAGATAAGCTAAAATAGAACCATTCTCATTATTAAAAGAAAATCTAAAACCTTGTCTATATAAACCATGAAATGAAATGATGTTTCTAGCCATTTCTGGCGAATAGCAACAATTGTTCAAATCTAAACATAAATTATTCCTAAGCACTATAGAATACACTCCAATCTTGGTCACAGGTGACGATCTTCTGTTCCGCATGATTAGATTGATTCTTCCTTGCTCCACATCCCTACTTCTTCTTAGTCCCTGCACATTAGAACAAATGTGGTAACCACAACCGGTATCAAGAACCCAAGAAATAGCATGACTAGAATCGTTAGATTTAATTGTGTATATACCTGCGAAAGATGGCTTCATCTTTCCTTTTTTGATGGCTTGCAGGTACTCTGGGCAGCTTCTCTTCCAATGTCCTATCTTGTAGCAGTGGTGACACTCTGCCTCCTTAGGGTTAGGGCAGGGCTTAGCGGTATCAACTTTGGTCCCACTAGAAGAGGCACCATCTCGGGCTTTAACCTTGCGATAGTTTTTAGACGAAGCCTTCCTCTTCTTTCCCTTTCCTTGACCAATAGCCAAGACAGGAGCAGCGGGTGGATTGGGAGTTGGTGCAACAGACTTGTCCTTGAAGTTTCTCTCAACGACCCTCAAAAGACCTTGGAGTTTTCTTAGTGTGACCTCCTCTTTGTTCATGTGGTAGGTCATCCTAAATTGATTGTAGCTCGGAGGCAAAGAGTGAAGCACCATGTCGATTGCCAAGTCTTCCCCAAAGTCAACATTCAACTTGCGAAGACGATCGACATACCTTTGCATCTTTTGCAGGTGCACGGTAAGAGACTCTCCATGACCCATCTTGGCGGAAATCATGTTAGTGAAAATCTCATAGCGCTCTTGCCTTGCGTTTTGGTGGTATCTCTCCAATAACTCTTGGTGCATCTCATATGGATACATGTCCTCATAGGACTTTTGGAATTCGGATTTCATTGTGGCTATCATGATGCAGTGAACCTTGGTTGCATCACGTTCATGAGTCTCAAAAGCACTCATTTCAGCCGGAGTAGCGATTTCTGGATTGATCTTCTCGAGCTTTTCATCAAGGACATACTCCTTGTCCTCGTAGCGAGCAATTGTGCGAATGTATCTTATCCATTCGCTAAAGTTCGTTCCATCGAAAGTAACCTTTTGGCAAAGGCTCATCAATGAGAAGGAACTATCAGCAACGTTGTTTGATTTCGACATCTACAAAGGAAAAGGAGAAAGATAGATTAGAATATGAATCCCTAATTATCACCCAATAAGAAAAATTAGGGCTAGGATCCAACAACAATATTTACATCTTAGAAAAGGGATGCCGTAATCTAAATGCAAATAATTTGAAGGTAAGTGAATGACGATTCACTAATTCTCCATCATGAAAAACCTAACTCTAAGTTCTAAATGTATTGAGAATTCCTAGGTTCGGATGAGATTCATTGAAACTTTTTCAATGTCATGTTTAAATCTCGATATGCCCCTCTCGTTTGTGACTGGGATACTGAGGATCACAAAGCGGGTGTGAATTACCATGCAAATTCACATGGTGCCTTCATTGTATCGATCACCTATTCGATGTGCTGGTAAACCACACACGCTCCATCGAACTATGATAAACAATGAATCACCCTTTGCCACTTTCGCTTAGAACCAATTAGTGTGTCGGTAAACCACACACACTCCACTAACTTCTTAGCAAGGTGCAAAGTGTAATTTCATGGGATTGCATCAATTCACCTTTCCTAAAGTAACTAAGATTGGAAATTTTAGAAAACATGTAGTTACTTTGTATTTCTTATTATACTTTTAATGAGAGGATGAGGTTTCCCTATCCTACCCGTTCGGCTAACGACCCTCCACCGATCAAGCAAGCGGTGGGTGTGAGTGTACACCCATTAAGCGCCATTTTATAGGCCGCAACCTTATACCCACCTTATAGACCGGCTTCGTGAATGAGGCCTACTAACGGTAAGACTAGCATTTTAATTATACATATATATATATATATATATATATATATATATATATATATATATATATATATATATATATATATATTTATTAAGCTTGTAATAATATAATAGTATAGGGTGTATTTTAAACATTTCAAAAATACTAGGGTTTTAATCTTCAATTAAAATTTTCGAAATTTAATGTCACTTAAATTAAAATTTTAATTATTAAAACTCTTGATTTAATAATTATCTTAAATTAAACTATTAATTTAAATTATCAAATCATAAGGGATTATCTAAATCTAAAAGATAATTACCATTTAAACATTTAAGTTATCCTAATCCCTTAAATCCCTCTATAAATTTCGAAAATAGGGATGGGATAATTCATGATCTTTAATTACCATATTTAACTATTAAAGGATAATTACAAGATATGGGATTATCCAAAACCCTAAAATTTAGGATCTTATCTTGGGGAAGGAGGCAAATCTTGAAATCTAAGGGTTTGCAAACCCTCGATTTCGAAATCTTGGATTGAAAGGAAAGGATTCAAAAACCCTTTCAAGATTTTCGCAAATTACGGTTAGGAAACCCTAATCTCGAAATATATGGCCTCCTAGGGTTTATTGGCTATAAACCCTAATTTTTCAAGTTCATACAATTGAATAAAACTAATTGAAAACAAGTTAGCCAAAGGCTCTGATACCACTGATGGGTTTTATACAAACAATCCTAAGTGTGCATGCAACCCTAGTTTGGATCTATGTTTTCACTATTAGATACACAACCTTATGAACACAAGAATAAAACCCTAATGTGCATTTCTATTTTCGAAATTAACATACAAGATTGGATTACATACCTCTTGTTGTTATATAGCAATAACAACTTAAATCTTCAAATCCCAAGTCTTGAAAGCAAGCACCACAAGTGTAGTGCCTCTAATGGCTCACAAACACCACAAGCAATTGGAGAGGCTTAAAATAGAGGAGGGAGGAGATGGAATTCGTCCTTGGGACCTCTTAGGAGCATGTACACGAATTCTAAAGGCCTAGGGGTCTTTATATAGGGTTTAGATTAGGGTTTCAGTCCTTACCCTTATCTAGTTGCTTGCCCACCAAGCAAGCACAAGATAAGCCTTGAAAAACCCTTATTTACTTATCCTTGGACGATTTTAAGGATATCCTTATCCTTGAATTCGTCCATCCTTTAACAAGGATAAATATTGCCCTATCTTGCAACTTATCTTTTAATTACAATTCAGCCCCTCTAGTTTAATTAATTACACTTGATCACAAAATTAATTCCTAATTAATTATTGACCAATATTAATTAAACAAATATGATTTTTCCTTTAATATATTATTCTTATAACATATTAATAAATCACAATAACCTCTCTCTCTATTTAATTTCTCCAATCAAGTTGCTTTGGTGAAGGCAACCCAAAAGGACCATGCACAACCGGGTCAAGTACTTACCAAATATGGTTACGGGCTTAGACACTAATCCAACAAATAGATAAATTGAACATAATTCCAATGATTCTATTTCACAATCCCAAATCCTTATAGTAAATGTAAGAATGCCAAACTCTTCCCATTTACTATAATCTGTTAGATTCTAAACTTATATGCCATGATCCCTTTGCAATGACTATGCACAAAAGTCACAAAGACTTGGCAACAAACATTTACAAAGTATTCCAATGGAGAGAAATTCCATGGAAACAAAGTCTTAAATTCAAAGTACATTCCTTTGAACATCCTTCTTTGCATTAAGTACTCTAATCTTACACAGATTCAAAGAATAACTTCCACCTATGGAAACATTTCCATATTTCCATTTTGACGATCACTTCTGGACAAGAGTTGCCTTTTTTCAGAATATGTCAATATATGGAAACATTTCCATATTCTTATTTTGAGTATCACTTCTGAACAAGAGTTGCCTCTTCTCCGAATATGTCAATATGGTCCTAGCTCTATACTTCCAATTGTCCCTTACCAATCAATCTTTGGTAAACCTTAGATTGTGCTCGACAATTGCTTAATCATTTTAGTCATATCCAATACTAGACCTTTTCCCCTCTCAATGCCCCAGGCATTTGGAAAATTTAGAATAGATAAATACTATAACATATGTAATCAATCCTATACCCGAAGCATATGGGATACGATTCATGCTATAAAATTTTAATTTGCCATGTTTTCATAATTCGAACTATGAAGAGGGATGCCGTAGTCATAAACGAATTCTAAAAACGCAACATATATAGAATTTCCTTATGTTGAACCATTCCAACATAACATTCATATATATATCCTTGACTAAAGTTGATTAAAATCTCAATCTAAACTTGTAGAATTGTAATGAAGTATAAAATCCTCTCCCTTAATTATAGTAAAACAACTTTTCAAAGTGAATTGAACCTTTTGTTTTCTATAATTAACATTGCTAACTTGCAATTATTAACATAATAATCATACTCCCACTAGCATAATGATTATTATGTTACTAGCATAACACTTATGCTCCCACTAGCTTTGACATGTGCCTAGAAATCAACTGGACTTCTAGAAATCAATACTTTTATGACTTTCTTAACAAAGTTCGGATTTCTGATACGAGATGCTTTGATAAGACTTTATCAGAAACATACACCTTTCCTTAGATAGCTTACATGTGTGTCTAAACAATTATGAAGAGGGATGCTGTAATCATAATGTTCAGACCTTTTGTCATTCTCACAATTGCTATCTACTCAAAATCTACTTAGCGAAAGAGTTTCCTTACCATCATTTTCATGAATCGAAGAGGAAACTTATGACACTTAGATTTTATGGGGTAAGTGTTCCTATCCATGTGAATTTGTCATAACCTTAATCACAAGACAAGATTAGTGACAAATCCAAACTCATATGGACTGAACTTGTTCAATCTTAATTTCTTGCCATCTAGCAGCACAAGGGCCTACCATTTCTTCCAGGTTGTTATGAAAACAACTGAGAACTCTTAGAACTCACATGCATGGACAACTTTACCTTGAATGGTCACAGAAATAAGAATGTGTCAACACGATAGGTTACAAACCCCAAGTCGTGGGCTAGTGATTAACAATACTCTTGATTAGTTCTTGAAACTATCTCAAGTTCTTTTAAGACTCCCATTGTCCTCTTGACATATAAGTTTCTCTTTGTCAAGAACCATTCCTTGACAGACAAATATTCAAGAGTTGGTGAGAATTCTTATCAAGATTAACACTTCACACAATTGATCTTAGTTGGTCTTTGTCTTATCCACAACATTACAACCTACCAATCCCAAATGTACAAGAGTAAGAAACATGTTACTCTACAATTGATAAGTGTTAGAAACCTTTCTTAAAATTATATCACTCAAGTTACAATCTTAGAGTATGACTCTAAGACTTGATTTTGGAACGAAGTATGATTTATCTTTTGATTTAACCATTTCAACAATTCACGATTCCTCTCCTTAACCAAACAAATGCACTAAGGTGTCCTTAGAGGATCAATTGTGATATGGTTGTTCTAATCACTAAGATAATCATAAAACATGATACTAAAGTACTCTCCCATCTTTTCAGATTTGAGAAAACTTTTATCCTTCTGCCAAATTTGATTCTTCTCATTCGTTCTGCCTATCATTGTAACTCTTCCAATGATCCAGAATTACACTTAAACTTGTAAGCATAATCATGTTTACTAAACTTTAGTAAATCATGATGAATAGTCTTATCATTCTTTGTGGTGGACTTGACCAGCACAAAACTAAGTGTACCCAATCTTTCACTTGACTCACACATACATGTGAATAAAGACTTAGTCTTAATTTCCCAAAAATGAAAATTCTCATTCATCCTACAATACAACTTGCACGATTCCAAGTTTCTATCCAACTGAAACTTGGGTGATGAGAATTTTTTTCCTTATTTGGTAAATTATGACACTACCACAAATGAAAGAATCAAATCCATGTTCCAATATTGCTTATTAATGGAAACATATAAATAACATTTTTCACAAATGCCATTGTAAGGATATTTAAAATAAAGAAAATCAAAACTTTTTTTCTTTCATTTTAAAACACTTGCGGAAAAAATCTTATCCTTACAATGCAAATACATATGAAAGCTATGTTGTTATCTATTTTTAAGCAATATATCATAACTCTTAAGCAACAATTAAAATTTTTGATCATTGAAACATGCGATCGAAATCCATCTTCGCGATCAGAATCAACATACTCTTTACTTTAAGCATCCTTTGATTATTCCAAAACATCAAAATGTAAGTGGATTACATTATGTATAAAGAATCTCCAAAAGATACTTAATAGAGTTAGATAATGGACTTTACCTGAAGCAAAGTCAAACTTTTGACTTTTACCATCCTTATGAACTTTCAGGTAAAATTAGCAGCTTCACAACCAATGTCCCTTCTTTTGGCAATGGACTCTTTGGAAATGGTACACTTGATTGTCCAGACTTAGTCATTCTCTTTACCATTAGGTCAAGTGACTTGACCATGGCCGATCCCTTTCCATTGGGAAGAGAAAGCTTTTCTGGACTTCAAATGTCACTATTGTCAATGTCTAACTGGGTTCGGGAAGTAGATCTTCCAATCTAATTTACTTTATTAATGCCCCAAATCATTGTTTATTTAGCATTATCAAGAACATATGTAAGATCACTAAGGGTCATGTCATGATCTGTGACTGAAGAACCAAGTCAACATTCGGCTCCTTCGAGACTTTGACACCCGACTCTCCCGACTTACCAATAGGGACTAAGTGACTTAGAATTTTCAAGTATTTGAACTTGTGGGATAGGGAGAATAATAGGAGGAGGTGGAGAAAGTGAAGCATGATTTCCAGTCCCATTAATGCACAACAAAGGGATTAATCTTTAACCTTCATTTCCATTTGGGATATCAGCTTCATGCTTTTTCCTAAGGATTTGGGAAGACCATAGATGTCTTAGCGAGACATCTTTTATGGGAGAAATTCAAGTTTATTTGATTTAATGTCCTTAATATAACACCCAATATGAAATATTAAGGCTAGGACCCAACAAACTATTTTATAACTTGGAAGAGGGATGTCATAATCCAATCTATAAAATATTTGAAGGTAGGTAAATGACGATTTACCAATTTCCACCATGAAAAACGAAATATAATTAAGTTATAATTGGATTTGAAACTCCTATATCTGTTGAGATACATTAAACTTTCAATGGCATGTTTGAATCTCGATTGTGCCCTCTCAAGTTTGTGACTGGGATGCCGAGGATCACAAACAAGGTGTGAATAAGCATGCAAATTGACTTGGTACCCTTAATTTTATCACCTAATCGACGTTCCGGTTATCCACACACGCTCCACCGATATATGATAAAACTTAAGTCTCCCTCTGCCACTCTTACTAGTCCTTATTAGTGTCCACTAACGAGTTGGTAAGGTACAAAGTGTAATTTCATGGGTTAGCACCATTTTCACATTTACCTAAGGTAACTAAGATTGGGAATTATTAAGTATTGTTACTTTATAATTTCATTATACTTTTAATGAAGATTAAGGTCCTATCCCACCTTTTCGGATAATGACCCTCCACCAGTCAAGGAAGCGGTGGGTGAGAGTGGACACCCATTAAACTGCCATTTTATAGGCAGTAACCTTATACCCCCTTATAGAACGGCTTCGTGAATGAGGCCTACTAATGGTAACACTGACTTTATCTTATACATATCTATATAATTAAAATTATAATAATAGTATAAGGGTGTATTTTAAACATTTAAAATACTTTGTGGTTTAATCTATTGATTAAACTATACTATTAATTCAATTAAACTTAAACCATGTATTTATGGAATTATTAACTCTTTTAATGAAACACTTTTAATTAAACTATACTTTGTGGTTTAATCTATTAAGTAAACTATAATATTAATTCAATTAAACATAAACCATGTATTTTAATGAAGTCCATAAAGTTTGCACTTTTAACTTTTAAAATTCTAGGGTTTGGAATTAAAGTGTACATGGGGGTGACTTTACAAATTCCAAAACTTGAGGGGAAGTTTTGAAACTTTTCAAAACTCTTCAATTTCATCACATATGAGTTTAATATAGGTTTTTAAAACTTTTAATGAAGAGACTCTTGGAAATCCATAACTTGAGGACAAGTTATGGAGGTCATAAAACAATTTATGGAGAAAAGACTTTTCAAGTTCATAACCTATGTTTTTAATAAAATTCATTACTTTTCATGTAAATTGAGGACAAGTTACAAAAACACATTTTATGAATAAATTTTAGATCAATTTGGATCAAAAACAACTTTTATAAACATATCTAGCAATATTCATAATCTTGATTAAACTCATATGAACAAGACAATTCAAATCAAACAATTTTCATGTAATTAGCCTAATTATTAAACTAATACAAAACATGAAAATTTTGACTATTATCTTTTGATTTGGATTAGAATGATCATTACCACACCAAAAATAGGTTTATATGTTCAAAAACAGCTTATGGTAATGCTCCTAGTCCAATTCCAGCCAAAAGACATGAAGATATGCATTCTGGGAGACAAACTCGTCGATTTCTTCATGGAACTCGTTGAGTTCATGCTCTAATACATGAAATCGTTGAGTTTTCCTCCAGAACTCGTCGAGTTCCAGGTCTTGACAAATTCTTGGCTTCGAAAAATCAATTTGCATCAAGTATAATCGAAAACAGCCCTAGTATCTGATACCACTGTTGGGTTTTGAGCATTCTAACACTCCTAAGGTGTTCATGCAACCCTAAATACCTTGGATCTATGTTTTCTCTATTATACATGCAAATATGAACTTTCCAAGGTATTACCTATAACTAGCATACAATTATCAAAAATCTAGTTAGGATAACGTACCTTATGGTGGAGCTTGATGTCTTGATGTATCTAGCCTTAAGAGCTTAACCCCAATAGTGTGGAAGCCTCAAGTGGAATCACAACACACCATGGACAAAAGATGAACTTGAGAGAGAATCTTCATGCATCCAAAAACCACCATGAACTCCAAGAATACACTCATAGCGATTTTGGGCAATGATGTATGTATTTATATGTGGGATTTCCAGGGTCATGGATATAACCCAAATCCATACCCATGGGTTTAATGATCCATGGTTCATGTGGCCCAACTCTTTATGTATCCATATATAAAGTTGGTCCAACATGGATTATAAGCCCAACACATATAAATATTGTTGAATCATAAAAGTGACCCTTTTGAACTTTAGCTACCGC